>NC_060122.1:52891201-53221390 GCF_021461395.2 Schistocerca americana
TTGTGTGTGTGTGTGTGTGTGTGTGTGTGTGTGTGTGTGTGTGTGTGTGGGACAAACATGATCCATTCTAAGAGTCGCCCAGTACATTTTCTTTGGGATTTTGCATGCCTCAGTGGTGTCAGACAGCCGTACCATAGATGCAACCACGAAGGAGTATTTGCTCAGAGATTAGACAAAAGTGTGGTTGGTGAAGGGGAGTGCAGCACCCTTTTTGATATTTGAAGGTGCAACAGTCTGGGCAAGTGACTGCTCTGGCCTTGTGACACCAACTTACATGGCCTTGCAGTGCTGGTACAGTGAACAGCTTCATGCAAGGGGAAAACTACAGCCGTAATTTGTCCTTAGGCCATGCAACTTTACTCTACAGTTAAACGATGGCATCTTCTTGAGTAAAACATCCCACACATGTAAATGATCCCCCATGTGGATTTCTAAGTAGGGACTGCTCTGTAAAATGTCAGGAGAAACACAACTGATACTCTACATGTTGGAGGATGGTAAATTGTGTCCTTAAGCTGGGAGGGATGCCTGAAAATTTAAGAAAGTAAATGTATAGCTTAAAGTTAGAATATAATGGGAATTATTGAAGTTCAGTGGCGAGAGGAACAGGACTTCTGGCCAGATGAATACAGGGCTGGAAATATAAATCAAATAAAGTAATGTAGGAGTAGATGTAATAATGAATAAGAAAACAACAAACAACAATTCAAGCAAGCCACTGTGAACAACATTGTTAACAGATTATTGTAGACAAGATACATGAAGCCAAAACCCATTGCTGTATCCGAAGCTTACAATCCCACTAGCTCTGCAGATGGAGCAATTGAAGAAATGTGTGGTGAAACAAAAGAACTTATTTGGACAGTTAAGTGATACAGAAATTTAATTGTGATGGTGGATGGGAATACAATAGTAGGAAAAGAAAGAGGAGGAAAAATAGAAGGAAAATGTGAACTAGGGAAAGAAATGAAAGAGGAAGCTGCCTGGTACATTGCTGCACAGACCACAATTTAATCATCACTAAAACTTGGTTTAAGAATCATGAAAGAAGGTTACAGACACTGAAGAGTTGCAGACACCAGCAGGTTTCAGATTGATTATATAATTTTGAGAGAGAGACTGAATTATGGGTCCAGATTTTAAGATATATCAAGGTGCACATGCAGATTGACCAGAATATACTGATTATATACCGCAGATTGTAACTGAAGAAATGGCAAAAAGGTAGGAAATTATGGAGATGGTATGTGAATAAGCTGAAAGAGCCAGAGGTCATTGTAAGTTATGGACAGAGCATTAGGCAATTTAATCACACTAGGACAGAGGAAAGGAACACAGAACAGTGGTTTTTGTCTGGCCTCCCAAGACAGAATTTTTTGCAACAATTTATAGCTTTCCTGAACTGCAAAGTGGACTACTGCATGCCATCATTTTAATAGGTGTGACCCTCTGCTAACCTCTGCCTACATAAGAATGGCTCCAAGCCAAAGTTATTGCCCATCCCTGCAGCAGCAGACCAAATGAATATGGGTTATGAAATGGTGAAGGCAGCAGAAGATCAGTTATGTAACAAGACAAGGCTTAGTAGAAATCTTTTGACAACAGAAGAGAACAGAATTTAATTGATAAAAGAAAGGAAATATAAAAATGCAGCAAATGAAGCATATAAAAGTGAACACAAACATCTACAAAGGAGTGACAGGCAGTATAAAATTGCTAAGCAGGAAAGGCTAGAGTTCAAATTTAAGGACTTAGAAGCATATGTCACAAGGTGAGAGATCAGCACTGCCAACAGGAAAATTTAAGAGGTCTTTGGAGGTAACATTAGCAGCTGTATGAATATCAAGAACTGAGATAGACAGAAACTACTAAATAAAGAAGGTAATACTGCAAGGAGTATAATAGAGGGTCTATACATAGGAGGTGAAGCTGTAAGCAACTTTATGAAAACAGAAGACAGAAGATGGGATGGGAGATATGATACAGCAGGAGGAATTTGACAGAGCAATGAAGGACCCGGGTCAAACCAAGGTCCCTGGAGTACACAACATCCAATCAGAATTACTGATAGCCTTGGGAGAGCAGCCTTGACAAAATAGAACTATTCCATCTGATGAGCAAGGTGTACAAGACAGGTGAAATACCCTGAGACTACAAGAAGAGTGTAATGATTCCATTTTCAAAGAAAGCAGGTACTGACAGGTGAGAGTATTTCATGGCTGCAAAATACTAACACTAATTCTTAGCAGAAGAATGGAAAAGCTGTTAGAATCCAACCTCAGGGAAGGTCTGTTTGGGTTACAAAAAAAAAAACACTAATGACACAGGGCAATAAATGCTAAAGGAAAACACGCAAAGAAAGAGATGAAACAAATGCTGAGATGGTAGGGAAATTGAAGAACATGAGGGATGTTGTAGAAGGTGACAGCAGGTGGAATCTCTAAGGTGCTAGACATGATGATGCCCACCCATCCCAGTCCCCACACCACAGTATGACTGTGACAACACCAGTGGAAGAAGACACATGGAAAGGTGAAACAAAATGGCACAAAGAACCAGGCAACATGTAGGGGAAAGGGGAGGGAGGAGGGCAGGAATCCAGCCCATCCTCACAGCTTTACTGGAGACGTGATACTGGCAGAAGTAAAGCTGTGAGAACGGGGTGTCAGTCATGCTTGCATAGCTCAGATGGTAGAACACTTTTCAGTGAAAGGCAAAGGTCCTGAGTTCGAGTCTTGATCCAGCGCACAGTTTTAATCTGCCAGGAAGTTTCAATAAAGGTATTATTTTTGCTAGTTTTTGGATCCAGTGGCTCCTCCTCCTGGCAGAAGTGTTCAAGGGGAAGGATGTGTTGTGAAGGATAAGGACTAGAGAGAGATTTAGGAAAAGACGCAGAGTTCATAAAAGTCAGCCTGAACCCCAGGTCATGGGAGGCTTACCAGACAGAATGAGAAGGAAAGCCTCTTTCCTTCTCATGCCATCTGGTTATTGATCATGGGAACAAAAAGAAGGTCGTTTCTTCAGGTGCCACTTCTCAGCATCCTCCCACAGTGAAACGAACAGCAGTCTATCAATGATGGTGTCATCATGATTCATGGAGGTTGTGTAATACACTATAGTGCACTCAACAGCATTTGCCACTATTTCAATTCCTTTTTATTTTCTCTATAACCCTTCATTGAAGGTACCATAGAAAGTTTACTAACATTGTTTTTAAATCAATGCTGAATTATATAAAACACTTTTTATTCCATTTAAAATTGTGTTTTTGGAACAAATGTTAATCATGATGAAAATTATGATATATGTAAGTCCTTAAAATAGCACAAAACTACCACAAAAAACTATATGGCATTACCTTCATTTTGAACTGTGTTTGAGAATTTTACTTTGAATGGATTCCAAGATGAGTCTTAGAATCAGGCAATTTTTTAATTATAGCAACTGTGACTCTTAAAGAGACTGGAAGTCCTTTCTTATCACAGTTGTGCATTTGTGGGAGATATTAATGCATGTCCACATTAGGCAACATAAAAATGAACTCCCACAGAAAGAACAATGCTTCCTGCAGTCTGAATTCAAATGTAACAGCCTGTACATGGCCCAGCCATTGGCAGAGAAGAAGATGTTGCATGTAATGTGCAATTTAGTGTGATGGGAGTAAGTGCGGGACAGAAAAGTATTGTGTTGGAAAGGAATTGAAAGTGAAGAGAGAGAAAGACAAGGCACAGGACAGGGGCAGAGGTGAACATGTGACTGGGACAGGAGCTAGTGAAGACTGACACATGGAGGATTCTGAGACTGAAAGCAATGACAAGGCAAAACCCTCTACTTATGTCAGGGAATCTGATATAGTAGCTGAGGGCAGTGATGAGGCGAGAATGCTTGGGAACTCAGATGCCATGGATTATGAAGTGAGGTAATAGCTGAGTATCACTTTCTTGGCAGCATATTCTGCAACTGCGTAGTCAATTTTGCTCTTTGCGGCAATTTGAGATGGTCTCTGAACAGCTGTTTGGTGATCAAGTTCAGGTTAAACATGACATGGAAATTACAGCACAGCTGGTATACAATATGACTGATTTTTATGAAAGGCCTTGCCTTTCATCTGGAAAGAATCACTGTCTGCTTACCACTGAAAAGATGAGTAAAATAAGTATGAGGGTGAGTCAAATGAAAACCTTATATATTTTTTTAATATTTTTTACTGTGCAGAAATGGTACAAAGCTGTATCACTTTTCAATATAATCTCACCCACGTTCATCGCAAGTCCTCCAGCACTTACAAAGTGTATAAATTCATTTAGAAAAAAATTCTTTGGTAGTCCACGCAACCCATTCATGTGCTGCGTGGTGCACCACTTCATCAGAACAGAACTTCTTTCCTCCCATTGCGCCTTTGAGTGGTCCGAACATATGGAAATCACTTGGTGATGAGGAATGGCACCATTCCTTGCTGGCTTTCTTCGTTTCCCATTGGTGGAAGTGAACCCAGGTTTTGTCCCCAGTAATGATTCTTGCAAGGAAGCCATCACCTTCTTGTTCAAAGGGCTCAAGAAGATCTTCACAAGTATCAACATGTCATTCCCTCATTTCAGGAGTCAGCTGCCGTGGGACCCATCTTGCAGACACTTTGTGAAACTGGAGAACATCATGCATAATGTGGTGTGCTGACCCATTAATCTGTAAACATGCTGCATTGTCATTTAGTGTCACTTCACTATGGCTTCAACTGCTGCAATGTTCGGCGGAGTCACAAATCGTTGTACCTGCCTGACCTAGACGAGGAGCATCTTCCACTGAAGTCACACCATTTGTGAACTTCCTACTACATTCAAAGACTTGCTGCTGTGACAAACATGCAGCCCCTTACTGGACCTTCATTCATTGATGAATTTCAATAGGTTTCACATCTTCACAAAAAACAAATAAAAGAATGCTGTTCTCCCCTGGTGCGAGTTTGCTGGCTATTTAATTCCTTAACAATTTCAGAAATGGGTGCTCCATACATCTAATTCTAACTACCCTCCCGTGTTCAAAGTCTTAATTCCCATCATGTTGCCAGAATCATGCTTGATACCATTTCACATGAATGACCTTCGCACAAATGACAGCTCCACCAATGTACTGGCCTTTTATGCCTTGCATATGCAATACTAATGCCATTTTTATATGTGCTTATCGCTACCCCACAACTTTCGTCACCTCAGAGTAAAGAAGTACAGTGTGACACAAGTGACATCAATGTTTAGTTACAGCCTGATGAGATTTAAAACTGGTGCAAAGAATGGCACCTTGTTTTAAATGTTGAGAAATTAAAAACTGTGCACTTCACGAAATGAAAAACTTAGTAATACAATATTATCATAAAAATATGTTGAAGTTCTGTCATGGGTAAAGCTCGCAGCAGACTTCAATTTATTGGTAGTATACTAGGGAAATCCAGTCAGTCTACAAAGAAGATTGCTTGTAAATCACCCATCCTAAAATACTGCTGAAGTGTATGGGACCCATATCAAATAGGACCCAACAGGTGATACTAAACACGTACAGAGAAGGGTGGCACTAATGGTCACAGGTTGGTTTGATCCATGGGAGAGTGTCACAGAACTGCTAATAAAATGAGCTAGCACACTCTTTAAGGTGGACATGAATTATTCCAAGAAAGCCTGCTTACTAAGTATTAGGAACTGGATTCAAATTATGCCACTCAGAACATATTACAACCCCGTATATACCAATTCCACAGGAATTCTGAGGAGGTGGTTAGATTAATTACAGCTTGCGTGGAGCCATTAAAACAATCATTCTTCTTGCACCCCATACACGAATGGAACAGGGGAAGAAACCCTAATAACGGGCAGTGAGGTGTACCCCCTGTCATGAACTGTATAGTTGTTTGCAGAGTGTAGAAGTGGAGTGTAGATAATGTTATTAGATGGGCAGATCCACAAACAGCATGGTGTCAAGTAACCACCAGCAAATATATAGTCTAACACAGGTGGCTTGAGGTGAATGAAGTAATGAATAAATGCCAAACATGAAAGAGAATTTTTACATTCTAGAAAATACAGATATTTATTTTCACTTCTAATGACCTCTGATTTCAGGAATGCAGACAGCTCTAAGAGAAATTCCCAACATGAACCATGAACAACATTTTTGTTTGCTTTTTCCTGGGATAGGAATATGAATTATCAAGTGGGTGACAAGTGCCACTTATGTAATGGAGAATCACCTCCCATTTGCTGAGTATGGAAGATCACATTTCACAAAATTCTCATAACAGAGACATTGCAGTAGCATGTAAACAGCTTACCTGCATTATCACTTCGTCTTCGCTTTCTACGAGAGACTGATGAATCGCTATCACCATCAGATTTTCTTTCCTGAAAGAAAATAAAGTTCAGCACTTAAATAAATTTAAATCAACAAAATTTGAGTGTAAATCAGTATCACAAAGACTGCAATATGTCTACATATATACTCTGCAAACCACTGTAATAAGAATAGAGGAGGGCTCCTCTCACTATACTATTTGGTAGGGTTATGGGAGAAGACGTTTTACCATGGAAATAAAGTGTCAAACAATAGGCAGATGTGCAAAAACTACATCCTTTACTAGTGCTGGAGCAACTAAAGACAGTGTTTGGACAGTATACAAAGTCTCTTCTTTCACTTGCCTCTATCTTCTCGCCCCATTTCCATTTTGTCAACACCATTCACACTGGTTGGGAGAGATAGTTAACACCCTTTGACAGATGTGGAAATAGGAAGTGTGTGTCACTGCATTCCATAGGTCAGCACTGTTGGTTCAAGCAAACTTGGGTCAAGCACTACAAGGGAAACCAAGAAATTTATTACCTGCCTGTTGGAAGGGAGGCGCTTCCACAATAATGTCTGCTGAACTCAGGACCATGAGTTTAAAAAAAGAAAAAAACTGTATGAGCATTCAATCATTTGATAAAGTGACGCACTAGATAAATGAAGTATGAAATTTTGGATGGAGACTCATCAACCCAAGTAAGAATAGCTTCTGACTTGGACCAGAGGACAGTGCTGGAACTCTACTCATTCTTATTTTATGTTAATGTGCTGACCAACAGTACTAATAGCAACCTCAGACTTTTCACAAATGATACTTACCAATAATGAATTATTGTCAGGAAAAATTTGCAGAAGAAACAATCAGATATGAAAAAAATTCAAAGTGGGGCAAAGATTGGTAACTTGATTTGATGCATAGAAAGGTAAAACTCTGGATTTCACAAAATGAAAAAAAGTCATACTTTTACTATATTATCAATGATTCAAAATAATTGTACAGTAAACTAAGACAATAATAATTTTCAGGAATTCAAAATGGAACAGTTTTACGAGGTCCATAACAGGTGGATGACTCCAATTCATCTGTGTGGCCAAATTTAGATAATTGCTAAAAGTGTGAGGGATCAGACCATTTGTTCAACTGACTGAATGTATACGAAGAAGGATGTCATGGATGGTTACAGGTTTGCTTGACTGATGGGAGCAATAATCCTGAGAAAACAGATACAAATTATCCCACGAAAGTCACCTTATGAGAATACAAGAACCAGTATTAGTGAAGAATCTAGAAATATTCTTCAGCCTCATGCATTTAGCTCCCTTAGAAACCCTGAAGACCAAATTAGGATATTTACTGTATACATAAAGGCAGTTAATCATCCGTTATTCACTCAGTCAATATGCAATTGCAATGAGGAGAAATCCTAACACATGGTGCCTTCCAAAATACCCTCTGAAACGCACTTCAGAGTAGTTTGAGGAATATTTAAGCAAACAAAAATATTTATGCACACACACACTTCTTAACTGATATTAGAAGAGAGGAAAAATAAAAGAAAGTACTTAAGTCTCAGGAGATTATATGAAGAAAAATTATTTAAATACAAGACAGAATTAATCCTAAATTTTTCAGCTTATTTCAGTACTAACCATTTCGTCCTATTGCATATGAAATGCCGTAACACTAGAACCACGGCTGGGTCACTCGTGACCCACTTAATTTTTTTGTTTGTCACTCTTTTGTATTATTTCCTAGAGTGTTACATTTCTGTGACTTTTATGAAATAATGTAATTAGTGATTATACTTCATTTCACATTTTATGGTGATAACATGAAAGAGAAATATGAAGATTCACCTAGAACTGCGGATGGGTCAATTCTGACCCGCCCAGTGCAGTCGCTATAACAATCGCATTTTTCATGTAGTTTCATGCCTATTGTTAGAGTGTTTTCGGCCAATAATCGCGAAACTCATTTTTACTTCACTTCTGGCTGATATTCCAGTTTTCAGCAGGGGATGAGAAAGACAGGTTCAAACAAGTCTGACCTTACGAATATGTCATGGCCACATTTCTATGCACATAACGGACATTATAAATGCTCTAAATGAGATTTTAGATAATGAATCTGAGGGTGAACCACTGGAGTCTCCATCTGAGGAAGAATTTCCATCGCCAATAGTTCTGGATTCTACATCAGAAGATGATCTTACTCCTGAGAAGGTTCTACTGTATGCTGATGAGATAGGTATGCTTTTTTGTGTGTGTGTTTTATAATGATTTTTGTTTATGTATATGTTGCATAGACAGTAATTTGAATTGCAACACTTATGTTTATACATTGTTTCCTGTTGAAATTTTACAAGTTATATGTTACATTTATGAAGGTGTTTTTTTGTTCTAATATTACACAATATATTCAATATTAAATCATGTTCTAATATGTATAACTACTATTACAGGAACAGCTGCCACAGAGACTAAGTCAACTCAAGGAAGTGGATGTCCTGAAGGTCAGTGTGGACAACAAACTGCCCAGGGTTCTGGACTACTTCAGTTTCCTTCAGGTAGAGATATTGTAGCACCTGATGGAACAACCTGGAAAGTTGGAGTATTAGGTGACTGTTCAGCTGGAAGATATTCACAACAGAAAGTTTTCAAAGATAGGACAGGACCATATCCACATGCAAAACAAAATGTGAGTGAGACCTGTTAGAGTGCACAGCATCTAATGATAATGGACAAAGTTTTGAAACATATTCTAAAATGTACAGAAACTGAAGCACCTCGTGTACTGAGATCAGATGAATGGACTATAAAAATTAAAGAACTGGAAGCCTTTATAGCTATATTGTACGTCCATGGTGCTATTGGAGCTAAGAGCTTAGAACTGGACACAAGTGGTCAGTGAAGTGGGGAAATAATTTTGTGAAATCAACAACGGCTCGTGACGGATTCAGAGATACAATGCGTTATCTCAGATTTGACAATAGATCCACAAGATCACAACGACTAAGAGAAGACAAGTTTGCTTTGGTATCAGAAATCTGGAGTGAGGTCATTGCGAATGCGCAGTCTAGCTACATACCGGGTCCATATATAACAATCAACGAACAGCTTTTTCCTTCAAAGTGCCGTTGCAGATTCACGCAGTTTATGGCCTCAAATCCGGACAAATACGGGCAAAAGTACTGGATGGCGGTAGATAAAGACTTAAAATATATTGTGAATGCTATCCCTTATATAGGAAAGGATGATACTAGGTGGAGTGATGAGCGTCTTGGTGGCTTTGTTGTAAAAAAAATTTATGCAACCTTACCTCAAAAAAGGAATAAATGTCACATGTGACAATTTTTTCACCTCCTTAGCACTCTCTGACACACTGAAAGCTAATTCTACGAGTCTTGTGGGCACAATAAATTGATCTCGCACGGAAATGCCAGTCTGTATCAAGAAGGCAAGAGAACAGTTATAAAGCACAGTATTGTTGAAAAAAGGTGATACCACACTTGACTGTTTATCATTGTAAGAGCAACAAGAATGTCTTGATTCTGAGCACTATGCATCCTTATGTGACGATTGAGGATGGTATAAAAAGAAGCCAGATACTGTTACGTTTTATAACTGCTCTAAATATGGAGTGGACATGGTCAACCAAATGGCTCGCAAATAGTCTGTCAAAGCACCATCGAGACGTCGGCCTGTTCACACATTTTACAACTTGCTGGATTTGGCTGGGATAAATGCGTGGGTATTGTTCAATTCTCTAAATGATAAAAAATTGAAACGCAGGGATTTCATCCTGCAGCTGGTGGAGGAGCTTGCTGAGAAGTATGCAGCGACTAGAAAGACTAGCGTCCCTGTCAGACCTGAAGATATTCCTGACAGACAAAAAAAGTGAATGTTGTCTTGTAAAGTCTAACTGTGAAGGAAACAAATCATTTGTAAAGTGTCACATCTGCAAGAAAACTGTGTGCAACAAATGTACATCAAAAGACTATTATTTGTGTTCATTATGTAACGGTAGCCAGTAAAAACACTCAGCATATACATGTAAGTTTTAAAATATTAAGTTATAATTTGTGTAAACATGGTTTATTTTTGTTAATTCCATTCTAAATATCATAGTGCTTCTAACAATAGATTGATTAGCAGTAACAATAACCCATTGACATAGGGGAAATAAAGGAAAAAATCGTGGGTCATTAGTGACCCAGCTGTGGTTCAAGGTACGTCCAAGTATCAGCGGTTCTAGTGTTAAAGCACTTCATTTTTGTTACTGCACAATGGGACTACATACTTTTCACAATAAACCCACATAGATTCATTATATTCAGGAAATTTGCATCTCTGCCTTACTTCCAAGTGACAGACATGGTCCAGTCTTATATCTTTTGGTGGCACATGGGCTGTTGGTACTCTACTGTTCTTTGCTTGGATTTTTGATCCACTTCATTGCTAGATCTCCCCCACTTTGCTGCAGTGGTACCTATCTGGCATAAGAATTCATAAACCTCTACACAAAATTTGCTTCCACTCTGGGACGAAGCAAGAAAATCCCGAGACCCAAAGAGCCAACACAACTGCTGGCTCACCCTGCATTCATGAAAATTACAGAGAGCATTGGTGATACTAATTGGGCTATAATGGCCCATCTCTAGAAGGTGCTTACATGGTTTAAGTACTGGGACAAATATACTTTCTTGCCATTGTGATATGAACTGGCCCTCACTCCTGATGCTGTTAAAGATGGTAAAGCTATGACACCAACAGTACCCTGATAGATGTTTAATCACTTGGATGCGGATGTGGTCTCGTGTTACGGCTGTATCAGGGCAGTGGACTAAGACACCGACAAATTCCCACTTGCTCAATGGAGCATTACATGGCTCCAGTGGTGTGTAGTGAAAGATAATTGCTTTTTCTCCATCCACTCTTTCAGGAGACAAATGGCAGGTTAATAATGCTCAGATGCAGATGCCCGGGCATAAAGAAGAGCAGAATGTTCAGTAATGGCACCTGGGTCGGTGCAGACAGTGCCATTCAAGGTAATACGAGGCACATCTGTAGGTGTCTGGTATCCATAGAGATCTCTGATCTTAGCCCAAACCTGACAGGAGAGGTACATAGTCTTATGGTTTAATGATTCGATTTCCAGCAAACTTATTTCTGTTGTTTTGTTAGGTGGCAGGCCCGAACATGAAGCTGCTTACAGGTGATAAGGTGCTTTGTGAGTGCTGCTTAGAGCATTGGAGAGCCAACATACAATCTCTAATGGCCTCTGTAGCATTTTATGACCACCAAGGTACTGTCTTCTTTTGGGGCAGGTCCACAGACAGGGGATCTCCAATTCAGCTGCCAAAGATTGAGTGCAGTCATATTCTCAGCTGCCTCATCAATATTTCCATGCAGCAGGAAGCCAAGGGTGACAGGAGATGTGAAAGTACCCTGGTCAACACTGTTTGAGAGCCCATCTCGGCAGAGAAGACATCAGGAAGTGGTCACCACATGTCATCGTGGACTCTCTTGGGGATGGATGGATGGATGGATGGATGGATGGATGGATGGGAGAAGACAAGGAATGCAGATACGAAGGTCAATAACCAAGAAAGTTGCATGCACCAAGCTGAAGTTTGTGGGGTACCAGAAATCAGTAGGCAAGGGTCAGGTTGTGGCTGTACACTTTCATGGTCTTTGCCATGGCCAATGATTGTAGTGCCACCCCAAAAAAAGTTATGGGCATTGAAATCCCCAAAAAGGTGGGGGAAGCTGAGAAACCAATGATTACAGTATATTCTGACACACTTTACCGTTGGGGGTGGGGGAGGTTAACACTGCAGTAGGTGATATTCTGAAATGCCCTTACTCAAATAGCCACAACCTCTAAAGGTGTATTAAGAGGCACAAGTTCACTACAAAGAGTGTCCTGAATATATGTGCAAACTCTGCCTGACACCCTGTCATAGGTAGCACGAGTCTTATAATACCCACCCTATCAATGAAGGGCCAGGGTCTGCATTGGTGGATAACGAGCCTTCTGAAGGGCAATATGGAAGGAAGGGGAAGTGTTTGAAAGATGTCATAGCTCAGCCTGGAGGTGGAAAAAACTGCTATAGATCCACTGGAGAATAATAATGTTGAAGTACTGTGGGGCCGTAAAGCAACCAAGGAGGTGGCTATGCCTTAGGGTCACGTGCTGCCATAGCTTGAGGGGCTATAGCATCAATATATACAGGTTCTGGGTTCCACTACGTGGTACCAACCGGGCCTCATGGGACATCAGAATCTCTTCCTTGGTCACAGGAATGCAACAGGCGCGATTTGGTGGTGTGGGGGCTACCAGAATTTTCTTGTTTGAGGACTTTCGATACTTCTTCTTAGAGTGTTTTCAGACCAGTGGAAACCCTGGAAGCAACTGTCCCATGTCCCAAGGGACCTCTTTCTGGCTAGGCAAGCCAGAGGAACATGACTTGTCTGGCTGGGAGGTGGGGGACCAATGTCCCTGATGGGTGGGAAGTCCATGATTTTCAAGTAGGTGAGGTGGAAGTAGCAGGAGGAGAGTTGCCAACTATGGGGAAGGGGGGGGGGGAGGCTTGGTCAAGCAGCCCTGAAGCCCCACTGTCTGAGATGAAGCTGGTGAGAGTACTGTTGCCAAAGCAGGCAAGGTCATGACAGCTGCAGCATATGACATTTATACGTGCTGGGTGCAACCACTCATACTTGTTTGGCTCTTGACAAGTTAGATCATCCAGGGTCTCGTATTCTTATCTTCACTCTGGAAAATGGTGCATCCTGGTGAGCAGGGGGGAATGGTGCATTCCACAGTTGACATTTTAAGCAGTTTATCGTGGAAGGGGGGGGGGGCATACAGTTTCACATCACATATCAGTATATAATCACCTTGACCTTTTCAGGCAATTAATTGCCCTCACAGGCCAAGATGAAGGCACCTATAGCAACCCATTGTCCATTGGTCCCCCATGTTCATGATGAACGCAGTGTACACCCCTCACTCCAAAATGGTGCACAGCTCATCAGATTGCAAGAGCAGAACTTGGCGGCAAATGATGCCCTGAATTATATTTAGAATGTTATGGAGGAGTGACAGTCACCTGTATGTCACCCAGCGTGTTGTAAGCAAGCAACACCTGTGACTGGGCAGGGTATGCTGTTTTGATCAAAACTGACCCACTTTTCGTTATACAGATGACTGCCACTTCCACAAACTTGTCTTGTAAGTTCTTTTTGCGGCCAACAAGGAATCCCCATCAGTCCTTATGCAAACCATGTTGTGGAGAGCATCTTTCTCTGCTTGCCACTTAACCCTATGGTTCTCCCATGGCATAGCCAAGGAAGGGAACATTTTAAGGTTGTACCTCTCTGGATTAAGAGAGGTCTTCCCTTCCATAGAGACTGCTGGGCTGTATGACTGCCAGTGGAAGATAACTTCATCTACTACATTTGCAGCTCATCTGCTGTTGTGACACCACTCTGAATTGGAACTCTTCCCATACACGCCACCCAGCCTCACCAATGGCTACCTGGCCAGTAATGCATTGCGAAGGGTGCAATGATGGAAAGGCACTAAATTTGGAGCATCCACTGCATTGGGTGACCTCCTCTGCACGATATGCACTTCCGGAGAACTTTGGAAATAGGTGGCTAGTCAAACCCAAGAATAGGGACTATGTTTTTATTTAATGAGAAGTTACAGAAAATGTCTGAAGTGAAAACTCGATTCCCTACCATAAAACAGATCCCAGCAAAGTGTGCACCAAGAAAACCATCTGATGGGTAGACAGGGGGGGGGGGGGGGGGGGTAGTGGAAGTACAAGCTTGTAGCATGGAAAGGAAGTAATGCTGCAAAGGCTGGGGACCCATGACAGCCGTGCACTTATTCACTAGTTCTGTGAACCCCCTGGAGGGACAGATAACCAGTCCTTCACAGTACCTTGCCAACCGAGTATGCTGCTGTATTTAACTGATTTTTGTGGAACAAACTGTTACATAACTAAGTCATCAGACAACAATTTAGCTACCCATTGCGTTAAATGAACCAGCAAGCCATCTGAATGAAAACCAAGAATAGTCCTCTCTAAATAAAAACTGTGACTGGTGAATGATCCCATTATGGTTACAGGAAGAAAATTTCCTGGACTTGCAGAGAACTGATAATGAATGATCTGAATGGAGGTAGTGTTCTAACGCTCCACAGTGAAATAGGTTTCAATAATTCCACACATTAGATCTAACCACTTCTTTTTACTCAGGCATGTCGTATACATTCCACTCAAACAATAACTCTGAATATCACACCACCAGAAAGTTTAAAACAGTTTAACACTGACGAAAACACGTCCGAAACTGGTGCAAGATTACGAAATGTCCACTGCCACACTAACAGCAGTTGAGAAATGGTCAATTGAAGGGGATTCCGAAGTTTCAGTCATTCATTAACATATCGACAAAATGCAGAGTTATCTACTACACAATTAACAATTCAAGGTGTTGAAAATAGGAGATGGCATAGAAATATCATAAGAATGAATATTGTCTTTTCAAAATTTCGTTAACATTCGCAATTGCGCTAGTGGTGTGTTGGAACGAAGTGGTGTCATCCTTGTACACACCTGTATTTAATGTGTAACTGTCTAAAGTTTCATTGCTGTAGGCCCGTAAGTTATTGCTCAGAGCTTCACCGAGTATAATGTTTTGTCGCACAGTTTGTGAATTTCGAGATGGCAGAGTTAGAGGAGCAACACGTTGAGTTACATTTTGCGTGAAACTCTAGAAAACATTTACAGACACGCACAAGATGATGCAGAAATTCTACGTTGTTGAGCGCTTAAGCCGTATTCTGTGTATCACGCGGTTTAAATATGCGAAGACGGAAGTTTATGATGACGCCCGTTCAGGATGCCCTTCGACGTCTACCGATGACGCTCATGTCAGGAACGTCAACGAAACTGTGCGTGGCAGTCTAAGACAGAATGTCCGAGAGACTGCGGAAGAATGTAATATTTCAGTTGGATCATGTCACAAAACCCCGACACTGCATCGTGTTGCCGCCAGGTTGGTCACACGGCTATGGAGTCAAGACCAGAAAGACCTTCACCTCTGAATCTGTGAAGAGCTTTTGTATGGCGCAAATGGGAACCAGATGTTCGTTGAGATAATCTTAACTGATGATGAGACGTGGATCTACGTTTATGATATTGAGACGTCAAAACAACGAAGATTTGCAATGATAGGCAAGGCAAGAAAATTCGAAGACGACACTTCACGCGAACCAGCAAAATGCATACCGAGACTGCTTCTGGAAGTAGAAACAGCATTTGGAGCGGTGTATCAATTGTGCAAGAGAGTATTTAGAAGGAGACCAAGCACAATTAGTATAAGGTAAGCGCAGAAACTTTTGTGGAAAAAGTTCCGAAATTTTATCAACAGACGTCGTTCATTGATCATGACGAGGCGTCGTACTTTGGCCATGAAGAGTAAGTCTTATGCAAGGTGAACATCATGTTCGTTTAGTATTCAAATGAAGTGCAAAAAGTAGTTCACTAAATTTTGGAGCATATCAAAAAATTCAACAGAGTTTTTGTTTGATAATTTGCTGCAATGACAGGGTACATTGCCTCGTGCGAGGAAATCAGTATCATCATAGTAATTGGTACACAGGTGGCATGCACAAGAGATTGAAAGGTTTATGTCGAAAGCATTGTGATTTTTTTTCTCTGCAAGAAAAAAAATTATGATTTTTATTTACAGTTCAACTTGCAATGGGGAAAAAATACTATGCAAGTTTTGGTTGCCAACTGAGTGGCGACAAACATGAGAGAATAAGATTGGATTACAAACGGAAAGAAGTCGTCATATCAGGTAAATGTACCTGCACATGAAGCTGTTGTGGCAGTTGGAAACAGATTTGGTACCCAATGATAACCACCTATTCCAACATCTAAGGAGCCGAGTCGCGACCGCGACCGCGACCGCGACCACCAGGCTAGCTCGAGACAGTTGCATCCCCTGGCTGTTATCCTCTAGATGAACAACGTTGTTATTCCCGCGAAGGATAGGTTCGGAAATCTTACAGCCACACTTGGGGAATGGAATCTCCTCACTGGCAAAATGCACAAAGTATACGGACATAAAACGGATAGTGATGTACAATTGGTGCATTTATATCAGAAATACCCTTCTTCTGTGAAGGCAAGAAATCGTCTCCTTACCGACAAACTACCTACACACACGTAAATACACCGCAAGCCACTGTACAGTGCGTGGCGGTGGGTACCCAGTATCACTTCTTGTCATTTCCGGGCTGTTTCACTTGCAAACAGAGGGAGCTGAAAACGACAATTTGCTTGCATATGAGCCCGAATTTCACCTGTCTTAACTACATGATTCTTGCGCAACATGTATATTTGGCAGGACTAGAATCGTTCTGCAGTCAGTTTCAAATTCTAGTTCCCTACATTTCCTCGTAAGTTTCTCGAAAAGAACGTCACCTTCTCTCCAGTGATTTCTGTTTGAGTTCCCAAAGAATCTCTAATATTCTTGTGTTGTTCAAACCTACCCGCAACGAATGAGCAAACCGCTTCTGAATTGCTTTGATATCTTCCTTTAATCTGACCTGGTGCAGATCACAGACACTAACAGTATTCAAGAGCAGGCTGCATCAGTGCCCTGTATGTCGTCTCCTTTACTTTCCCAATAATTTTCCCAATAAACCGAAGTTGACCATTCGCTTTTCCTGCCACAATCCTCACGTGCTTATTCCATTTCATGTACCTTTGCAACGTTATGCAGAGATATTTAAATGACGTGACTGTGTAAAGCAGAGCACTACTCACACTATATCTTAACATTATGAGTTTTTTTTTCATACTCATCTGCATTAACGTACACTTTTCTACTTTAGAACGAGCTGCCATACGCCATACCAACTAGAAATTTTGGCCAAGTCATCATCTATCATCATACAGTCATCCTCAACACCCTCCCATACTCCAAAGCATCAGCAGCAAACAGTATATTGCTGCTCCCTGTCCGCCATATCATTTGTGTGTATAGACAAAAACAGCGGCCCTATCTTGCTTTCCTGGAGCACTGCTGACGCTAACCTTGTCTCTGATGAACACTCGCCGTCGAGAACAATGTACTGGGCTCTTTTACTTACGAAGTCTTCGTGCCACTCGCATACCTAGGAACCTATTGCACATGCTCTGACCGTTAACAGTCTATTAGTAATGTTTGTAGAATCCTGTACTCGTTCCTTTCACCAAACGTGAGATTCTGTACAAAACTGAGGTTGCGTGTGAAAACTTAATTGACGTCAGACATACGAAAAGTCCTCCTCTGAATGAATTAGCAAATCTTACAAATGTATATCGCAACACACGAGCGGACAAGCTTTCAAGGGGAGGTTCCCATCTAAATCTAAGACAGATGGCGAACATGACGGAAGGGAACTATGGATGTCTCGCGTTCTCGACCAGAACTGCCTCACTATAAGTAACCAAGCACCTAAATTTTCATCCTCTTGTTCTCTTGTCAAGTCTCCGAATAAACACCATAAATGTATTTTTGGATTTCGCAGACGTTTGCAGCTTGCTTACACACTAACGAGTCTTGCTTACTCCAGCCCACAAAATCGCCGCTTTGCAGTAAACAAAGATGTAAACAGCATGTTTCGAGCCTTCCACAGTGCCATCCATTTATGTGAATTAATCTACTGCTCGATTTGTCAGGTTTCCTCCACACAAGCCATCGACAGTTCACTTCCGCGTGTTCAGATGAGTCATTTCCAATTCGTGCACAATATTTCGACGACCGACATGATCGTCCCCTCCCAGGGCCACGAGTTTAGTCGTCTCACGTCCTCGCCACCCCGACACAACCCTATGAAAATGATCTGGTCGGTCGTCAAAATATCTTACACAAAACGGATTGGCGGAGCACACAGAAGCATATCGTTAACTGTCTGTATGTAAACGGCGTGCAGGTCCTCAACACGACAAACCTCGAGAGGCCCTCAGGGAGATCGCTTATGAGGGGCAGCGTACGCTAGGAATGGCTCTGTGATGTTACACCGACGCTTTGATTAAACGGATACTTCATTTATAATAAAAGGTATTTCGAGGCTTAAGAGGTGCAACCAACCGATGAGCAACGAAGTTATTTCCAAGCCATTCTGATGAAGAAAACAACACATTGGTTCTTCCTTTAGGATGACAGTTCTCGTATCAAAGTGACAAAAAATCGAGGTGTTTTGGTGGATTTGGACCACCACGCATGTGTCTGTGGTAATAGACTTTATCCAAACCCTTATGGGGATCCATAGTCCTGTTTCTCTTTCACTGTGTGAGTTCGTGGGGGGTGGGGAGGGGGGGGGGGGACGAGTCACACAGTGAGGAGGAAATCTCAAATGACACCCATTCGCTCACTCCAACCTCACGTTGACACACACAACCACTCGATCTCACAGGCCTTTCATACAAAAGAGCAGGTGAAAGGTGCTACACCTGGGAACAGAAGTAAAACTACAGAAGCTGAAAGAAAGGTACGAGGAATGACTCTGGCTGACCAGTTACAAAAATCGTGGGTGAGGCAATCGCCCAGATAACACATTAAGAACAACTCCCTAAATTTTTTGGAGAGAAGTCGAGCAGATCTCTGAACCTTAAAACTCTTGCCACATTCGTCTGCTTGTTGCTTGAAATAGAGGGCACGTCTGTCAGGAAATCCGCTGCTGCCCTCTCCTCTGAAAGTAAAACACAGTCTAATAAAATGTGGTGGACGGTGATCTGTATGCCACAAGCAGCTCATGTCGGAGGGTCCTCTCGCCTGAGCAAGAATTCATGCGACAGAGGTGTGGCCTGTGTGTAGACAAGTAAGGAGAACCTCGTCCCGCCTGTGTGGATGGAAGGTGGTACACTGTGGCCACATAGTGGTCTTCACTATGAGCAGCTTGTCAGCTATCAGTTCCTACCACTCCTCTTTCCGTCGATGCACGACTCTTCACCTCAGCAGTGAGACAATAGCATGCAAGGGGAATGACATACGAAACTAACCAAGGACTACAACACGACGACTCCTCGGCTGCTACAGCCGCTCTTTCGTTCCCCACAATACCCGTGTGCCCTGGCGTCCAGCAGAGTGTCTTCCTTTTCCAGGCTTTGTGGCCAGAGGAAGGAGTTCTGGACATCCTGGAATACTTTATCAGTTGGATACAAGCATTGTAGAGACTGAAGGCAACTCAGGGGGAGGGGGGGTTGAAACATGAGGAATTTAGCAGGCATGGCACATCTCGTCTCCTACAAGGCCCTAAGGATCATTGAAATTTGCCATCGAATACAGTGAACTCTGGAGACAACCGAATTTAGAGGACAAACTGTGGGAAAACGGAGGAACAAAAAGAGTCCCTCTGTTTAGGCACTTAAAGTCCAGTCAGGCCTGCATGTAAACCCTGTAAAACTGGAGCAGACATATCTCACACGCTCCCCAAAACCTGTGGTAAAGAAACTTTAAAATGTTTAGTGTCTTCTGGGAACTTGCCTTCAGGTGTGGTAACCACAATAGTGTGGAGTCAAAAATGAGGCATAGAAACTGCACAGGCTTTAAAAGAGAGAATGGTGTTCCACATATGCAGTTCAAGTAAATTAAAAATACGACATGGACACACACACACACACACACACACACACACACACACACACACACACACACTATTCTCTGCAGAAAATGTAAAGGCGGTGTTTGCAGCCCGCTCCTAATCAATCAATCCTTTCTACTTTCACTTGCAACTGACGATTTGCTGTTGCAATACCGAAGGAGGAACAGAACACTGCAAAATCATTCACAAATAACGAACATTGTATGGCACTCCTTACCATACATATGATACTGTTTATGGATATGGCGAAGATGGTAGCAATTACAACACTGCCTTGAGCGACATCCTCCTGCTCGAAACTATTCGACAACATGTCAACGACTTGGAACTGAAAAAAAAAGTGCTTCAATAAAAACGACCGCATAAAGGAAGGGAGACCACCACAGAAGCCCTATTGGTGGGGCTGCCTTACAACATGGTGTCTCCAAGACGTGTCGTATATTTTACTGATAAAGAATGAGGCTATTTGCACAGGAAACCCTGCTGTATAGCGGTCTCTTGCAGGGTCTCGTTGCCGACAATGGATAGCTATCTCCTGAATCGACACAGAGAGCGACTTACGAGCTGCCTTGTATCTAACACCCAGACCAGACCACCGTTAACCATTCGCTCCAAGGTCTTGCCTATACAGCTCGTTAAGTCGACGCTCCAGTAACCACTGGGAAACGTTTGGTACTTTCCCAGTTTGAGAAGAGGCACCAAAATTCCCTCCTTCCTTTTGCTGGGAAAGTTGCTTGTCTGCCTTATCAAATTAGACCACTTCGGAGGACTTCCTTTGACGCTGGTTGCAAGTTTTGCAGCATGCTGTACGGGTTTCGTCGTGACTGGGCACGGTATCACAAGCTGCGAACAGTGCAGTGTCCAACTCTCTCACGCAAAGTAGGCAATTTTAGACCTCTTAATTGCCAGACCTTGTGTCCAACTCAGCGTTTTCCATGGTGTAGCGGTAACGACAGAACGTTGTATCCCGGCTGACAGTGGCACTAGTCAGCGCAAATTGCTCTGCCATTGTCTGATAAAATGTCTCCAGATGATGTCACAGCCCTGCAGGAGTCACAGTAGCAGTTAGCTTCGCCACTATCACAGACCCAGGCAGCACATAGCAACCCTAATTGCGAACATAGGAGACACTGTACTTCTTCAGCAGTGAGGCTGAGGACTACACTCAAGATCATGTACCACAACGAATACCTATTGACTTAAGTAAACTTTCCATTCTTATGAATGAAAAACCCACTTAATGTGTGTGTGTGTGTGTGTGTGTGTGTGTGTGTGTGTGTGTGTGTGTGTGTTATTGGAAGAGTATACCAGCCGCCAAACAACCTCTTCTTGCTCCTCCTTAGTCTAGACGACATGAAAGTCAGACTATTTCCTTCCTGTCTCCATTAGCAGCCAGTTCTTTGACGTCTATTTTTGTTTATCTTGGGTAGGTTTTGGAGCCACAACCACCAAGGTGGTAGAGGCAGTGCTGGATGGTGGGCCAGTTCAAACCTTTAGAGGTTCAGGGAGTTCTGCAACATTGGTAACTGCTGCCTTGTCTGGCGTTCTGGGAGGAGGTATGGGCTACGAAGTAACTCCAGCACCCAAGAGCATTGAAAAACACAGCTGGTAGTAGTAGTATTAGCAATAGGGATCTTCATTCATGTAGCAGCATCGGTTTTCTGGTTTGGATGTTGAGAACTGAAGTAAAGGAGGCAGCTGCATACCCTTATAGATCTTTTTGGCTTCACCATATGGGAGGCACTTTAATGTTTTTATCTTCTGCATCTTCCTTTCTTCAAGGGAGACACTGCAATCCATACTCCAGACCGGGAGATCCCCGGAGAAATTTACAAACTTCCAAAGAGATGAACGACCGAGCGAGGTGGCGCAGTGGTTAGCACACTGGACTCGCATTCGGGAGGATGACGGTTCAATCCCATCTCCGGCCATCCTGATTTAGGTTTTCCGTGATTTCCCTAAATCGTTTCAGGCAAATGCCGGGATGGTTCCTTTGAAAGGGCACGGCCGATTTCCTTCCCAATCCTTCCCTAACCCGAGCTTGCGCTCCGTCTCTAATGACCTCGTTGTCGACGGGACGTTAAACACTAACCACCACCACCACCAAAGAGATGAACAAAAGACTCCTTTAAGGGCAGTCTTACAGCATTTGCCCCAGGTGGCGTCTCCCTTTCAGGAACAGTAGTTAGTCCGAAGTGCTGGTATTTAAAACGGCGCATTGTGTTCAAGGTAAAAAAATCCACACATCTAGACTAAGGAATACTGCCTTAACATACTCTGGAAGTTTCGTGCTGTTGATAGTCAGTGTAAAAGAGTGATTGCACTGTATCACCACACACCCATTCAATTAGGTTTATCACACCAACAATACCTTCCTGGCCTCACCCACTCTGCAGTTCATTTTCTATTGCATACTCTACAGGGCATTGTGCTGAATGTCGTTCACTTGTTGGGAACTAGACGTTTCTACCAACAGCGTCCCATTTGGTTAGCGTTTGACAGATTTTAAGTTCCAGCAAAACCCTCCAAACATCTTTATACGCAGAATAGTGGAACTTTATCAAAGCTACTCTTTGCATTTAACTGTTGCAAACACATTCAGACAACCAGCATGCATTCTGTTACTGTTAACAGAGCCTGTTGGACTGGCTGGATGAACCCTGTTATTAGACTGGGTGTTGGTACCTACCAATGGCCCATCGATTCCACTGGAGGGGGAAGAGAAAAATTGGTAGGCTCCATCTCGGTCCCAGGAAGAACTAGTTAAATAAAAGTCTCTAGATAGAGCCCTGTGTGCCTAGGTAGACTTTATACAACTGAGGCAGAGCAGGTCCCTCAGAGGTTGCCCACTAACGACTATTCCATCTCCACAGCTACACATCTCTTTGGCGCACAGCCCACCTCAAGACTGAGGCGCTATTTATAGAGGTTTTCACCATCCTCACAACGTGTGGGGTCAAGCCAAGATCCCATTACCTGTGATACACCACATTCCACCATCGTGCTGTGAGATGAGAATAATCGAGCAGCACTAGTCAAATAGTGCATGCAACAACAGTTACGAGAATATGTGGACAGTGTAGGTGAAGCAGAATTACTCTCCAATCAAACAATATTATTTACTGTGATACATATTTTGAGATTCTGTTAGGGTGTGTTGCTGCAAGGATGCTGAGAATGTCAAAATGTGTAATTTACACCTTAGAAAATCCCGGATGGGGCAACAATATGAGATAGGATAGATTACAACTCACCACATGGAAGAGATGTTGAGCATCAACCAAGGGCATTGTAAGAACACAGAACTTAATCCTCCATAAAATGATGAAAAAGAAAAACCGTGCACACACACGGGAGGGTAGTAAGGCCTAAACGCGGAGAACAGCTATCTCAGCTGATGTGGCTGTACACACGAAATGTGTCATGGGGATGGAGGGCAGTATGAGGAAAGGGTGGTGTAGGATGCTGCAGTGCTGCCTATGGGAGGAAGCACATATAGTGTTGTGACAGGACGGTTGGATGGGGAAAGGGGGAAGGGTTGGGGAGAGTAGCAGAAAAGGAGAAAAAACTGTACATGTGCACTGGGGGGGGGGGGGGCGGGGGGGGCGGGAGGGGGGGGCGACAGTAGGCGTGTGTAGAGCTGGAATGGGAGCAGGCGTTGGGACAGAAGCAGGTGTAGATGAGGCCCTAACAGTGACAGCGCAGTGACTGTCGAAGACTAGCACATCAGGTCAGGCAGCCATCTCAAACTGGACGGTCCAGCTGCCTCTCAGCCACAGTCTAGCAGTGGCCATTCACAGTGACAAACTGCTCGTCAGAGGAGATGCTCACGTAGAATGCGGTACAGTGTCTCGTTTTTGGGCGCAAAAACAACCGGGGTCATATACGCACACGTCAAAACTATAGAACACGAAGACAGAGGTGTTAAAAATGACTAAATGTCAATCCCAATTGACATAATAGAAGACAGTGAAAAACAGGGACGTGGAGAAGGAGCTACTAAAGTCACCATACAAAACGGAGGTCCAAAACTAAAAATTAAATGCCTTTCGTCATATCGCTTTCACGGACAGAAAGTAAATCGCGGTCCACAGCCCACGCGTCAATTGCTAAAACGGTCGATAAATCAGACGGCAAGTGGGAACATAAACGGTTAAGAAATGGACTTTCAGCATGGAGGAAGCGAACAGTTAAAATTTGGGCTCAGTGTAACAAGTAGTGGGGGAGCGCCACTTATAAAATGACAATGGCTAAAAAGACAGTGCCCAATACGCAACCGAGTTAAAATGACTTCCTCCAGGCGGCAGAGCCGAGAGGAGGTCGCCCATGCCACTGGGAGAAGCTTAATAATCTTGAGCTTATTCCTTTAAGGAAGGACCAATGGCGATGCCGAAGGGACGCTACCTCCTGATGGACAGCAACACTGTGATCACTGGAGGGATTATAGAAACTAGTGGGCTGAGGTAAGAGGACTGCAGCCTTGGCAGCAGCGTCAGCAGCCTCGTTTCCTGGCAGACCGACATGACCAGGAATCCACAAAATTCACAGTGGCTCCAACACGAGTGATAAAGTTGCACTAAGGGATGGGCGGTGTAAAACGCACAGAGACTTTGAAGGGCGCCTAGTGTGTGTGAGCACGACAATTTAATAGTCTGTGACGCCAGATGTGCTCTGTGGCCTGATACAAGGCGAAGAGCTCGCCTGTAAATACTGAGCAGTGTGTCGGAAACCGACAACTAAAGACGTGAGTGCCAATGACGAAGGCACATCTGACCCTACAGTCAGTCAGAGCCTTCAGTGTACACAAATGTACTACCGCGAAATTCCGTGCGAAACTACCGAAACTGAAGGCGACAGAGTAAGGCTGGAGTAGTGTCCTTACGAAGTCAATGAAGGCCGAGGTTAACAAGGGCCACTTCAGGAAGCGAAATTGGCGAAGCATTCACACCCACTGGGGAAGTTGCAGGTAGTTTGAAATTAAGCTGCCGAAGCAAGCGCCGGAAACGGACTCCAGGAGGTAACAGGGAAGAGGGATGTGCCCCGTACTGGCGATCGAAGTAGAATAGCATTGGTGGCCACGCATGGCAGACAAACAGCATGCCTGAGGAGAAAGTCATGACGGTAGGACAGTGGTAGTTCAGCAGCTTCAGCATACGGGCTCTCACTTGGGGTAGTGTAAAAGGCGCCAGTGGGCAAATGGATAACATGATGGCGGATGTGTTGAGATGGCATAAGCGGCTGGACGTGCAGATGTAAAAACAAAGAACCCACAGTCGAGTTTCGGATGGAAAATGGATCGCTACAAACGGAGGTTCGATCAGCATGCCAGGAGGTACAATTGAGGACACGTAGGACATTGAGGAACCGCGTAACACTGGCTGCCAAGTAAGACACATGAGAGGACCAAGAGTTTCCTAGCGAGCATGAGCATCATGAATTTCGTAGTTTCAACTAACGGAAGGGCAACATGCCCAAAATGTAAAGATGGTAGGAGAAACCATTTGCGCCGCCAGAAATTCATACCGACGGGTTTGTCAGTGGAAAAACTAAAACTATTGTAAGTGCTCCAGGAGTACAGACGATCGAGACGTCGTCGATGACGCCGCTCAGTGACAGGTCCGTGAGAACTGGAATAGAAGGCAAAGAGGGAGCCGAAGATGTCTGGTGGGCCACAGGCCATTATAGGGTAAATGGCGATAGCTAATAGGATGATGCTCAGGAGAGAACCCTGAGGCACACCGTCTTCCTGGATAAAGGTGTCCTACAAGGCAGAACCCACATGCACCTTGAAAACTCTGCCTTCTAAAAATTCCCGCCGGAAACGGGGCAGGCAGCCACGGAAGCCCCACATGTAAAGAGTTCTCCAGCAGGTGTCGTAGGCCTTCTCCAAATCGAAAAACACGGCCAAAGTCTGGGATTTCCGCAGAAAACCATTCATGACACGGGCGGACAAACTAACGAGATGGTCAACTGCAGAACGCCACACTCTAAATCCACACTGTGCAGTCGTTAGTAAATAATGCCACTCGAGCCAGGCGTGATTCATACGTCACCTTGCAAATATTGTCAGTGGGAGAAATGGGGCGTAAGCTAGAGGGAAGGTTTTTATCCTTACTGGTCTTAGGTATGAGGGTGACAGTGGCTTAATGGCAATGGCTAGGAAACGTGCCCTCTGCCCAGATGCGGTTGTACATGTTAAGTAGGAAACGCCTGCCTACAAGAGAGAGGTGCTGCAAGATCTGAATTTGCACAACACTGGCCCTGGGGCGGAGGATCGGGATGAGCTGAGAGCACGATCTTGCTCCCTTATAGTAAAGGCGGCATTGTAGCACTCACTATTCTGAGAAGGGAAAGGTATCGCCAGAGCCTTCTTCGCTCATTTCTGGTGGAGGAAGGCAAAGTGATAGTGGTAAGAGCTCAAAAGGTCGGCAAAATGGCGACCCAAAGTATTTGAGATAGCAGTAGGGTCCACGATGATATCGTCTGCTACTTTCAAGCTAGAAATTGGCAAATGGATCTTGGTCCCAGACAGTCGTTTGAAGTTGGTCCACATGACAGAAGAAGAGGTGGGACCGTTAAAAGAACTAATGAATGCAATCCAGCTAGCTTTTTTGCTTTCCCGAAACACGCGACGACACTTTGCACGCATCTGATTTTAATGAATGCAGTTTGTCATCATAGGATGGCAGTAAAAGCGTGGAGAGAACATCTCCGTGCGCGAATTGCGCCGCGGCATGCCTCAGTCCACTAAGGGACTGGGACACGACGTGGTGAAGAGTAATTGCGAGGAATGGAATGTTCTGCAGCAGTAAGGATAACATTTGTGAGATATTCCACCTGGTCATCACAGCTGGGGAAATACTGTTCTTTGGAGGTCGCCAGGGAGGAGTAAAGCCGCCAGTCAGGCCTAGTAAGATGCCATTTCGGTGTGCACACAGGTCAGGTAGGAGTCAGCAGACTGATAGCGCATGGGAAATGGACGCTCTAGTAGGTGTTACAAAGAGTGGACCACACAAGACGATGGGAGAGCTGGAAAGTGCAGAAGTATAGTTCCATATGAGAATATGTGTGGGAGGAGTCAGAAAGGAATGTGGGTGCTCCACTGTTAAGGCAGAAGAGGTAGAGTTGGTTAAGAAGGTCAGTCAAGAGGGAACCTCTCCGACAGGTTCTGGGAGAACCACAAAGGGGATGGTGTTCATTAAAGTCGCCGAGTAGCAGAAATGTAGGAGGTAGTTGCCCAATAAGCTGAAGGAAGTTTGCCCTGGTGACATCAAATGACTAAGGGATGTAAACGTTACAGGGGGAAAAAGTCAGGTGAGGAAGATAAAGGGGAATTGCAACAGCTTGAAGATGGGTAGACTACGAACGTCATCCCCTACGAGCAGCATGACAGCCCAATGAGATGGATTGCCGACCCCAGGGGGAAGGTCAAAACGACCCAGGAAGGAATATCAAAGCTTCAAGTGGTCGAGAGAGTGCGATTTCGTGTGCTGAAGGCAGCGTACAAGGGGATGCTGCGATGCTAAAAGCTGCCGTAAATCCTCTTTTTGGGACCGAAGGCCACGAACGTTCGAGTGGAGGAGAGTCACGATGTGGACGAGATGGAGTGTCACCTCGGTGGCTGCCGAGTGTCAGCCTGCGAAGAGTCACTGCTTCAGGGCACAAATGCAGGAGGATCCCGCTCCATGGGGTGCACAGAAGCATTGGCTTGCTTGTGCTGTCGGTCTATGGAGTCCAACGCAGAAAAACGGTTGGTGGTGCGCACAGGCAACAGTCAGGCCAGCCAGGCTAAGGTGTCACATAGCAATACTGTCGAAGAGGATCGCAGAGTTGGCGGAGTGGAAGATCGTTTGCCTTTGGTGGACTACTTCAAGCCTTTCTGGTTAGCAAAGGGACAGTTGGGTGTTGTTTGGCTGGATGGATGTAGGAAGTCTCCATGGGAGTACTACTCCTGCCCTTTCTGGCTTACCAGTTGTGTAACTGGTGGCTTCGCCCCTTGAGCTGAAAGTTTGATGTCTTGTTGCACATCTGGACGGGGGGATGGCGATGCTACCGTGACGCTGGGCTATTTCACAACCTCAGAGCTGAATTTGAGGTCGCATGTCTGTGTGGGCATGTCCTTCATGAATCTAGACGTACTAAGAACAGAATTATAGGTACCAGACGGGAGAGCACAGTATTTGCGACTAACCAATAACTTGCCAGTGACTGGGTAAGGTACTTTTTCCCTTACACAGATCTCTTGGGCAGCCGACGCATCAAGGAACACAGGAAAATACAGAGAGGCGGCGGCACGGCCGCCATTGCACTTGATACAGCGGGGAGGAGGAGGCAGACGATTGCCCTCATGCACATCCCTACAACAGATTACACACTTGGCTGGGTGTCGACATTAGGTTCTAGTGTGGTTAAAACGTAGACACTGGTAGCAGCACATCAGGTTCGAAATGTACTGTCTAACTGTTATAATTTCATAGCCTGCTTTGATCTTGGACAGAAGTACCACTATAGCAAAAGTGATAAAAATAGTGCAGTTGGGCATTAGAGAGGAGTCTACCATTTTTATAACTCGATGGATGGAAATGACACGCTGATCAGAGAGATAAGATTGGATTTCAGCCTCAGTTAAACAGTCATGCAGCCTAGTGTAATTAAAGCCACAGGAAGAATTCAGAGGTCCAAGGGCCTCGACACAAACAGGGTTGCTGTGGAGAAGTGAGGTGGTAAGCGGTTGTTGCGATTGAGAATCAGAAGCAGCAGGGCTCAAAATTGCATCAACACCTTTCTGAACAATAAACGGATTTACCACGGCGAAGGACTGACTGTCTTCAGTATAAGAGACCATGAGGAACCGTGGTGCAGCTGGAAGGGATTTTGAATCGTTAGCCTCATACCGTTTACGTTTCATAGACGTCGACTGTGAAGATGATTTGTCCACAGCGAGAAAATGCCCCAAGATTGCCAGCATCTCCGGTGGCACGCTCCTTCACAAATCGGGGCACCTGCCCTAGGTGACTGTTTGCACCTCCCCAACACCTGACGGAGGAATCATACGGCAATTTGGGAAGGTTGCAGCTCAGGCAATCATCCCTCTCTGGGCCTGGCCTGTACCATGGGGTACGTGCCAACTCTACCTGCCGACACGGGGCTGAAAATTACGCGTTACCCACTCATCTGTTACATATCAGACGCGTGAGCCAGCCTTCGGGAGTGCACAGGGAGGAAGAAGAAAACGAGGACCCTCGACCACCCAAGCGGAGGAACGAGAGGAGAAGGTAAACAAAGAAAGGAAAAGGGAACGAACAGATAATGTGGAACATTCCCAGTAATACCCCAGACATGTTCCGCAAGGGAGGGGAAAAAGAATAGCGAGAGGACATACATGCAGCACAGAAGGGAGAAAATGCTGCAAAGGCTGGGGCCCCACGGTAGCTGAGCACGAACCCGCCAAAAAGTGGCAAGCCCCACTGGGGGGTGCGGCACAATGGTTGGAGCCGAGTCAGTAGACTGTGTGGCCACGTTCACGGGTGGCCCCGCCTCTGACACTGTAGGAGATACCCACGATGAGACAAAAATAGGTGACAGTGGTAGGACACACGGGACAGGTCTCACATCTATGTATGTTCTACTGATACGTGATGTGTAGCAAGGAGTAGGGTGTTGTGTTCAAATAGGGAAGGATGCCGATACTGCTTAGGTCGGGTGTGAATTGGAATGCTGCTGTTGAAGACGTGGGAAATATTTCACATTTTCAGGAACTATGAGAAGTAGTCGAAACTTTGGAAATCAAAGGCTGTACAGTCACATCCTCATACAAACCACCGGACGTTGATCTCAAAATCAATCTAGCAGATAACTTTTATAGTCAACACACGCAAATAGTGACTGGTGACTGCAACTGTCACAGCACCACGTGGGGGCTATGAGCATGATGATGAGAATGGTATTACAATAATGGGCGGAAGGCAACCATCTGAGCCTTATACATGACCCTAAGCAACCTGCATCTTTCATAAGTGGCAGATGGAAAAGCAGATACAACCCCGATCTGATATTTTGCAGCGAGAACATCTCACAACAGTGCATAAACCTGTCTGCAATCCTACTCCAAATACACAGCACAGACCGATCATGTGCGAAATCTAAGCAGCAGTTAGACCACAGACAGTTCCGTTCAGAAGGAGGTTAAACTTCAGGAAAGCCAACTGGCCGAAGTTTACAGAAACGCTGGACGCTGCAATTCCCAATACTGAACCTTCACCTGACTCATATGACACTTTTGTGAGGGCTGTAAGGAGGTGCTCCAGAATTGCAATTCCTCGGGGTTGTCGAACATCATACATTCCTGGTCTAACTTCAGAACTCACTGCCCAATTTACAGAGTATAAGGTGCTATTCTAAGAAGATCCATTCGACGAGACAATGCTACTGGCTGGGAAGAAACTTATTGCATCTCTGAAAGAATCCAAAAGGGATTCTTGGGTTAAAACGACGGAAGAACTTGATCTCATCAGAAACAGTCATAAAGCGTGGAGATTATTGAGACGCCTCAATAATGGCCCAACCAGATCCACATCACACTGCAGCATTACTGCAGATCAGATAGCAAACCAACTGCTCATGAATGGAAAAGGAAGCCATAGAATCAAAGTTCCGAAAGTACAGCAAGAGGTCCAAGAACAAACGAGGAATCTGACTCTCCCATTCCAGATATCTGAATTAAACAAGGCTATTAAGGAGAGCAAAACTGGTAAAGCATCCTGTCTAGATGACTTCCGTATGGAGCAACTCAAGATTTTCGGTCCAGAAACAAGAACGTGAATCCTGCAGCTTTTCAACAACTGCATGAACCAGTGCCATATACCAAAGATCTGGCGAAAGAGCAGGGTGATAGCTCTTCTGAAACGTGGAAAGGAAGCAAATCATCCCAAGAATTTCAGAACAGTTAGCCTTTTGTGTCACCCTTATAAACTGTTCAAACGTATGATTCTGAATAGAATCCTACCAGTAATAGACCCTATTCTCATACCTGAACAAGGAGAATTTCGACCAAACAGAAGCTGCACAGGGCAACTTTTGAATCTGACTCAGTTTATAGGGAATGGCTTTGAAACCCGTCAAGTAACTGATGTGGTCTTCGTGGATCTCACAGCAGCGTATGATACTGTCCATCATCGGTTACTCCATGCAAAATTAAACAATATGATCAAGAACGCCCACCTCGTTAGACTACTCAGCACCCTCCTCCAAAACCGTATGTTTTTTTGTTGAATTTCAAGGACAACACAGTCGCTGGAGAGCGCAGAAAAATGGTCTGCCTCAGGGAAGCGTCTTGGCTCTACTTCTCTTCAACATTTATACCAACGACCAGCCATTGACCCCAGGCACAAAGAGATTCTTATATGCAGATGACCTAGTCCTTGCTACACAGAGCTCATGCTTTGAAAGAGTGGAAAGAAACCTGACAACAGCACTTAGAACATTGTGAAACTATTACAATCGGAACCAACTCAGACCAAACCCTTCGAAGACACAAGTGTGCGCCTTTCATTTAAGGAACAGGGGAGCTAATCGTGAGCTACATATTGCATGGTCAGGCATCCAACTACATCGTCATCATCATCATCATCATCATCATGTACCTAAATACTTGGGAGTCACTCTCGATAGATCTCTGACATTCAAAACTCACTGCAAGAACACTAAAATTAAAATCTCCGCTCGAAACAACCTAATTCGCAAACTAGCGGGGACACAGTGGGAATCACATCCACAAACTATTCGCTGTTCTGCAATGGCACTGTGCTGTTCTACTGCTGAATATGCTTCTCCAGTCTGGTGCAGGTCATCTCATGCCAGGCAAGTAGACATTGCTCTCAACGAAACCTGCAGGTTGATCACAGGTTGCTTAAGACCTGCCTAAACTGATATGCTCTACTGCCTGGCTGGAATAGCGCCACCATGGGTACACAGAACAGTGGTTGCTAACAAGGAGAGACTGAAAGTGGAACAGGACAGTGCCCATCCACTGCACGGACATAATCCACCACAGCAACGGCTGAGATCGAGAAAGAGCTTCCAGAGGAAAGAGCTTCCAGAGGAAAGAGCTTCCAGAGAACATCCGAGAAGCTCACCATTTCACCAGAGAAGGCAAGGCTGGAGTTATGGAAGAAGTCGACGCCTCACCTGCAGACGCCAGAAGCTGAAGAACTACCACCTGGACGCAACAAGAGCTGGCTGGTATGGAAATCTTTAAAAAGTTTACAGTCAGGAATCAGACGATCCAGAGACAACCTGAAGAGATGGGGCTTCATAACAGAAGATACGTCCTGTGATTGTGGACAAGAACAAACCACAAGCCACATGCTCCAGTGCCTTTTGTGCCCTACATCCTGCACGAAGATTGATCTCCTGCAAGCCACTCCAAGCGCCTTGGAGGTTGCAAAGTACTGGGCACATGTAATATAAATACAATATTTACTGACGTGTGTGACTAGTGTAGGTGTTTGTTTGCAGCCAAGACAAGATTTTAGAAAAGTAAGCAACAGAATCAAAATTGAATGAAGAATGGACAGAGCGAGTTCTGTTATAATGTTGTTACGTAAATTCTTCAAAAGAAGGAACTTAATGATAAGTACTGACTTATCTAGGAGAAAGTTTCCAAGATAGGGTTTGACAGTATAAAAGTCTATCGTACATTTTTTGCTATTGTACGTTCAGAGACAAGTATTTATGGGATACGCTGAAGCTTTTTCCTAGTACAAAAACGTAATAAAATCAATATGGAAAAGGAAAGAAAAACTAAATAAGTATTCAACTTGCGCCATTTATACAGACACATTTCTGGTATAGGAAGTAACACTGCTATGCGGTAGTACAGAATCTACTGTATTTCTACAGTAGATCGGTTTTCCACTTCCATATTCTGTAGCTGTTAGTCAGCCTATGTAGTGGAATTAACATGCAGGCAGTTTTCACAAAACGTAGATCTCACAGCCTTAACCATAAAGTTAGTAACAGTAAATTACTCAATTTTAAGGAAACAGTACCGGAAGATATTTGTTCAAAACAGCGAAACTGCGACATCAAGGAGTGTAAAGGGCAGATCAAGAATGTTGGTGTTTCTCAGTCCTGAGATCTAAGGCGGCAGAAACAGAGAGAGACAACACAAAGGACAGTCAGTCAGTCAAGGGGAAGGTGAAATGGGCAAAGAAAGAGGTTAAAGGTATGAAAGGGCAGCAGGGAGAGGAAAGATCAGGATGGGGTGGGCGCAAACAGAGAGAGCAGGACCGTCACAGATACGCAATGCGCTTTGGGGCATCAGCTCCACCATTCATACCATATCATACACCACACCATACCATACAGAATACCGTAGCATGCGCAATACCATGATCGTGACAATGTGGGCAACACCACGAGAAGATAAAAAAAGGGGAATCAAAATGGCAGAGAAACCAGGCAAAATGCAGGGGAAAAAGGGGATAAGAACACGGCCACTGTGGAGACAAGGCCAATGGCTCCATAAGCAATGTGAACGCTAACTAATGGCCTCCAGTTCCAGACGAATATTCGATGATTTGAACACCGGAAGAGACCATTTTCGCGAAGAAAACCGAGGACAGATGTTACCATATGAGGATCATCTGCTAACACGCAAGACAAGGAAGGTTGGAGGGGATATGTAGTAAGAAAGGCCGAAACGCAGGGGCAATCCAGCAAAATATGGATCACGGTGGTGGGGAGGCCCCGCAACTACAAGGTGAGGAGGATTGGGAGCTGGGCTCACTGCTGGGTAAAAAACTACTGGTCAACCAAGTATGGCCAATACGAAATGGCAGAGGGTGGAAGACGCCCAATGGGAGAGTTGAACGAGAGAATGCCATGTGGAGCTACCCCAGGGAAGGAAGGGGGAGAGGTATCGACGCCATAGGTACTAGGAGGGAGTTATTCCCCAAATGGTTTATCTCACGCTACAGAGAGAAAATTTATAAGTGGAGGTCAAACTCCAAAGAGGGACCAGAAACACTAAACAAGGAAGGATCAAAAAGAAAAAGCAATGGCAACAAAACTGGAAGGAACACAGAAAACCAGATGGCTGGCCAGGTCAACATACTGTAGATATGAAAACTAAGGGGGGGCCAGAGGGGCCAGAGTGGGAGGAGTTACGACAGGGAGGAAAGGAGGATAAATGCAGAGCGGTAAGGAAGAAAGGGCTGGTATAACTATGGGTCCTGTGTAAGCCACGCATGAACTTATTGTAGAACCCCAAGCCTCAGGGAGGGAGACGGGGGGAGACCAAATATGGAAAACGTGTTTAATGAACAAGAACTATGTACACACATCAAAATAGATTTGCACCACCTTGGTTCCTAGAGTTCCGGAACATGTACAAAAAATTGGAAGAGAGATCAACATAAACATCATTCCCCACATTTTATTGCTCATGAAAACTACACATTGCATGTTGTACCACCATACAGCGAGACCTTCAGAGGTGGTAGTTCAGATTGCGGTGCACACTGGTACCTCTAATACCTAATAGCACGTCCTCTTGCACTGATTCATGCCTGCATTCGTCGTGTCATACTATCCACAACTTCATCACAGCACTGTTGGTCCAGATTGTCCCATTCCTCAATGGCGATTTGGCGTAGATCCCTCAGAGTGGTTGGTGGGTCACGTCGTCCATAAACAGCCCTTTTGAATATCTCAGCCATGTTAGATAGGGTTCATTTCTGGAAAATATGCTGCCACTCTAGTCGAGCGATGTCGTTATCCTGAAGGAAGTCATTCGCAAGTCGTGCACGATGGGGGCGCGCATTGTCGTCCATGAAGACGACCGCCTTGGCAATATGCTGCAGATATGGTTGCACTGTCGGTCGGAGGATGGCATTCACGTATTGTACAGTCATTACAGTGTCTTCCATGACCACCAGCGGCGTACGTTGGCCCCACATAACGCCACCCCAAAACAGCAGGGAGCCGCCACCTTGCTGCACTGCCTTGGCAGTGAGTCTAAGGCGTTCAGCCTGACCGGGTTGCCTACAAACAGGTCTAACGATTGTCTCTAAGGCATATGGGACACTTATGAGTGAAGAGAACGTGATGCCAATCCTGAGCAGTCCATTCTGCATGTTGTTGGGCCCATCTGTACCGCACTGCATGGTGTCGTGGTTGCATAGGTGGACCTAGCCATGGACTTTGGGAGTGAAGTTGCGCATCATGCAGCCTACTGGACACAGTTTGAGTCTTAACACGATGTCCTGTGGCTGCACAAAAAGCATTACTGAACATGGCGTTGCTCTCAGGGTTCCTCCGAACCATAATCCATAGGTAGCAGTCATCCTCTGCCCTTGGGCGGTCTGATCGAGGCCTCTCTCTCTCTCTCTCTCTCTCTCTCTCTCTCTCTCTCTCTCTCTCTCTCTCTCTCTCTCTCTCTCTCCATCTCGTCCATGCCCAAACAACATTGCTTTGGTTCATTCTGAGACGCCTGGACACTTCCCTTGTTGAGAGCCCTTCCTGGCACAAAGTAACAATGTGGAAGCGACCAAAGCGCGGTATTGACTGTCTGGACATGGCTGACCTACACACAACATGTACCTCCTTCCTGGTGGAATGACTAGAATTGATCGGTTGTCGGGCCCCCTCTGTGTAACAGGTGTTGCTCATGCATGGTTCTTTACATCTTTGGGTGGGTTTAGTGATATCCCTGAACAGTCAGACTGTCTGTAATACAACATCCACAGTCAACGTCTAATTCCAGGAGTTCTGGGAACTGCGGTGATGCAGAACTTTTTTATGTGTGTACATCGACAATAAGATAAAATATTAGCAACCTATAAATACTGTCAAGTATTTTTGCTTTTATAAGTATTGTAGATAACAGACCACACATAAAAGACACCGAAAATACCTTTAAGATCTGTGTGTCCTACCACTATGTTTTTCATTTTTCAACGTAACTCATTGACAAAGAAGGTCAAGTGAAAAAATGTGAGACAACTTACACTTTTGAGCAATATGATACGATTTCCTAGCAATTATGAAGAAAATACAGAAGTACATTTTCCAAGAAATTAACCATGTAAAAGAAATACACTCACTAAAAACTTAAATACAAAGTAATGATGTTCCGCAAATGCGAGAGAAGATGCCATGCACTATTTTGAAGATTGTGATATACAGATTCATTTTCCAAAACCTTTGGAAATTCTACACAATGAGGTAAATGTAACCAATCATCAATGTAAAATTACATTTTCAGTTAGTTTCATTGAGCAATATCAATGCTGCATATTTTAGTTGTTAAATATCCCCCCCCCCCCCCCCCGAGAGTGACTGAATAATCTACAAAAACACTTACCTCCTCTGCTAACTCCAAGGGAAACATCGTTTGTCTTCTCGACCTTTTATGTGTATGGAACTGTAAGAAATAAATGAGCACACATTGTACAACGTAATAATGTAATTTACTAGTAATGTCACAAACATAATTAACCACAACACTAAGAATATCCCTGGTGCTAATAAAACAGGACTTCATTTCTAAAATGTCTGAATTTTTTTCATATTAAGGCATATATAACAAATTCTAATTCTAAGTCTGTTTCTTTGCAGGATTTCACGGGCAAAGCGCCCTCTTACAAAGTCAAGAAACTGAAATATCACAGGATCCGTCGTTTGAACTAAACCCTAGCTGCTCAGTCCTCAAAATGTTAATATGCATTTCCTTTTATTGCTCATCTTAATACCGGAGGAAAACTCATTTCAAAACGAAAACCACCATAAAATATAACTTCAGTGGCAAAATGAGGTGGAACTTTTGTTACAATTAATGAACTATTTACTGACATGTAAAAATTATGCTACAGTACACAGGAATCTGGTTCCTTGAGTCATCATTTAATTACAAAAATGTTATGCACTAATGATACTGAAAATTCTATCCCCAAAAAGTGTCACATGTGAGTGAAATAAGCTTTGTCTGGGGACAGGATAGCAGCGTATGTTCCAGATTTAAAGGGACAGGCATCTATAGAGAACAGGATCTAAGGGGACGCGATTTAAAGGGCAACAGCATAGCAATGCATGTTTCAGGGAAGATAATCTTACCCCTTATTGAACATCCAGCGTCAGATTACCCACTTCGCCAATTTATATTCAAGATAACTCCCCTTCTCACAGGAAACCACTGGGATTTTATCAAGGTCATCCAGGGGAACTAACCGCACTCCTTAGGCAATTGTACGAGTTATATTCAAGATCATGACGTAACTCGATGAAGGTTATTTGATATATTCTTAAAACTCGCATGTAACCACTCCACGTGTCTCAGCCAATTGGAGCACAATAAAATAGTAGGAAACCAAGGTGGACCAATAAGATCCGAGCTCACCTTCGTCCCCCCACCCTCCCCCTCATTATAACCCTTAATAACTAAGTCGACTGTGTAGGCTTTTCCATTCGAAGTCTGAGCATTACTGGGAAGAAACTCATGTTTGCTGCAACTAATAATTATCTAGCGGCAAGGTTTGGATGTAACTATTATAGTCCCTACAACAAACTAACCAACAGATTATAAACAATTTTGTTTTTGTAATACATTTTTACTGTCTTTTGCTTATTAATATTTTTCATTTTTATTTACAATGGTATGTATTTGATGTACACACAATGCGTCTATTTACTACACCATGTGATCAAAAGCATCCGGCCAACCCCAGAAACGTATTTTTTCATATTAGGTGCGTTGTGCTGCAACCTACTGCCAGGTACGCCATATCACCTATCTCAGTAGCCATTAGACATAGTGAGAGAGCAGAATGGGGCGCTCCACGGAACTCACGGACTTCGAACATGGTCAGGCGATTGGGTGCCACGTGTGTACACGAGATTTCCAGACTCATAAACATCCCTAGGTCCACTGTTTACGATGTAACAGTATAGTAGAAATGGGAAGGGACACGTACAGCACAAAAGCGCACAGGCCGACCTCGCCTGACTGACAGACACCACCAACAATTGAAGTGGGTCGTAATGTGTAACAGGCAGACATCTATCCAGACCATCACACCAGAATTCCAAAATGCATCAGGATCCAATGCAAGTACTATGACAGACAGGAGTTGAGAAAACTTGGATTTCATGGTTGAGCAGCTGCTCATAAGCCACACATCACGCCGGTAAATGCCAAACGACACCTCACTTGGTGTAAAGGGAGTAAAAATTGGACGATTGAACAGTGGGAAAACGATGTGATGAGTGATGAGTCACGGTACACAATGTGGCGATCGGATGGCAGGGTGCGGGTATGGCGAATGCCCAGTGAACGTCATCTTCCAGCGTGTTTAATGCCAACTGTAAAATTCGGAGGCTGTGTTGTTATGGTGTGGTCGTGTATTTCATGGAGAGGGCGTGCACGCCTTGTTTCGCGTACCACTATCACTGGACAGGCCTACATTGATGTTTCATGCACCTTGTTGCTTCCCACTGTTGAAGAGCAGTTTTTGGATAGTGAGTACGTATTTCAACTTGATCTAGCACTTGTCCCTAAGCCACGGCCTGTGGCACAGTGGTTACACGACAACAACGTCCCTGTAATGGACTGTTCTGCACAGAGTCCTGACCTGAATCCTATAGAAACCTTTCGGATATTTTGGAACGCCGACTTCGTGCCAGGCCTCACCGATCGACATCGATGCCTCTCCTCAGTGCAGCACTCCATGAATAACGGGCTCCCATTTCCCAAGAGACCTTCCAGCGCCTGAATGGAGAAGCTCTCATCAAGGCTAAGGGTGGGCCAACACCATATTAAATTCCAGCATTGCCAATCGAGGGCGCCAAGAACTTTCACGTGACTTTCAGCCAGATGTCTGGATACTTTTGATCACATAGTGTCATTTGTTAATCTGCACAGATGAACCGTATGTTATGATGAAGCAGTCCTCATCAAATCTCTATATACTGACCGTTTATGGAGCCGCACCAATGCCATAAAGCAGGCACACTAATTCTCTATCGAGATAACATTTGAGAGCACACTATGCACACCATTAGCCCGCCACAGGGCGGCATCTGCATCTACACAGTACTCGCATATGTTTGATATGAGTGCCAACAAACTCCACATTCTGTGATCCATTCACTTCATCATTGATTACGCCAATAACCTACTTGTTTTCTGGTATTATTTCAAAAGGATTATTAGCTGCGTGTCCAGAAGTGTTCAGTTCTTCAGGAGTATCTAATTGTTTCACATGGATCCCTGCCTTTAACCCAGTAGATTAAACTGACTACATCCATACAATGTAACTTGGGATTGACGAAGTTTGGCTTCGCAAACTCATACTGAAAGCGGTACATGTGGAGTTTGGAGAGGTCCACAACACACATACCAATCTAGACAGCCTTCATGGACTGCATTGGAATCTATGACATCTCTACAGTCTTTCATTAACATGGAAATCCATGACAACATTGCTCGGAGTAGTTTTTGCGCGTGATTCTAACATTCCATACCAAATCTGTGGCATTACTTAATGTTTCTACAGGGCAGAATACGAGGTGCATTCAAGTTCTAAGGCCTCCGATTTTTTTTTCTCCGGACTGGGAAGAGATAGGAACATGCGCATTGTTTTAAAATGAGGCAGCGTTCATTGTCAATACGTCCCAGAGATGGCAGAACCGTACGGCAGATAGAATTTTATCCCCAGCGGCGAGAATGAGAACTGTTTTAAATACTTAAAATGGTGACTTTTCCTTACTTTAACAGCGTGCAATCATTCGTTTTCAGAATTTGGTGGTATGAAACGAACTGAAATTCATCGACAGTTGAAGGAGACATGTGGTGATGGAGTTATGAACGTGTCGAAAGTGCGTTCATGGGTGCGACAGTTTAATGAAGGCAGAACATCATGTAACAACAAATCGAAACAACCTCGGGCTCCCACAAGCCGGTCTGACGACATGATCAAGAAAGTGGAGAGAATTGTTTTGGGGGATCGCCGAATGACAGTTGAACAGATCGCCTCCAGAGTTGGCATTTCTGTGGGTTCTGTGCACGCAATCCTGCATGATGACCTGATAATGCGAAAAGTGTTATCCAGGTGGGTGCCACGAATGCTGATGGACGACCACATGGCTGCCCGTGTGGCATGTTGCCAAGCAATGTTGACGCGCAACGACAGCATGAATGGGACTTTCTTTTCGTTGGTTGTGACAATGGATGAGACGTGGATGGCATTTTTCAATCCAGAAACAAAGCGGCAGTCAGCTTAATGGAAGCACACAGATTCACCGCCACCAAAAAAATTTCGGGTAACCGCCAGTGCTGAAAAAATGATGGTGTCCATGTTCTGGGACAGCGAGGGCGTAATCCTTACCCATTGCGTTCCAAAGGGCACTACGGTAACAGGTGCATCCTACGAAAATGTTTTGAAGAAGAAATTCCTTCATGCACTGCAACAAAAACGTCCGGGAAGGGCTGCACGTGTGCTGTTTCACCAAGACAACGCACCCACACATCGAGCTAACGTTACGCAACAGTTTCTTCGTGATAACAACTTTGAAGTGATTCCTCATGCTCCCTACTCACCTGACCTGGCTCCTAGTGACTTTTGGCGTTTTCCAACAATGAAAGACACTCTCCATGGCCGCACATTCACCAGCCGTGCTGCTATTGCCTCAGCGATTTTCCAGTGGTCAAAACAGACTCCTAAAGTAGCCTTCGCCGATGCCATGGAATCATGGCGTCAGCATTGTGAAAAATGTGTACGTCTGCAGGGCGATTACGTCGAGAAGTAACGCCAGTTTCATCGGAAAAAAAATCGGAGGTCTTAGAACTTCAATGCACCTCGTATAATGCTCTTTGTTCCCCGGCCGTGTCCAGAGAGCCCACTCCCACAAAAGGGCTCCATCCCAAAGTTAATATATTGGCACCTGACTTCATCATGCAAATGTGCGAGATACGCCAGTTCTAAGGCCAAGATCTTTCTTTCACCAGCATCCCCACCTGGTTCACGGATCTTATCCTTTAGTCTGGCAGTTTCTCCTTCACACATGCATCGGGACCCTGGAAATGGTTGGCTCTGTTGTGCGGCGAACCCACAGAGGTGGTTTACACCTAGGTAAATGATTTTAGATAAATCATTATATCGCCTGTACTACTCGTCACTCATCCATGAGTTACTCATCTTTGCGTACTGTGCAGTCACTGGGAAAGTTTCCCATGAATTCTGCGTTCATAGAAGAGCAAGATGTCAACACCAGTCAACTGTTCAATGCTGACATATTCCGTTCAATGCTGACATATTGCGTGTACCGAATCCCACGAAAGACCTGGCATGAAGAAATAGAAAGCAGAACTACTCTGAAATGTACGTGAGGAAGCGTACATTGCTATTAGTCTATAATCTAGCATATTATCCTAAACAATGGACGCTAAACTCCAGACGAAGATTCCCATCTTGCTCATCCTCCACTTCCATTATTGCAGTGCCCATTAGTATACCGGACAGTGTGGTTATGTCAGGCAATGCCGTTTCATAGAGTGTCTCCAACAAATCCAGGACCTTCTTTATAACAAACTGAAACCTTGCATCATTGGAATATGTAGTCTGGTGATATGCATGACTTCCTGAGGCGAAGACTCTGAAGAGAGACGTTCACGAGGCAAAGCGGTTCCACGAATTAAAGCAATATATTTGATGTGGTTCTCTTGGAAGATGAAATATTCTTTCCAATGGTAGCAGGAATGAGTAACCCTATCACCTTTCAACCCAGAATCAACCAAGTGTTGAACGAGTAAGTGGACATCACGCCTACTCAAATTGTGAAAGAGGATGGAGACGAGCTTTTTTTTTTTTTGTGGGGTTTAAGGGCGCTCAACTGCTGAGGTCATTAGCACCCAGTCACTGTTGTTAGAGCACATGGAATCTAGTAAAACTGAAGGGGAAGGAGGGCACACCAGAAGGACCTGACAAGGATGCAGATAAAATAAGTAAAAAGGTTAAATGTCTTTGGACAAGCCAGTTAAAGTTATAAAACGCAGAATACGAGCAGCTACTCGAGCGTAATCAGCTAAAACATCTGGTAAAGTAGATGGCAGGGACAGGACAACACGAAATTGACTAAAACGGGGACACGACAATAAAACATGGCACACTGTTAATGCCTGACCACAAGGGCACTGCGGGGCTGGGTCACCGGAGAGCAGGTAGCGGTGGCTAAACCGGCAATGCCCAATCAGCAACCTGGTCAGAAGGACTTCCTATCGCTGAGATGGTCGGGAGGAGGTTGTCCAAGCAGTTGGGAGCGGGTTGACTGCCCGGAGCTTGTTTCCTTGGAGGGATGACCAAGCATCCCACCACAACGACACAAGCCTCTTACATACATCCCCACGAACGTCAGATGACGGGACACAATGGGAGGCTGGCCGAGGCAGGAGGACTGCAGCCTTGGCTGCAGCATCCGCAGCCTCATTCCCAGCCACTCCTACATATCCGGGAACCCACAGAAAGCTGACAGGAGAACCATTAGCAGCGAAAGAATGGAGGGACTGCTGTATCCGTTGAATCGAGGGATGGACCGGATAGGGAGCTCCAAGGCTCTGAAGAGCACTGAGTGAGTCAGAGCAGAGTATGTACGAAGAATGGCGGTGGCGGCGGGCATACTGAACGGCCTGATGGAGAGCAAAAAGCTCGGCCGTAAAGCTGGAACATTGGTCGAGGAGCCGGTATTTAAAGGTGGCGGCCCCGACGACAAAGGCACAGCCAACACCATCGTCAGTTTTGGAGCCATCGGTGTAAATAAAGGTGTGACCGGCAAGTCGAGCACGAAGTTCGACAAACCGTGAGCAATACACTGCAGCCGGAGTACCCTCCTTCGGGAGTGAGCTGAGGTCGAGAGAAATATGAACCGGAGCCTGGAGCCAAGGTGGTTTCGGGCTCTCACCCTCTCTGAAGGTGGTAGGGAGGGCAAAATCCAATTGTCGAAGCAGGCGACGGAAGCGGACTCCGGGGGGCAGCAGGGCAGAGACGTACAACCCGTACTGACGGTCGAGAGAATCAGCGAAGAAGGACTGGTAAGCGGGGTGGTCGGGCATAGACAACAGCCGGCAGGCATACCGACACAGCAGTACGTCGCGCCGGAAGGTCAATGGTAACTCGGCAGCTTCAGCATAAAGACTCTCGACAGGACTAGTGTAGAAGACTGCAGTCGCAAGATGTATCGCCCGATGGTGGATGGAGTTGAGCCGGCGTAAGAGTAGACGAAGCTCCCATAATCCAGCTTCGATCGGACTATGGACCGATACAAGCGAAGCAGGACAGTGCGATCCGCTCCCCAAGATGAACCGCTAAGAACTCTTAGGACATTAAGGGAACGTGTACAACGGGCCGCCAAATAAGAGACATGTGGAGACCAACACAGTTTCCTGTCCAACATGAGCCCTAGAAACTTAGTTGTGTCCACGAATGGGAGAACAACGGGACCGAGATGTAAGGATGGCGGAAGCAACGCTTTATATCGCCAAAAGTTGATACAAACTGTCTTCTCTTCAGAGAACCGGAAGCCATTTGCCACGCTCCATGAGTAGAGGCTGTCTAGACAACGCTGAAGGCAGCGCTCCAGGAGGCATGTTCTCTGGGCACTGCAGTAGATCGCGAAGTCATCGACAAAGAGAGAGCCTGAGACATTAGGTGGAATGCAATCCATAATTGGATTGATCGCGATGGCAAAAAGGGCTACGCTCAAGACGGAGCCCTGAGGCACTCCGTTCTCCTGGAGGAAGACGTCGGACAATACGGAACCCACACGTACCCTAAACTTCCGATCCGTTAAAAAGGAATCAATAAAAAGGGGCAGGCGACCGCATAGGCCCCACCTGTGCATAGTGTGGAGGATACCTCCTCTCCAACAGGTATCATAAGCCTTCTCCAAGTCGAAGAACACGGCTACCGTTTGGCGCCTTCGCAAAAAGTTGTTCATGATGAATGTCGACAAGGTCACAAGGTGGTCAACAGCGGAGCGGCGGCGACGAAAGCCGCATTGGACATTAGTAAGTAGTCGTCGAGATTCCAGAATCCAAACTAACCGAGCATTAACCATGCGCTCCATCACCTTACAGACACAGCTGGTAAGAGAAATGGGGCGGTAACTAGAAGGAAGGTGTCTATCCTTCCCGGGTTTGGGTATAGAAACAACAACGGCGTCACGCCAACGCCTGGGGACTTGACCTTCGGTCCAGACGCGATTGTAGGTACGAAGAAGGAAGCTTTAGCCCGCCGGAGAAAGGTGTGCCAGCATCTGAACGTGAATGGCATCTGGCCACGGAGCAGAGGATCGGGACAGTGCAAGCGCACGTTCGAGTTCCCGCATAGTAAAGGGGGCATTATAAGTTTCCAGATTCAGCGAGTGGAAGGAAGGTCGCCGAGCCTCTTCTGCCTCTTTCCTGGGAAGGAAGGCAGGGTGGTAATGGGCGGAGCTTGAAACCTCTGCGAAAAAGCGGCCAAAGGCGTTGGAGACAACCACAGGATCAACAAGGACCTCATTACCTGAGGTCAGGAAAGGTACTGAGGAGTGGGCCTTAATGCCCGACAGCCGGCGCAGGCCACCCCAAACGACGGAAGAGGGAGTAAAACTGTTAAAGGAGCTGGTGAAAGAGGCCCAACAAGCTTTTTTGCTTTCTTTGATGACTCTACGGCATTGTGCTCGGAGTCTTTTGTATTCAATACAATTCGCCAACGTAGGATGACGGCGAAAGGTGCATAAAGCACGTCGTCCAGCACGGATAGCGTCCCTACAAGCCTCGTTCCACCAGGGGACGGAAACGTGACGTGAAGAAGAGGTAGTACGAGGAATGGAACGTTCGGCAGCATTGATGATAACAGCCGTGAGGAATTCGACCTGACTGTCACAACTGGGAAAATCGTGGTCCGGAAAGGTCGCCTGGGAGGAATAAAGTCCCCAGTCAGCTTTCGGTATGTTCCAGCTCGAAGGACGTGGGGATGGGGTGTGGTGCAGGAGACGAACGACACAGGGGAAGTGGTCGCTCGAATAGGTGTCAGAAAGGACATACCACTCGAGCCGACGGGCAAGAGTGGTAGAACAGATCGAGAGGTGCAAGTGGGAGTAGGTGTGAGTAGAGTCCGAGAGGAAAGTCGGGGCGCCGGTATTGAGGCAGACAAGATTGAGATGGTTGAAGACATCCGCCGAGAGGGAGCCTCTCTGACAGGATGCAGGAGAGCCCCAAAGGGGATGATGGGCATTGAAGTCGCCAAACAATAAAAACGGCGGGGGAAACTGAACGATCAGGTGCATCATGTCAGCCCGACTAACAGCAGATGACGGTGGAGTGTAGATGGTACAAACTGAAAAAGTAAAAGCAGAAAGAGTAATGCGGACAGCTATTGCTTGGAGTGGGGTGGTCAATGGGATGGGATGGTAATAGACATCGTCCCGAACGAGCAACATGACCCCACCATGAGCTGGGATACCGTCCACAGGGGTGAGGTCATACCGCTCCGAGGTATAGTGGGTAAAGGCAATACGGTCAGTCGGGCACAACTTGGTTTCCTGGAGACCAAGGACGAGTGGACAGTGCAGGCGGAGGAGCAGTTGTAATTCCTCACAATTAGACCGAATACCTCTTATGTTCCAATGAAACAACGCCATCGCTAGTCAAAAAGTTGGGGGAACGAGACGAGGGGAGAGCTGGTCACTTCGACGGCCGTGGAGGGCCAGGTTGCGAGGGAACAATGCTACAACCGACATGAGGCGGATCCGGTTCCATCGACTCGTCGCCAGCTGCGGCCGCTGTCCCTGGTTGTGTAGGAGGGGCAGCATCATTTGCCGACGAGAGGCCAGCTGAGCGCCTGGCAGCAGAGCGTCCCGGCGAAACTGAGGACAGCCGGGAGCAGCGACTCACGGATGGAGCGTCAGACGAAATGCGCCGGGGTGGAGAGGGGGATAGAGACTACTTCTTTGAGGCCTTCTTGGAAGGCCGAGGAGGCACAGGGATGGTGGGCTGGACCCGAAGAAAGTCCTCATGCGCGGGGTCCGTTTTGGAACGATGGACCTCGGAAGCTGGGGTCTAGAACGTTTCCCCAATGGACGCCTGAGAAGAGGATCGCTTCTCAGGTGGCGGGGGGAGAGGAGGAGGAAGGGTGGCCCCTGGGGCAGAGGGGGCAGGGGCCACGGGGGAGGAGGATTTGGAAGGGAGGGATTTGGGAGGCGGAGGCAGAGCCCCCTGGTGGGCGGAGGAGGCGGAGGGGGGACTGGGTAGGGGTGAGGATACCGCAGAAGGAGTGGACACAACTGAGGCAAACAAAGTGGTCAACGGCAAGGGATGGAGGCGGTCATACTACTTCCTGGCCTCAGAATAAGAGAGCCGATCCAAAGTTTTGAGTTCCTGTATCTTCTTCTCCTTCTGATATGCGGGGCAGTCTGAGGATCTAGGCGAGTGGAGGCCAGGGCAATTAATGCACCGAGGTGGTGGGGTGCACGTATGTTCCTCACAAAGAGGACGTCCGCAATCGCCACAAAGGGGCTCAGCCTCACACCGTGACGACATGTGCCCAAAGCGCAAACGCCGAAAACAGCGCATAGGAGGCGGGACGTAAGGTCGCACGTCGCACCGGTAGCACATCACCTTTACCTTCTCCGTGAGAACGTCCACCTCGAAGGCGAGGATAAAAGCCCCGGTGTCGATGTTTCGGTCTTTGGGGCCGCGCTGGACTCGCCGGACGAAATGCACGCCTCGGCGCTCCAGGTTGGCCCTGAGCTCCTCATCAGATTGTAGCAGGAGGTCACGATGAAAAATAACCCCCTGCGTCCGATTTAGTGCCAGATGCGGCACAATGGACACGGTCACACGCCTGGAGCGCTCCCGACTGTGTGGCAGAGGTGGTCTTGATAAGAACGGACCCCGAACGCATCTTGCTGAGAGCCTCAATTTCCCCGAAGATGTCCTCAATGTGCTGAACAAAGAACATGGGCTTGGAGGTGGCGAACGTCCCTCCATCGGTTCGAGAACAGACCAAATAGCGGGGGAAGTACTTCGCCCCAAGCCGGCGGGCCTGTCCCTCCTCCCAGGGAGTGGCCAAGGGGGAAAGGGCAGGAGAACCAGAACTAGAAACGGTACCTCTTCTTTTGAAAGACTCGGCCGCAGAGTGACCTGATACGTGTTGACGTTTCACCTGCGAAACGTCCGCCCCGATACCACCCACTCTGACCAGGGGCTCTCCCCACAGGCGCCACCCAGCCTCAGCAAGGGCCACCTGGCAGGATGACCGTTGCCGGGAGTCCTGATGCCCCAAGGAGACGGGCATCTACTCCTTGGCCGACGTGGGGTGGGTGCAGCTCAGGTATCGACAGTACGATCCCTGTGTTGTCAGGGGGCTACAACCTAGAGGGTACATGACGACCCCACCACAATGGGCTGGCTACCGTGCTGGATTTCTGGTGCCATGGAAAGTCCATCATGATCGCTGGTGCAGATGGAGACGCACTATAGGCGTAACTTGTACAACCCATCAGGCGTTTAGGCCCAATTTGAGGAATAGTGGGCATGGTGACAACGCCGGTACAGTGCTGAGTGCCAAGGTCTTAGTGCACTTAGGACCAGTGGTACACCACGTAAGGTGGCCTTCCCCAAAAGGCTCGTACTTATGTAGAATTTTGCAAAATGGAGGTCAAACCCCAAGGGGGACCATCACATGGAAGGCCAAAACGGTTGAAACTCCTTTTAGTCGCCTCTTACGACAGGCAGGAATACCTCGGGCCTATTCTTACCCCGGACCCGCAGGCGGTGAGACGAGCGTGATAGTTGGCTCTAAGTTGCATTAGTTGTGAGATGCACTGTGGAACCTCCCCCATATATCACTATGGTCTCTACAAGGACTTTCGTCTTCTCTATGCAATTGCAGCCCACCAACACGACAATCGGCTGCCTGCTCATACAGGGCATCATTGTTCTACGAGTCAGTCACGAAAATGTTGTTGCGATAAATCCCATCAACTTCCATACCAGGTTCTCGAGCTAAGCCAAAAATGTAAATGGTAAATGTTCTGTGACGACTGTATGTGTGGCAGTGGGGTCATAATCACAAACGTGTCACAGGAGCTAGGAGGCACTAAGTCTGTATACGCAATGAAGGAATATTGGATCTGGTAGTGGATGTTCTTGACCTTTAAGGACAGCAGGCAATTCCACACAAGGCTGTTCCTGGCTCGAGCAAACTATGAGGTGTCCTCCTAGATAATATCTCTTTGTGAAAGATTTGACGCATCTGTGACAAATGTCTTGTACCAAAATGTTTTGATAAATCAGGAGTGACATTCTTTTGATTCACAAGCAGTGTTGCTTACCAATATTTAATAGTTGCAAGAAATCTACATGTTTGGGGTGCCAAGGGAGCAAATTTTGAAAAGTAGAGTGGTCCAACTACTTTATGCTTTACTACCTTTATTTGCGATGTGTGTTCATGGTCATCTTCTGGCTTTCTATTAACTCCAAGTCTGTAAATACAAACCGAATGTTAAGTGTCACGAATTTTGAAATGTTGGGGTTGGTTTGTTTGGGGGAGGAGACTAGACAGCGAGGTCATCGGTTTCATCGGAGTAGGGAAGGTAGTCGGCCATGACCTTTCAGAGGAACCATCCCGGCATCGTCGTCGTAAATGCGAGTCCAGTGTGCATTTGAAATGTCCTGGAGTTTTATTAAGAACGAAATGGCTTAGAAATTATAATGGCCATGGCCATTAGACATATTTTAATTATTACAAAGGACTGCATTTGTTGGGTAATTTCTATTGCCAGCCAAAAGTGACCTTTGAATGTAATATTCATCCCTCTCATCTTGAGTCTGGACATTAATGTGTCATTTTTCTTTTACTGGCAATATCTTTCAGAAAGAGGATGAAACTTGACCTCACCTCCATTAAGTAGATCAGAGATATATAAGCATTTACCGAGGTGTACATGGCTCAATGCATTACCTAACCCCCCTTCCTGAACGCTGAAAACAGTGATTGAGTATGACTCTTGATACACTTCCAAACCCGCCTGCTATTTGGCAGCCATTTCTCACCCAAATTTGGTTGATGGTCTTCTCTTCAGCATCACTACTGTCCTTCGTAGGGTGCTCGAGCAGAGTTCAGAACTGTGTTACACTTCATGGAAGTATACCACATGTAGTTACCATTTAAGAGAGCATCCTTTCCACAATGGCTTCACAAGCATTGTGGGGAGTTGCAGGATATTAGCAATCCACATTCGAGTTATCAATGAACCTTTGTGAAATTCTGTCCCAGTGGTCTACAGATCGTCAAATACATCCCACATACTCACCGCGCCACAGTGCAGCACCAGCGGAGGAAACTGCCGCTGTAAACGCGGCCCGTGACGGGAGAGGGAGAGGGAGAGGGAGAGGGAGAGGGAGAGGGAGAGGGAGAGGGAGAGGGAGAGGGAGAGGGAGAGGGAGAGGGAGAGGGAGAGGGAGAGGGAGAGGGAGAGGGAGAGGGAGAGGGAGAGGGAGAGGGAGAGGGAGAGGGAGAGGGAGAGGGAGAGGGAGAGGGAGAGGGAGAGGGAGAGGGAGAGGGAGAGGGAGAGGGAGAGGGAGAGGGAGAGGGAGAGGGAGAGGGAGAGGGAGAGGGAGAGGGAGAGGGAGAGGGAGAGGGAGAGGGAGAGGAGAGAAGATCGAACGGGGAGCAACGCGCTTCGTTACAGGATCATTTAGTAATCGCGAAAGCATTACAGAGATAATAGATAAACTGCAGTGGAAGACGGGTTTTGTTGTAGTTTCGAGAACATACCTTCACCGAGGAGTCAAGCAGTATATTGCTCCCTCCTACGTATATCTCGCGAAGAGACCACGAGGATAAAATAAGAGAGATTAGAGCCCACACAGAGGCATACCGACAATCTTTCTTTCCACGAACAATACGAGACTGGAATAGAAGGGACAACCGATAGAGGTACTCAGGGTACCCACCGCCACACGCTGTCAGGTGGCTTGCGGAGCATGGATGTAGATATAGATGCAACCAGGCTATATCACCACAAGCGACTGTACCACCACACCATACCGTTGTATTAAATCGTGTCCTGCGCCAGACACCATCATTTGAGCATCCTGCACAGAACTACCTACCACCAGACACACACGTACCGCGAAGACAGATCGGAAGAAAACCACAGGCACCGTATTTAGTAGTTTCAGCACGAGGTCGGTCGGTCGTCCACAGCGGAGCGGCCGGCCAATGAACACGAGTCAACCGCCCGCCCCCCTTCCGCACGCACACACACTGGCCTGATGCCAGCATCTTCCACGGACAGCGGTCGCTCTCTGAACAGGTGTACATCGTGTACACAGGCAGGGCTGGTTTCCCTGGCACAAAGACGTCCGCTGACGGTACTGTTTCAGATCTGGCCGGCTTGCTGCTGTGGTTTCTAAACGAGTTGCGTGCGATCATCTCCGAACTCTCGGATTACAAGAACATTTAATTTCTGAACACTGTCGATGAGAAATCCTTCGTCAATCCCGAATTAATTCACCCATCTCGAAACCGGTATCAGCTGCAACATACGATTTTACACAAAAAAGAAAAAACTACGTACTTGTGACACTTTTGTGTTGAAACCATCGAGAAGCATACGATAAATTTCCAGAATGTCATGTATTTTCACGAAGTTTGCAAGAGTATACCATTTATGCGACTGTTCTCGATACCGACCACATAGCACTTTGCTACAGATCGCTTGCACAGTGTAATACCGAAGATAGAGAGTGGAAATTATATTTGTAGAAACCGTAACATAACAAAGGTAGTTATGTGGGACGCGCTGCAAACCACTGAGTAACTAGAAACTTACCTCATCTGCGAAGATCTTTACATGTCAACTCTAAACTAGAGTAAACTGGTAGTTCCACTCTTGTTTTTTAACGAATACCTATGTCAGTGATTTAACAGATTCCAGATCATCTTTGAACTTTACGAAGTCAACTAAGGTTTTAACACTTGTGACTAGAGATCCAGCACATGTGTCTTCCACCAGTTTCTCACCATCTAGATGCACACAACAAACATAGCTATGTTGTCTCAACCAAATGGCATTACAAGCAGTCAGCCGGTCAGTTTACAAATGGTAGGCATAATTATCCGGCGCAAACACTCGCTCATGTTGAATCTTGTCAAATTTACAGGGAGAACATTCGCAACACGTGCGATCACGAAGGCTGGCCAACACCAAGAGGCGATGCTGACAAGATTCACCGTGCGCAGGTCAGCATCGCGCACGGGGAATCTTGACTGCGCTCGCAGCCTACCACGTTGTGACAAGGAAGCAGACTGCCTCCCACCGCCGCAGTGTCTCAAAATGCTGGTCGCACAGATCTGCCGCAGAAGACAGGAGCGAGGGCTGTGTGGGCGCCCGCTGCTGCTGCCCACTACTCGGGCACTCGCGGGTGCTGAGGTCAAGGTGGTCAGACGACCACACGACTACCGGCAGGGCGCGCATCGCTGAAGGAGCTCCAGGTTCAGCACAGAATTTCTCGTTGTTTTAAGTGACCGAATGTTTGCTTACGATAATGTTGAACCAGTGACAACTTCGAAATTTTCCCATAATTCGCTCCATCTATCTGGAGTAAAAAAGTCTCGCATTGGCAAGATTCTCTTAAAAAACTACCAAGGCGCTAATAAACTCATTGTACGTTATAATTCGAAAGTGAATGATTGTAGGTCTCTTCTATAATTTACTGAATTTCCAACGAATCGTGAACAAGGGAAGATCGACCTAACCAGAACTAAGCATATCGCAGGTGCGGAACACCGTACCATTCGCTTGTACGACGTGTGGTCAAAAAGTAACGGTAATTTTTGGTTCGCTTGAAAAAAACTGTTGTTAATCAACACAACCTTGTGCCCTTCAGATTACCCCCCTTCATGCGCCAGCCCTTTTACCGATCTTGGAAGCACTTCTACAACCCGCTTTCCGTTATGCCGTTCAACTCCGACAACGATTTTGTTTCTACCTCATCAGTGGTGGCAAAACGTCGTTGAAGTCTCGGGGGGTAGGGGGGGGGGGGGGCATGCCCGGCGAAAACGTTGGCTGGGGCCACATAAATGATCTATTTTTTTTTGCCAAAAACATCACGTATTTCTTACTGACCGTACGACTCTTGATGCGCTATCTCATTGTAATCGAAGAACTCAGTGAGAAGAAACCTCACATCTGATCGCGATTGTCGAATTTTTTCGGTGTTTGTTCTTCAGGCAGTTTCCACTGATTTCTTCGATTACAATGGGGTAGTGCATCGTGAGTCGTACGGTCAGTAAGGAACACGTGATGTTTTTGGCAAAAAACAGGACAGTTTAGCTCCTATACCCATTATTTGTTACCTGTTAATCTTTATTTAGAAGTTATGTATCGCTGACTTCATTCACCAATTTCTGAGCGACGTCTAAGTGACGTTGCTTTTGGCGGAAGTTCAATAATTTTAGAAAAACTTTCCTGCTAGACGTTTCAAGCCCAAAATATCCGGAAACAATAATACTTGGCATGAGCCGAACGATATGCCGACGTCGTCAGAAACCTCTCTGTTGGTAATTCGGCGGTTTTCCAGAGCCGTTTTCTTTGCTTCTTCCACATGTCCAATATATGTGCTACGTAGTGCAGAACGGTATTCGTCTTCAATGCCTCCCCCAAGCCCTTTGGAACGCTTATACCACCGTACACACTTGTCTTACTTATAGAAGATCCGCAGTCAACGTTTCGATTGCGGTGCTGCACGTTATTCCTCTTTTCAAGCAAAATTTAATTCAAATTCTTTGATACATCATCTTGAAAAGTAAAAATTCCCAGCATTCTACAACACTTTTAACCTTTTCGATTGCCATCAAACAAAACATTCAGAACAGCTGAAAATACGGACATACATAAGAAGCATGTGTAACAACAAGATGAAAGAGTTTGAAAACCGAATCCATAAAGCCGGCGAAATCAGAAAGTTCGTTATTTTTTTATCAAACTTCATAAAGAGGTATAGTTCTTCGAAAGAAGAAGATACTTTATCACAACTCTCTAAACATTCAGTGCTTAAGAATAAATATGGCCATGCGCTTGGAAAAAAGTAAGTATTTTGGCGCTGGTCGGACGAGTCATTAACTATTTATGTTAGCTCAGTTACGAGGCAGCAGATCTAGTACAGAGCGGTGGTTCGAAGGTTGTCTGATCCCTTCGCAGCATTTTTTTATATTTTGCAGATAGGCTGAAATAATTCTCAATAGATCATATTTACGAGTATTAATATTTTGGTAACGGTATGAAAAGGCAGCGCAAAGGAAAATTAGCAATAGGAAATAAATTTCCGGGGAGGTATATGCAATTGGATACTTATATTATTTTATAGTTCATTTACACGTGCTGTGGTAATATTCGAAGTGAAAAGAGGGACGCAGTAATTGTCTCTGCATCTTGCACGTGTCGTACACGCCACATTCTTTCGACTTGGGCGACATGGTTGCCTTGAAGTTTCTACAGAGAAACGAACTTTGTTTGCAAACTGTGCGATGAATGTAAACAAAGTGCTACCCATTATTTCGCCCAATTTTGATGAGGATAGCTGGTGATGTGGAATTTTGTTTTTGGATTTGTTAGAGTGCACAGAAGCAACTGAGGTCACAAGCGCCGGTGTTGTTGAAAAAAAAATGTACTGTGATGATGTCTTCTCGGTCTATGATTTCTTTTTCACTCTGGATTGGTCGATTTTAGTTCACTGGGACCATAGTGTTTGCGTTTAGCTGCTGAGCGCTATTAAACGCCAGAATGAAACTAATGGAATACCAAGTCCTGTACATTTCAATTACAGTCCTTTCTCGGAAACTTATTTGCAGTATCAAATTTTCCTTTGTCTTTCCTTTTCATGCCTTCCATGAGAATATTAATAAACGTTATGCATTGTGCATTATTTCGGTTGCTTTGCAGTGCCACTTGCGTAAACAAACACTGGAAAGGAAGACAGTTTTCACACAGAGACTCGACCCTGCGACCCTCTGATCATCGTTGTGTATCCCTTCCGCTATGCCAATCGTTGCAGACGGCCCATGCATCCGCCGACCTGCGCTAAAAATGCAATTTTTTTCTAAACGCTTGTCCACAGGGAGCTCCTCTTTCCTTCTTTCATTGTTAAGCACTGTATATACCATAAATCTGGACGGAATCTGTGATGAGTAGGGGCGGTCCCCTGATAAGATTTTATTACCGTCAGATTGCGTCATCTGAAAAATTATAAATCCTTCGAACAAATAAACAACAAAAATTGAGATTTAGCAAACAGCGTAAAGAAGTGAAAACTTATGTTACGCCTTCACTGTCGGTACGCTTTATTATTCCAAGAACCGTATGAAGAATTTCAAGAATGCATCCACTATCATATAAAACGATTTATTTTGGATTAATTAATTTAAACGCGGTCGTACAAGTACCGAAGACGAAGTGCGCTCCATCAGCAAACTGAGGTCACCACAGAGTAAACCGCTGACAAATCCACGATACGGTAATGCAAGACAGTCGAATTAAAATTCCTGAGATTGCTGAGACTGTAGACGTCTGAACTGAGCGAATGTATAGTATTCTGCACTGAGAGTTTACTACGAAGAAACTGTACGAGATGGGTGTCTCGATTGCTCACTGTTGACCAAAAGCACATCCGGCACAGCATTTCAACATAATGTCTGGCGATGTTCGATCAGAATCCGCTAGACTTTTTACGCCGACTTGTGACTATTGATCAAACCTGAAACGATCGGACCATTATACTCCAGAGTCGAAACAGCAGTCAAAACAATGGAAAAAGGCTGCTGAAAGTGCACCACAGAAGTCAAAGACCATTTGGTCAGTTGGTAAGGTGATGGCCATTGTTCTTTTGTGAATTCCAAGGAATAATCATTTTTCTGTTAAATTTATTATTTTAAGCGATTTTTAAAGAATTTAACAGCTATTATATAGTTAAAATAATTTTAAAATGAGATATAATGAATGTATATGACGTTGGTAACACTGGTGAAAAACATTTGCTGACAAAAAACCGTCGATTCTGTTTTTATGTTAACAGATGATGTTTTGTTAACTGTCAACCGAACTTCACTTTCCCGTTTCCTGTGCATGTGCTCAGTACAATGTGTAATCGTGGTTGTAAAAACTCTGTCGAGAGTTTGTTATATTCGGGTCGAATTTGTGATTTAAAAATACAAAAGACACGTTACAGACTCTGTGAAAATGTTTATCTATCATACTCTGGATCTAAACTTTGTGATCAAAACAAATCTTGGGGGGGCGTGCTTGCGTGCGGTTTTGAAGATCTGAGAAAATGGTCCAAAAAGGAGAGAAAAGCCTTTAGATTTATTCTTTCTATGATATCGAGGGAGCCAAGAAATCATTCCGATAACTGCTACTTTTGCAGTGTTGATATTACTGGTCATAATTCGAAAAACAAGGTTATAAGCTACCCTAACCTTCCGTCCGCCATCCGACCAGTAGGGCATTTTGTCGATTTGCCGGTTCCTGAACCACCAGATGATTTAAATTCTATTCCAACATAAGTATTTTCTGATGTACAATCCGATTTACATGAACCAGATGATGATTAATTCCACTGTAATACACAAAGTCTAGAGGTTAACGATTTGGTTAGGGATCTGGGCTTAACGAAAGAAAAAGCTGAATTGTTGGGCTCTAGATTAAATAAAAGAACTTATTGGCAGATGGAACTAGCATATACATTTATAGAAAGAAAGAGCAGCAATTTCCCAAGTTTTTTTGTTAACAAGAACGTGATTTAGTGTACTGCTCAGACATTCCCAGTCTAATGAATGAGTTTGGTATTGAATACAAAAAGGAAGACTGGAGGCTGTTTTATTACACAATGGTACCATGTACACCTGTTTGACATTTTGTGCATATGAAAGAAAGCTACGAAAACCTAGAAATAGTGCTAAATAAAATAGGCTATTCTGCTCGTGGTTGGATGATATGTGGCGAAGTAACATGCATGCCCCTTAGTCAGCAAGGTGGCTTTACCAAATTTACATGTTTATTGTGTGAATGGGATAGTAGGGTTAGGGATCAACACTGGTGCCGAAAGAACTGGCCTGTGAGGGAGTCTGTAAAACCTGGTGAGAAGGACATTCTACGCAAAAATCTTTTAGATCCATAGTTCTCCTTCCACCTTTACATATAAAGTTGGGCCTAATGAAACAGTTTGTAAAGGCTTTGCCTAAAGATGGACCATGTTTTAAGTATCTCTGCCAAAGTTTCCACACCTTTCAGAAGCTAAACTGAAAGAAGAAGTCTTTGTCGGATCTGACATTAGAAAATTGATGTCTGATGTTAACTTTGAATCCACAATGACCTTAAAGGAGAAAGAAGCATGAGTATCATTCAAGCAAGTCGTTACAAAGTTCTTAGGACATGAAAAGTTCCAGAATATGTTTCTATTATAGCTACAATGTTGAAGAGGTCTAAAACTTTAGGATGTTTAATGAGCCTGAAAATTCACTTTTTGAACAGTCACCTTGAATACTTCCCGGACAATATTGGAGATGTTAGTGAGGAGCAACGATAGCGTTTTCACCAGGACATTAAAGTGATGGGAAAACGCTACCAAGGCCAACATTATGGGGGACTACTGTGTCACTTCACCGAGAAGTTCAGCAAGCGAATCATCGCAGAAAATGCTACACAAGAAGCTTCAAAGAAAAAAGAGAAAGAAAATACAAACCAATTCCAGCTGACAAGTGAAACTTCTATTAACACGTATCATTGTTTTAAGTAGCTTACTGTAAATATAAACCATGCTTATGTTGTAGCAAAGCGTTTCATTAATTTCCCCGTCACCGTATAGAATACGATTATTATACTACATAGTAAAAAGCATACTGCTCGAAAACTATGGCTGACACAAAAAACTAAGGCTAGATTTGAATTCAGCTCATAAAAATCTCGTGTAAAGATCAGCTCTCAAAGAAAGAAACTTTTTAAATATTTTTTCGTTGGCCTGCGTAATCTTTTACAACGTGCTACCACTGAACAAAGATTTGCGGCTACACGAAGAATTTCCAATTTCGATGTTTTTTTTATCTTCACTGACAGGATGGTTATCATGCACTGGCTTAGTTGTGCACTTCAAAATGTACAAGAGATGTTGATGTAAATTTCGTCTCGCAAGACCGCTCAAGGCAAACAAACATGGCCTTCGACATTTTCTATTCGACACTGTAGTAGACATTTGTACCATCACCGAAACACGGTTAAAACGGAACGAATCGTTCGCACGCCAGGGCTACTCTGTCATTAGAGATGATAGAGACAATGGCTACGACAATGCAGCGTTGCTGGTAAAACAAGGCAGCCACCTTTCCGCTGTCAGTATGGGCACTCAGCATGACCCATTGCAAAGGATGGGTATCCGTCTGCGGATCAAGGACCTCCCTCTGAATTTCATCTCAGTACACAAAGCACCTAATGAAAGCCTTTCCACACAGCAGTTAACAACAATCACTGCCTCGTTCGAAAAACGCCTTCTGCTCCTAGGAGACTAACGAGGGCTGCAGAAATGCCAACACAATGGGGGAAAATGATAGTGGATGTACTAGATTGGGAAAACCTTACAGTACTAAATGGCGGCTCATCCACACGAGTAGTCCGACCAAATGAAGCTCTGACGGCAGTGGGTTTTAGCATAGCATCAACTGCACTCTGTACCAGAACAACATGGAAAGTAATAGCGGATACTTTCGGTGCGGATCCATTGCCAACTCAAATTATGAAAAACGTACAATTTATGGAGACTGTCAACCGCGCAATCAGACGGAAATTTAACACAAACAAAGCGAACTGGAACCTATTCGAAATACTACTGGAAGAAAAACTAATCTATAGCCTATACTGAGAATCATGAAAGAGTCTATGACGTGTTGGTGTCGCTTATCGATGAAGCAGCGGTAGTCTCAACACCTGAAAAGCGACATATGCGGACAACTACTCGCCAATCACCCTGATTGTGGGGTTCAGAATGTGACGCAGTCCTCTAGGAACGCAAGGAGACATTAAGAAAATACAGAAGTATCTCTAATGACACAAGCTTTCTTGCCATTGAGAAAGCATAAGCTGTAGCCAAGAAAATATTCACGTAGGAAAAACTAAAAATCGTGACAATTTCTGCACTCCAGTCGGCGAAGAAACTGTATTAACCTGGATCTGGAATGTAATACAGAACAATGAAACCTATCAGACAAGAGACATCCGACTTTTAGAATCGTTCTTGTGCATGATAGCTCCACCTGGCGTAACAGACAAGGGGCGAGGTGGAAAGAAGAGAGGAGAAGTGGCATTACACAACCCTTTTCGCTGGAGGAACTCCAGACTGCGCTCTCGCAAGGGAAGGTTACTGCTCCTGATACGGATCCCGATTATACCGACTACCCAGGTTACGGCACATCCCACACAAGGGGAAACTGCTGCTACGCAAATTTTGCAATTGTTTATGGACACAAAAGATCAAAATCGACTCGCTGAAAACACGTCGTGCCGTCGCCATCCACAAGTCGGGAAAAAGGTCTGATAAACTTGAGTGATATCGGCTTTTCAGCACACTACTGTGTTCGGCGAAGGTAATGGAAAGGGATAATACGGCGCTTAGAATGGCGGTGTAAAAACAAGCTATTACCGGAAAAAATACTTTGATTTTGAAAAGCAAAAGAGACAACTGACACTTTCACTGTTGGTTATTGACATACAGCTAAATTTCTCTCTGTCGAATTATATGATAGTTGCGCATTCATAGATTTCATTAGAACATACAACAACGTGTTCTAGTCAATCTTTGGGAAAAAACTGAAGAAACTCCAGATATCAAAACCACTCGTGCCCAACGTTGTATGCTTCCTGTGCAACAGGAAGCCAATCATTCTGCAACACGGAATTACTCTGGGATGCAAAAAAACTAGCAGAGGACTCCCCACAGGGATGAGTCTTGGCTCATCTTTTTATTCAGTCTCTGTACAGCAGACCTTCATGACCTCTTTGCCAGTGACACATAATATTACAGTACGCAGATGACGTATGCATATATTTTGAAGCCAGTGCTCTTTAGTCCTGACATCTGAAAAGCACGATGTGATAGTACGTCTGCATGAGTTAATTGTAGGAAGTGCCTTCGGAATATGATAGCAAGTCCTCTCTTTCGATAGTCGTCTCTTTCGATTTTTACTCGACTTAGGATTCCACTTCCCCTAACGATGCAACAGCAGCCAAAACAACTAAATACCTTGGGATGAGTGTTGTTGATAAGTTTATATGGGCTCTTCGTATCTGACGTGTAATTACCAGATGTGAAAACGCCTACAACTGGACTATGGTGGGCCTGTGATCGGTGGAGAGCAACGTCTTTATACCGGTCCCTTCTAAGGACACAGTGATTTGATGCCATGAATGAGCATCAGACAGCACGCTCCAAACACTAGACACTGTGGAGTATAAAGCCTCGCGTACAGTTAATAGAGCCGGCCGCGGTGGCGGAGGGGTTCTAGGCGCGTCAGTCCGTAGCCACGCGGCTGGTACGGTCGCAGGTTCGAATCCTGCCTCGGGCATGGATGTGTGTGATGTCCGTAGGTTAGTTAGGTTTAAGTAGTTCGAAGTTTAGCGGACTGATGACCTCAGATGTTAAGTCCCATAGTGCTCAGAGCCATTTGAACCATTTTTGAACAGTTAATGGGGCGTTTATGTTAAACTCTACGAGCGCATTACTGGTTCAAAGTAGTGAACCACCGTTAAGGTTGCGGCGAATATTTCTCTGCGACTGTTTGGACGAATATTAGCACTTTGACGAAAAATTGTGTGTGTGTGTGTGTGTGTGTGTGTGTGTGTAAGTAAGATGTTGGATAAATATCAGTTTCCACCGGCCGCGCTTGAATTTATGCAGTTTAAGTTACCAGGCATGGGAAAGTTGTCTTCTACCGCACTAACGTCGACTTTGCAGATTGACGTCAGGTCCAGTTCAACATGTCAAAACCAGGAACCATCAAATGCAACGGCAATGGAATTCCTGTCTCACCACCACGGCGCGTGCGTGGTGTATACAGAATGGGTCCAAGTCTAAAAATGGTTCAAATGGCTTTGAGCACTATGGGACCTAACAGCTGAGGTCATCAGTCAACCTAGAAATTAGAACTACTTAAACATAACTAACCTAAGGATATCACACACATCCATGCCCGAGGCAGGATTCGAACCTGCGACCGTAGCGGTCGGGCGGTTCCAGACTGAAGCGTCTAGAACTGCTCGGTCACACCGGCCGGCGGTCCAAGTCTAAAGAAGTCGCTGCTAGTGCTTATTGGGTACCCCAAAGCAAACAACACAGCCTACACAAGCTGAGTCCACACTACACGATTATGGCAGCCGAGCTGAATGCTATTTTGGAAGCCCTATAATTCACACAGACGTAGACAGCAAACATAGTCTGCATCCCTGATTTGAAACGATCGTTACAGTTGCAGCAGTTGCAGACGTTGTTTCGCGTGCAGAGGAACTATCACAACATTGTGATGGTATCGATGAAAGACCACTCTTGGATACCTGTAATTAAACAAGTAGACGGCCGTGCAAAGCAAGTATCTCTACATGCTGCTCATGGAGCTAGTATATATATGATAAGCCGTTGAGGAGTGGAACAATCTGGACCAATAGTGAATTGATGAACTTGTGGATAGTATGCCACGAGGAATACAGGCTGCATCAATGCATCAATGCATGAGGACTGCTACTGGGTATTAGAGGTACCAGTGTGTACAGCAATCTGGACGACTACCTCTGAAGGTCTCGCTGTATGGTGGTACAACTTGAAATGAGTCGTATTCATGAGCAATATAAATGGCGGAAAAGAAACTTCCTGGCAGATTAAAAGTGTGTGCCGGACCGAGACTCAAACTCGGGACCTTTGCCTTTCGCGGGTAGGTCATCTACCAACTGAGCTACCCAAGCACGGCTCACGCCCCGTCGCAGGAGAGCTTCTGTGAAGTTTGGAAGGTAGGAGACGAGGTACTGGTAGAAGTATAGCTGTGAGGACGGGACGTGAGTCGTGCTTGGGTAGCTCATTCGGTAGAGCACCTGCCCGCAAAAGGCAAAGGTCCCCAGTTCGAGTCTCGGTACGGCACACAGTTTTAATTTGCCAGGAAGTTTCTTATCAGCGCACACTCCGCTGCAGAGTGAAAATCTCATTCTGGCGGAAAAGATGTTTAGGTTGATCTCTGTTCAAATTTTCTGTACAGGTTGTGGTGATGCAAAACTTTCTTTGATGTGTGTATTACTCTTGTGCGCATATAACAATTATTGTTTATTTTTACTTGCCGTTTAATCCCAGTTACATCCAGTTTCTTGGAACATTTGCGCCGGTTTCTGTAGAGCGAATGGGCACGACGTTGCGGACGTGTGACTGTCGTGATACGTGGTATCAGGATAATCCCTGGGCAACGTTTGGTATTCAAAGGACGTTTACATGGCCCATATTTCACGACAGTGTGTGTCCGAAATAGTGTTCCCTGTAAGAGTGCAGCAGTGTGGATGTAACACGTGGCATTTTTACGGTATGGCTTCGCAACATTTCTGTGTGAAAGCGATGATGCAGGCAGTTTCCAAGGTGTCACCGCTGTCACCCAACAACGGTGGAGAATACCTGTTGTGGCCCAACACACGGAGACAGCGCCGCTATGCTATGCCTGGCCAGGTAATCGGAGCGCTGACACAGGTATTATTTCGTGTCAGGTAGAAAAAAATGGCGCATGTTGTAGACCCTCTTGATTTGTTTACGTACAGGAACGTAGATGAGGGCAAACCAGAGATATCCACGAATTTCATGAGTGTGATTGGTACATCTGCGTCCATATACATAAAGTATTACACCTAAAGACTTTAGTCTGAGAAAGGACAGTCCCGCTGCTACAATTGCTACTTATCTGCAGTAGTGAGCCATAAATGTACTCTGCATAGGTTCTTTAGATTTCTGAATTTTCCTGAATTTTCTTCATATGTTTTCTTCTTCATATACACCAGCTTGCCAATTGTTCTTTTATCCCGGGCTTTTTGTAAATTACTTTCCACGTCCTACAAATCTTGTAGACGAATCGCATTTATGAAGTTATAGTTGGCTCACTCTACTTGTGAACCGCAATAAAGCATCTACATAAAGATTTAATTGGTATTTCAAATCATATTAATGAATTGCATGAGCCCTTGCACAATTGATGCAAGATTTTTTTTTGTGGTTTTAGGGCGCACAACTTCAATGGTCATTAGCGCCCTGACTACGTTAAGAATGCACCGCGAGGCACAAGTTTAGAACAACAACTAAAAGGGAAAACACGATAAAAGACTGACAGGCATAGGATTAAAAAACAGCATCGTCAAATGTCCTTAGAGAGGTTTGTCAAATTGATAAAACGAAGAACGCGAGCAGCTGCTCGCGGGTCATCCGCTAAAATGGCATCTAGAGTACATGGCAGGCCAAGATCAAGACGCAGTGTGTTAAAATCCGGACAGGACATTAAAATGTGGCGGACCGTCAGCAATTGCCCACATGGGCAGAACGGCGCCGGCGCAGCCGTCAGCAGATTGCGATGGGCGAACCGGCAGTGTCCAATGCGTAACCGGGCCAAAACGAAACGAGGTTTCAAGGCCCGAAGCTTGTTGTCTGTAAGTGCAGCCCAATCGGCATGCCACAGCGATAAAATGCGGCGACAAATTACCCTGCTACAATCCGACGAAGGGACACAACAAGAAGCTGTCCGAGGCTGGAGGACCGCAGCCTTGGCCGCAGCATCTGCAGCTTCGTTCCCAGGGATACCGACATGGCCAGGAACCCACATGAAGCTAACCAGAGAACCGACGTCCACCAGCTGCTGAAGAGAGCGTTGGATCCGGTGCACGAAAGGGTGAACCGGATACGGATCACTGAGGCTCTGGATGGAGCTCAGGGAATCGGAGCAGATGACATAAGCAGAATGTTGGTGGCGGCAGATGTAAAGAACAGCCCGGTAGAGGGCAAAGAGCTCAGCTGTGAAGACCAAACAATGGCCATGGAGCCGGTATTTGAAACTTCGTGCCCCGACAATAAAGGAACACCCGACCCCGTCATTGGTCTTTGAGCCATCTGTATAAATGAAGGTCATATTAATGAACTTCGAACGAAGTTCAACAAAACGGAAGTGGTAGACCGAACCGGGGGCAACTTCTTTTGGGAGCGAGCTGAGGTCAAGGTGAACGCGGACCTGAGCCTGGAGTCAAGGTGGCGTGTGGCTCTCGCCCACTCGAAAGGTTGCAGAGAGTGAAAAATTAAGTTGTTGAAGGAAGCGACGAAAGCGAACTCCAGGGGGTAGCAGGGCAGAGACATACAACCCGTATTGACGGTCGAGAGAGTCGTCAAAAAAGGAACGATAAGACGGGTGGTCGGGCATTGACAGTAGTCGACAGGCATACAGACAAAGCAGTATATCGCGCTGGTAGGTGAGTGGCAATTCGCCAGCGTCAGCATGAAGACTCTCAACGGGACTAGTATAAAACGCTCCGATTGCGAGTCGTAAACCCCCATGTTGTGTGGAGTTGAGGCGGCGTAAGATGGATGGCCGTGCAGAGGAGTATACGAAGCTCCCATAATCCAGCTTGGAGCGGACGATCGACCGATATAGACGAAGTAGGACGGTTCGATCCGCTTCCCACGACATATCACTGAGAACACGGAGGACATTTAAAGAACGGGTACAACGGGCAGCCAAATATGACACATGTGGAGACCAGCTAAGTTTCCTTTCAAACGTAAGACCTAAAAATTTTGTTGTCTCCACGAATGGGAGAGCAACAGGACCGAGTTGTAAGGACGGTGGGAGAAACTCTTTGTAGCGCCAGAAGTTAATACAGACCGTCTTCTCGGCAGAAAAACGGAAGCCATTGGCGACACTCCAGGAGTAAAGACCGTCAAGAGAACGCTGAAGACAGCGCTCCAGGACACGTGTACACTGCTCGCTGCAATAGATGGTAAAATCGTCCACAAAATGGGAGCCTGATACATCAGCTGGGAGGCAATCCATTATTGGATTGATCGCTATGGCGAAGAGAGCGACGCTCAAAACTGAACCCTGTGGCACTCCATTCTCCTGGTGAAAGGTGTCTGACAGGACAGAACCCACACATACCCTGAACTGTCGATCCATTAAAAAGGAACGAATAAAAAGAGGGAGGCGACCGCGAAGGCCCCATGTATGCATGGTGCGGAGAATGCCCGCCCTCCAACAGGTGTCGTAAGCCTTCTCCAAATCAAAGAACACAGCCGCAGTCGGGCGCTTCCGCAAGAAGTTATTCATAATGAAGGTCGACAAGGTAACCAGATGATCAACAGCAGAGCGGCGCCTACGAAATCCACATTGTACATTGGTAAGTAGGCGTCGAGACTCGAGCAGCCAAACCAAACGAGAGTTAACCATTCGCTCCATCACTTTACAGACACAGCTGGTAAGCGAGATGGGTCGATAACTGAAAGGCAAGTGCTTGTCCTTCCCCGGTTTAGGAATCGGGACAACAATAGACTCGCGCCAGCATGCAGGAACATGCCCCTCAGTCCAGATGCGATTGTAAGTACGAAGAAGAAAACCTTTACCCGCAGGAGAAAGGTTCTTCAGCATCTGAATATGAATAGAATCAGGCCCTGGAGCGGAGGACCGTGACCGGGCAAGTGCGTTTTCGAGTTCCCGCATGGTGAATGGGGCATTATAACTTTCACGATTCGAGGAGCGGAAGTTAGGTGGCCTAGCCTCCTCTGCTTGTTTGCGGGGGAGGAAGGCAGGGTGGTAATGAGCGGAGCTCGAAACCTCTGCGAAAAAGCGGCCGAAGGCATTGGAGACATCCTCCGGGGCCACAAGGACGTCATTCGCGACCATCAAGCCAGAAACTGGTGAGTGGACCTTAGTGCCAGATAGCCGGCGCAGGCTACCCCAGACAACAGAAGAAGGAATAAAACTGTTGAAGGTGCTTGTGAAAGCAGCCCAGCTGGCTTTCTTGCTTTCTTTAATAATACGACGACACTGTGCACGTAATCGTTTATAAGTGATACAATTCGCCACTGTAGGGTGGCGTTTAAAGGTGCGTAAATCACGTCGACGAGCACGTAAAGCGTCTCTACATGCTGCGGTCCACCAAGGGACCGATACGCGACATGGACAAATAGTAGGGTGAGGGATGGAATATTCAGCAGCAGTGAGAATGACTTCCGTGAGGTGGGCGACCTGACGATCGCAGCTTGTGAAGGTTTGATCCTGATAGGTCGCCCTGGAAGAGAAGAGCCCCCAGTCTGCTTTGGAGATGTTCCAACTAGATGAGCACAGGTAGGGGGTATCCTGCAGGAGATGGATAACACACGGGAAGTGGTCGCTCGAATATGTATCAGAAAGTGCATACCAATCAAACCGGCGTGCAAGTTGGGTAGTACATATAGAGAGGTCTAAATGGGAATAGGTGTGAGATGTGTCCGAAAGAAAAGTAGGGGCGCCAGTATTGAGGCAGACAAGAGTGAGCGGGTTGAAAAGGTCTGCTGACAGGGAGCCCCTCTGGCAGGATGCCGGAGAGGCCCAAAGGGGATGGTGGGCATTGAAGTCTCCAGTTAACAAAAATGGGGCAGGTAGCTGAGCAATAAGCTGCATCATGTCTGCCCTGGTAACGGCAGATGACGATGGCGTGTAGACAGTACAAATGGAAAATGTAAAAGGGGGGGAGAGTAATGCGGATGGCAACTGCCTGCAGGCCAGTGTGCAATGTGATGGGATCGTAGTAAATATCATCCCGGACCAGCAACATAACCCCTCCATGAGCTGGGATACCTACCACAGGGGGTAGGTCAAAACGCACAGAGGTGTAGTGTGCCAAGGCAATTTGATCGCATGGGCGTAGCTTCGTTTCCTGGAGGGCTACAACGAGCGGACGGTGCAAGCGGAGCAGCAACTTCAGGTCCTCTCGGTTGGAGCGAATGCTGAGAATATTCCAGTGAATAAGTGCCATCGTAAGAAGAAAAGGGAGATGAAAGAAGGGGGTCACCTCGAAGGCCGCTGAGGGCCTGGCTTCGAGCGAGCACTGCCGCCGCTATCAGTAGGCGGACAGTCATCGTCCATTGGGTCTATAGGTTCATCGGCCATCTTGGTAAGATGGCCGGTAGGGGGAGCTTCCTCAGCCGGTGAACGGCCAGGTGTTCGGCTACCAGCGGTGCGGCCAGGCGAAACGGATTACGGCCTGGGGCGGCAACCGCTGGGTGGCGCAGGAGAAGAAATGCGCGGTGGCGGAGGAAGAGAACTGTGCTTCCTATGAGCCTTCTTGGAAGGTCGTTTGGTGGAAGTACCGGTCCAAGGCTGGGAGGTCGAGGTACGTAGGAAGTCGGCACGGGACGGTTCCTTCTTGAAGGCCCGTGAATCTGACTTCTGCGTCTTCGTCTTAGCAGATGCTGATGAAGGGGCTGGTGTCTGTGGGGTGATGGGAGGAAGAGGAGACGTCGACGGCGCGATCTTAGCACTGGCCGAACGGACGACCGTGGTGCTGAAGGTCAGATCGCATGTCTGGATTGCCACCTTCCTGGTAGTCCGAGGAGAGGCGAGGACAGTACTGTATTTCCCCGCTGGGAGCAGCGTGGGCTTCCTACTAGCCAATAGCTTGCGAGCAGCCGAGGTGGACACTTTCTCTTTGACCCGAATTTCTTGGATACAGCGTTCGTCCTTATAGACAGGACAGTCGCGGGAGGATGCGGCATGGTCACCCTGATAGTTCACACAACGAGGAGACGGAGGTGGACAGTCACCCTCATGGGCATCCCTGCCCCAAGTGAAACATTTAGCCGCATTGGAACAAGACTGTCATGTGTGATTGAAACGCTGACACTGGTAGCAGCGCGTAGGTGTCGGGACATAGGGGCGAACAGAAATAACCTTGTAGCCCGCCTTGATGCGCGATGGCAGCTTAACACTGTCAAAGGTCAAGAAAAGTGTCCGGGTCGGTACAAGGTCATTGTTGACCTTTATAATGAGCCTATGGACAGCCGTCACGCCCTCCTCAGCGAGGAAAGATTGAATCTCCTCGTCAGTCAATCCGTCGAGGGATCTAGTATAGACTACACCACGAGACGAATTCAAAGTTTGGTGAGCCTCCACCCGGACAGGGAACGTGTACAGGAGTGTGGCCCGAAGCAGTTTTTGTGCCTGAAAGGCGCTCTCAGTTTCTAGTAATAAGGTACCGTTACGAAACCTGGTACAAGATTTGACAGATCCGGCTATGGCATCTACGCCCTTCTGGATAACGAAAGGGTTGACAGAGGAAAAATCCTTTCCATCCTCAGAGCGAGAAACGACGAGGAACTGTGGGGCAGGCGGTAGTACTTTTGTCACTGGTGGCTGGTCAAGTTTCCGTTTTTGGGCAGAAGTCGAGAGAGATGGAGTGAAATCCATTGCGGAGGAATCCCCCATGATTGCCAGCGTCTCCGATGGCGCGCTCCTTCCTTGTGGGGACCCTCTCAGAGGACACTCCCGCCTTAGGTGAATGTTTACACCTCAGGTCACACCTCCCGTGAAACAGACGGAGGGACCAATCGGCATGGTCAGAAGGTATCAGCTCAGGCAAACACCCCTCCCCGGGCCTGGCCTTTAGCAGGGGGTACGTGCGTGCCTTACATGTCTACCCAGGGCGGGGAATTGCGCGTTACCCCGTCACCGGCTACGCGTGCGAACGCGTGGGTCGGCGTTCAGGCGCGCACAGGGAGGAAGGAAGAAGAGGAAAAGAAGGGAGAGAGGGAGAGAGAGGACAGACTGTCTCAAACGCCTAGGCGGAGACCAGAGAAGGCAAGGAGAAGAAGGCAAGGAGAAGAAGGCAATGAGAAGGCAAGGAGAAGAAGGCAAGGGAAAGAGTAAGGAAGACAGTGAAGTGGAGAAGAGCAAAGAAAGGAACCAACGAAAGGAAGGAAGAAACGAGAAGTGAAAAAGCAAAATGACCGCAAATAGAGGTCGTGGAACCGTCCGTCTCCGGACGCAGGCGCTAACTACCCCCTTGAGGGGGAGGGACTCCCTTTAGTCGCCTCTTACGACAGGCAGGAATACCTCGGGCCTATTCTAATCCCCGGACCCGCAGGGGGGAATTGTTGCAAGTGTTTCGTACCTAGAGGCATAATTTATCGTTGACTAGAAGTGTGTCAAACTTCTGTATGAATCGTCTGTAGTCAAACCCCAATGGATGATCAGTAACCCAATTGTAAACTGGTACAGTCATGTCTTAGTACTGGTATCGCCAATCCTCGTACCAGCTGCTTTTACGACATATTCAAGCGTCTTAATTTGAAACTGCTTTTCTATTCCTGAAGTACAATATTCGTGTTCCACAGTCTTTAATGTAAAATGTGTCCTCAGTGTTTCCTGGAAGATAGAGTCTTCATTTAAAGGAATGTTCATCAGCCGTTAGTGGGTGCGTTTGACATAACTGGATAGAGATTGATAGGTGGGACTCAGGTGGTCGCTCTTGGGTTTCCAGACACACTGAGGTCAGGCTACTCTCGCATTGTGTGCCACCCTTGCACCTGCATTACACCATACATTTGCCGAAGATCTTTCGTAAAGGTCATGTTGTACGAAGCTGACAAATGAAATCCTTAAAGGCCCAATAAAATTCCTAAACGTTGGATTTGGCAGATGCTAAACTTCGTTCAGGAATGACCAGCAGAGCAGTAAAAGTGTTAGGCTTGTGGAAGTGCATTGCCGAATGATAGCACATTACCTGATCCTTGCACGTCCCTGCAGCAAGTGTATGAATACAGCAGAAATTATAAGAGGCGTAACTTTATTTTTTTTTTAATTTCTTGGCTTTCTGAACGTGCACTTACAGCCAACCAAACACAGGAAATGTTATTACAGTTGGTTTCGACAGTTCATTTAAGACATTATTTGAATTCTCGTCCTGGTATGATGTAACATAGGATTAAGAAAGGTCAGATCCGACATAAAACAAGATTTACAATCAGAGTACACGAAAACGAGTGAACAGGACGAAAATGGAACACAAGATACACAGTGCTAGTACTATAAAAATTCTACTGGTAACACAACAAGAAATGATAACTCGCCGTTGGTTCACAATTGGGATATTCCCAGGTCAGTCCACATTGATGACTATATATCTAAATTAGCAATAAAATTTTCTTTGTATGTTCTCTGAGAATTGTTTCAAAAGCTTCGGATAGAGAATCGAATGCTTGTACAGGTCTGTAAGTTCCATCTACACAGAACAAAACAGCAGAACAGTTCACAAGAACTAAAGTTGTGCATTACAGCCACACGCATTGATACACCAGTACACAGGCAAGTACACAGCGGCATAAATTTAGAGACTGAGCATTCCATATTCTACAGAGTGGCAGATACTGTCAATTGAGATTTGGTCTTCCTCTGGCATTGTAAGTAAATTAAGCATTAATTAGCAACTGGGAGCTATGTCCTGATGTTGGCACTGTTGTCGAATTCGTATGGTAGCTTATATGCTGCTACAGCGTTCGGTGTCAACAAGCGTCGGTGGCTGCTTGGGAACACACGACAAAGAGCACGAAGATTACTTGTAAGGACGTTGATGTGATACGTTCCCCCGAAGACATTGCATAAATATGTGGTTGGATGACGCTTATGTCGAGTCGATGAAAGTGTTTGTTTTGAACTTCTGATGGTGAAATTTCAGCCGTACTGAAATTTTTGTGAAGCTCATTGATGTTTGTTTCGTATGATGCTCTGGAACTCTCGGAAATGTCGGACGAAATAACGTGTAGTGATCGCCTTCGATTTTAGATGTCTGCGACCATTCCTCTTACCAGTCCAAAGACAACTGCTTCGTGAGCATGGATATCATATATATACACTAGCTCCATGAGCTGCTTGTAGAGATACTTGCTTTGCACGGCCGTCTACTTGTTTAATTCCAGGTATCCAAGAGTGGCCTTTCATCGACACCAACACAATGTTGTGACAGTTCCTCTGCACACGAAACACAACGTCTGCGACTGCTGCAACTATAATGATCGTTTCAAATCAGGGATGCAGACTGTTTGCTGTCTACGTCTGTGTGAATAGTAGATTCGGCGCAGATCCCTCAGAGTAGTTGGTGGGTGTCGTCCTTAAACAACCCTTTCCAAACTATTCCAGGCAGGTACGATAGGGTTCTTGTCTGGAGAACATGCTGGCCACTAGTCCAGTGACGTTATCCTGAAGGAAGCCATTGACAAGATGTGCACGATGGGGGCGCGAATCGTCTTCCATGAAGACAAATGCCTTGCCAATACGCTGCCGATATGGTTGCACTATCGGTCGGAGGATGGCATTCATGTATCGTATAGCCGCTATGGCGCCTTCCATGACCACCAGCGGTGTGCGTCGGTCCCACATAATGCCACCCCAAAACAGCAGGGAACCCCCACCTTGCTGCACTTGCTGGACAGCGTGTCTCCAACGATTGTCTCGAAGGCATATGCGACACCCATCGGTGAAGAGAACGTGATGCCAAACCTGAGCGGTACATTCGGTTCATGTTGGGCCCATCTGTACCGCGCTGCATGGTGTCGTGTTTGCAAAAATGGACCTCGCCATGGAAGTCGGGAGTGAAGTTGCGCATCATGTAGCCTATTGGGCACAGTTTGAGTTGTAGCTCTACGTCTTGTGGCTGCACAAAAGCATTATTCAACATGGTGGCGTTGCTGTCAGTGTTCCTTCGAGCCATAATCCGTCGGTAGCGGTCATCCACTGCAGTAATAGCCATTGGGGAGGGAGGGGGGGAGGGGGGAAGTGAGCGATGGGTGCCATCGGCAGTTCCTGTCTCTGTATCTCCATGTCCGAACATCGCTTTGGTTCACTCTGAGACGCCCAGACACTTCCCTTGTTGAGAGCCCTTCCTAGCGTAAAGTAACAATGCAGACGCGATGGAACGCCAGTATTGACCGTGTAGGCATGGTTGAACTACAGAAAACACAGACCTGTACCTGCTTCCTGGTGGAATGACTGGAACTGATCGACTGTCGGACCCCCTCGTTTAATAGGCGCTGCTCCTGAATGGTTGTTTACATCTCTGCGTGGGTTTAGTGACATCTCTGAACAGTCAAAGTACTGTGTCTGTGATACAATATCCACATTCAACATCTATCTTTAGAAGTTCTGGGAACCAGGGTGATGGAAAAGGTTTTGTGACGTGTTATTTTACTGAATACGTATACGTATATTTTTAGTCAGAGTTAGAAATGATACCAACGTGTACATAGATGATTCATATTTCTCATCACGGTACACGTGAAAGATTGTGAGCGAAACTGGATGATCAGGACAGGGCGCAGCCCATACGCTAGTTCGGGAACTACGGATTGAGGATGAGCACGAAGCCGGGACATTCCTCCGATTGACGAGCGGCGAGGTGCGGTTTCTTCTAGACTCCGTCCATAACGAGACAAAAGTGAGACGAGCAGTAAGATTGCACCACAGTGATTGTTGCCTACCGTTTCACTGTGAAAGCTTGGACTACCTTACCTTAAAATATTTTGTTTCACAAAAACGGTAGATTTAAATGTACTGCGTTCCGATAACAATCAGCATTTTTCATGTGATTCGTGCTGCAACCTACAGTATCCCTTTCGAGACCCTGTTTGCAGAATAGGCAGGATCATTAAAGAAGCAGCTACGGTGCTCTGTAGGGATGTGAACATCTAAGCAAACAATCTGACTGGAAAAGAAATAAATCTCATTATTTATTATGAATTCCAACATTGGTAATTTTTCCATTGATATTTTTGGAAGTTCTGGTTCTGTATTTGCTTTGTCGTGTAATACGTATTCATTATTTTTTCAACTATGCTCAAAATACAAAGAAATTCCGGCTACACATGCATAACAGATTGCTGAAAACGCAGTTACACTACATAGAATTTCTGCAAATAGTTAAATCTTACTGACAGCTCTTTCTCATCGAGAATGGTGGTTTCTTAGATATCTAACAAAGCGCAGAAGACTGGCCACAAAGATACAGCGCCTACTCGTCATCACCGATTTCGTCTAAATTTATGGTGTACGTAGGTCTTGGCATGAAATAAAAAGGCCAAGCGTTGAGAAAATATTACATGCACTTTGCTATTGCAACTCTGTGACGTCTATTTTTATTGCAAGAAAAAGAATTTGATCAAAAAGCTACAAAACTGCTCTTATCTCACAGAATGATAAAAATAAATCACATTCCGTGAAGACTGCATCTTTGTGCGTCACCAGCTATACTATTTGGCGAAACGATGCGTTACGCAACAAACTGTGCGGTAGAGAGAACCTTTCACGAATGTGAATCAAGTTTGCTTCGCTATAGAAAATTTTAAGTAAAGTTGTGCAATAAAAAAGAGGCGTTCGTAACGTGTGTAAGATACTGAGAAAATTAGTGCTCCTTGCTTTTACGATGAGTATCACTACAGCAAGTGTAAATTACTAACTGTGCAGTAATGAAGTATTCAGTTTTTTATACGAAGTTCTTGTGTACGTCTTACAATCCTTACCTGGAAATTTGTTCGCAGTACCACATTGTCCTCTGCTTTCCCTTTACACGCCTTTTATGAAAACATTAACAAATGCAATATATTGACCTATACTTCGGTTTATTTGCAGTGCAAGTGACGTAAAGTTCGAAGGAAAAATTGTTGCACATACGAACTCAACCCCACGACCTTCTGATTACCGTTCTGCACGACATGCATCGTCCAACCAGCACCAAAAATACTGTTTTTCTGAACGTTTGTTGATCTGGAGTTCCCACTTGCGTCACTTTAATTTCTAGTCAAGTCCTGCATACATCATGTACCTGAACGAAATCGTGGTGAGCCTGGGCGGTACCCTTGTCATTGCCACAGCAGATTTCGAGAGGAGCTGAATTTTCCCCTCATCGTCTCGACGCGCTACATGGAAAGCACGTGATAACAAGCTCGACTAATAGTCCGAGCCTTTTTATAAACGTAAACGGCGGCATGGAACTGTTCTTTTGGAAATGGCAGATGCAAACTATATGTTTGCGTTGACTATGGTTGCAATGTGTGAGTATCTGACAGATGCATTTTCTAACAGTGCTTTGTTTAAGAAGCTAAAACAGTAAACTATTCTCCTGTCGAACGCCTCACCACTTCCTGGTAGGAGCATTCCAGTTTCATAAATTATAGTCAGGGATGATACTTAAGCAAGTAAGTCTTTCTTGCTGAATCTAGGCTCTATTAGACGTCAACCTGCCGCAGAGCGTGTTTTTAACCGCCGGCTCTACTAAAAAGTTTCGGCATTTTAGTTATTAGTTTTAGGGTATTTAGAAAGCCATTGTACTTTAACGCAAACACAGTATCAAACAGTCTTGACTAAGTGTTCAGTCCATAACTTCTTACTGGTTCAAAACGTGTCCTCTTGTATGGGTAATGGGATGCGTGACTGTGGATTCCATAAACAGAGATCTCGTGCCAAATCTCAAGCGTGATGGATGCAATAACGGAAATTGCTTTTCCACTGCAACGAGGGAAACTAAAAAACGCGCCTATATCGCGAAAATATGCGAGGGACGGGTTTAGGGACTACAGCTATTGAAAGTGAACGGAGATCTCAGCGAGCCAAGAACTGCAAGGTTTCTGGGAATAAAGGCTTTCGGGAGACTGAAATAAGGCCAAATACTACTGTGATTTTCGTTTTGTCTGTACCTACTTGCTCGGATTCTCATATTACCTAGTTCTTCGTCAATCTCATAATGAGAGCAAAATGAGGGTGAGCGTATTTACTACCAATCCCGTGCCTGCTTTCGGTGTAGTTTACTGTGCAGCTGCCTCTGAAATACCCTGCGGAAAACAAAAATTCATCTTTAACTACCTCCTGAGCTTCATTTCCCTCCTCCTACAGAATCAATAACAGAACCGCAAACCAACGCAAAACAATTATGGACTTACCCACGTACTGTACAGCGCAATAAAATTTTTTTTACGTGATTCTTAGGCAATCTGCTGAATGTTTGTCCTCAGTATTTCCAAACATGTTCAAGTTTCTTGAGGGAAGTCATTGTCCTGCGTATACGATTTTTAATTTTGAAACGAACACTTATTTCATGATTTTTCGCTATTAGCTAATTTTGTCACATTGTTCATTTTCAAGATACCTGGTTGTCACATGACGAAAGTTGCAGCAGCTTCAAGAACAGATAAGAGTCAGAAATCTACGTAAAACCTTCTACAAACCGCCATGACTGCGAGAAACTATCATCACATATCTTCCACATATTTGTGAGAGGGAAGTTCCGTCTAATCACATATTTAAGAAGTCACTTGGGACAGCGGTGGTAACTGTCACAACCTACAGACGCATCACTAGACAGCACACTCCACATAAAATGTAAAAATATGAATTAAATTTGGTATCACCGTTAAATGACGTTACAGCTTTCACAGATGCCAATTCTGTATGTCAAGTGATTAATTGCAACCCTTGTAAGGGTCTTTGTCGCTGTTCCACCATAAAACGCATTAAAATCCATTGGCTCGTACTTCAAACAGATCGTCCAAACAATAAGACGCAACTTTATTAATGTTTCTACCACATGCAGTATATGATTAGCAGACGTGAGAATTTTTTTCTTTACAACGTAGTCTTACCTCCATCCGTAGTTCAAGACAGTATTTTGTCTAGAAGCTTCGCATATCTCTCAAACATTTTAATCATTAGATTTTCTGCCCAACTTAGTTCAGGCATACGTAGTAATGAGCCTTTGGCCAAGGGTTTATTTCTTTTGTTTAAGCTTTTTATATCTGACGAAACACTCGTGCAGTTGAATTCGCTAAAATGAGTCATTTAATTTTAAAACGTTGACAGTGTCATGTGCAATTTTATTTGAAATGAGAGCTAACGGTTTTTAATGTGCTTTTGGCTGGCATAGCGACAAAGACCAGTCATTTCAACCTGAAACCAGCGTTTTACGAATTGTTTTTTAGTACCTGTCCCTTTGGCATGAAACCACCGATTCTGTGGCAAGACCGACCTTGTGAAGATTCTACAGTTTCAGTGACGAAATTAAGCAGACTGGTTCCAATGACAATGTACTTTGAGACTAACATTGATGTCAGCTTCAGCAAATTAGCTGTCATGGAACTCAGCTATATTAAGATCATACAACCGTAAAAATATACTTTCCTTTGACACCAGGGTCTCAGCTTCTAGATCTACCTGGATACATCACGCAACAATTCTCAAAATTGCTGGCGACACTGGATAAGTAACGTGGACTTCCCATTACTCAAACTAGTTTCCACAACACACAGAATAAAAAACAGTTCTTACAAAACAACAAAAAGTGTTGAAAAGAAACGAGCTTTGAATAACAGCAAGATCAAATTTCATTAAAAATAAGGTAGCTAGGAGGGATTGGATACACTATCCCACGCGGAAGCGTCAGATAAACGGGAAAAGCTTAGTGCATAGTGCAGTACGCTAATATCGTAAAAATATCAAAAGCAGTATGTATTCTTTATGATAAGAATTTCTTATCACCAGCAGAAAATGTTATGGGCATCTACCATGAGATACCAAACCATACCACTCAAAACCGTGAAGTTTCAACCTGAGAAGGTTATGGGAAACGAAATAAGCAAGGTAATCCTAACATTAAAGAACAAATACTCAGCTGTGACGTCGAGCCCTGAAGAAAGTGCATAGAAGGAACCACAACTTGCCTCAATCTGTAGTATTAAGGAGAAAATCTTAGGAGTCTAAAAAAAAAAAAAAAACACTGTTAAACCAGTGCTAAGAAGCGAAGTAACCTACAATAAAGGCTTCAAACTAGAGCTCAGTATCATTGTCCCCTAGATTTAATATGGTTTTTGAAATGGTTATTTTAAATAAATAAAAGCAGCATGACTTTAGGAAAGAATGGATGAAGGAATGAGAAGAAGAGGTATAATATTAAATCTTTCCAAAGCCTCTGACAGTCAGCCGTGGGTCGCTCATGAAATTTAAGGCATACAACATTCAAGACTTGTCTATGCAGTCACTGTTAACTTACTATAGCAAGCAGTGCACCGAATTACTACTACTACTACTACTACTACTACTACTACTACTACTACTACTACGACAGTTCTTCCACCTTCATCTGGTAAGCTATGCTTAAGACACCACCACCCTTTTATTTTACCAGCAAAGCTGAGGGATTAGAGGCAGTTGAAACTGAAGGAGTGACAGAAGTAGCCACGTATTTTCCTACATTGAGGCCTAAATCCTCAAGTCAGTAAATCTGTTACTAACATTAAAACAATTTGCTCTAATGAGGATAAAATAATATATGTAATATTAAATAGGAAGAAATAGGTAACAAAGTTCTTTGTGTCCATCTGCACAAAAATTTTCGTCACGTAAACCACATCTATTCTGTGTGCGAGAAAATAAGCGGTAGGTTCCACCTGATACGCGAAGTGGCAAAAACAGTTCCAGCTCAATCCCTAAACATGGGATAAATTGTTAATCACGATACTGAAGTGTGCGGCCGCGTGGCAGGACAACACCTGAATACACTGTTGGTATTGTAGATAAGGGCAATGAGGTTAATGCACAGACTAAGGTCCGGAGAGTCCTCGTCTGACATATTTAACAATATATTCCTTATATTTGTATTAACTTACTATAGTTTTTGTGAACAGTAAAAACAAAGCAAGCAAATGTGATACACGCAACTACGACACTAGAAGTGGGATAACAAGATCATGCCGAGGACAAAATTAAACATAAGAATAGTCCATATTTTAATAGGTATGTATGGTTCAACAAGCTGCCACATACTTTAAAAATTTGTGAAACAGGGGGTTAGCTTTCCTAGTAAATACCTGTTTGCACTAAATGAATTCCAAGCTGAAGGCCCTCGATTGCAATATGTAATATGTAAAGATGAATGTATTGTGTATCACTGCTGTATGTACTGTTTATATTAACTCAACTAACGAATGACGTTTGGAAAAGGGACCAGCTTAATAATGGTAACAGTACTTACTCTACCCAACACCACATCGAAAGTAGTTCACAGGGGCGACTTCTGAAGCATTCCATATAAAAACTGGCTTCAGACAAAGTGACAGGCTAACACTACTACTCTTCAACTGTGCACTGGAATATGTAATGAGCGAATGGTAAGAAGATAACCGAAAGAAAATAATTGTGTGTGCGACAAATGAAGTTTCAACTTCTTGGGATTTGCTGATGCTCTTGCTCACCTAGCCAACAATACTCAGGAAATAATACAAGTTAAATAGCTACAAGAAACAGCACAGGAAATTGACCTTAAAATGTCATTTGGAAAACAAGATTACGTTGTCTTATCCGACTTGCAAATTAAATTACAATATAACAGGGAATCGAAACTGAGATACGTATTGGACACCTCCTCTCCCCCTTGAATTTGTGGCCGTGACGACAAAGATTCGTAGAACAGCCCTTTGTCTAGTTTATGTTACAAAGTGGCAAAGCCAACTAATGCGACAGTAGAAAGTATGGTCAAGGTAACAAATTACCTAGTAGCGAAGACTAATATCTACATCTGTGCCATATTGAAAAACGGATGGGGGGGAGGGGGTCCAATACGCAGCTTTTACCCAAAACTTAATAAATTTGAATATTTAGGTGAAATCGTAACAAACAATCTAAATGAGAACTAAAAATGGCAAAATACAGCAATTGAAGAAAGAAAAATACATTACTAAACAACAAAAAAGCGTGTCTATAGATGCTAAATTAAAAAACTATGAAACAGTTACACGACCAGAAATAACATATGCAGCTAAAAAATCTTCAAAACTACTACAGCAGAAATGGAGCAAAGACAGAAAGAAGAATTAGGAGACCAACAATATCTCAGTAAATGGGCATCGGAGAATATACATAGACATACATAAAATCATTGGATAGTAACTCTGAAGTAAACAATACACAAGAAAACAGAACTAATAACTAACACCATCAGGAAGAATCGCGTATCGTTCTTTGGACATCTTATGAGAACACCACAGGAAAGAATTAGTACAGGAGTAATAGAAAAGCTGTGGAATAGTAAGAGCAACATTATATGCGTCACAGAAATTTAGGAAGACATAAGAACTCCAAATTATAGAGGATAACTAAAAAAACCAAAATACTGGAAGACAGACAAACCAGACCCCAAACGAAGATCAGGGGAAGAACTATAGGAAGAGTCGTCTCGTAAGAAGAAAGAAAACATCCGAGAGAACGCAGAAATATCGACCAGACAGAGTAAAGCACCCTTTACGTAACAAATTTTAACACTCCTTGCACAACCACTGTGTTATTAATCGCCATATTTAATTATTGCTGAACAATTGTATTGCAGAACACCACCAAGAAATTCTATAAACCTTCGTAAATTTAATGGAAGTGCTTACATCAAGTACATAACTTAATAATTATGATTAAATAGTCCACGGAGCCGGTCGAAAATGGAAATAATTCGTTTAGTCTCAAATTTTCGAGCAGTGGCAAAAGGGAGCGCCGTGAGCAACATACTAAGAATTCTGATAGGAGGAAAAGCGGTGGGGGAGGATAGAGTGTGAGGAAGTTAGTGTAGTTGGAGACCACTTTTGTACGCTTTTCTGTAACAACTCGAGAACAGACTACTATTACAAATGCATACCGTTAAAGCATTGAACTGCATTACATACGCTACAAAAATGCTCTATTCATTTTGTTTTAGTCTGCGCGAATACAGCTAGAAAATATTGAAGATCTCGTATGACATGGAGGCCCTGTAACTTTGGTGTTTCGTGTAGGTGAAGCGTGGTATTGCCGCCACCCCTCCCCCTCCCCTTCTCTCTCTCTCTCTCTCTCTCTCTCTCTCTCTCTCTCTCTCTCTCTCTCTCTCTCTCCCCCCCCCCCCCCCCCCCACGCTTTTTTGGTTGTGTGGTAACAGATTGATCCGTTGCAGAACCCGAGCTCAATGTTAGGTTCGAAGGTCACAATTTCGTTGAGAGTTGTACAAGTCAACGAATGTGAAAGGCAAATACAGGCTTTGTTAACAAATTCACCGGTAGCGAAGCCCCATGTTTATATCGGCGCCATACTGACAAATTTAACAGGTTGATATACCTAACGTTTACAAGTAATGAGGCAATTTACGTGCTCGGTGCACCAGAAGTGTTCTATCGAATCGTTCGTCTCGACTTGCCCTACACCACTCTAGTACGTTATGAACAGCTGCTGTTTACATCGTGCGTACCCGCGCAATATGATACGCGTCCGCAAGCGGGAGGAGCGGTCACGAGAGGCATTACAGATTATGAGATTCTTAACAAAATCTGAATTATTTAGTCACTGTTAAATCCATAATATTTCCCATCACGGACGACAATGATAGAAATACGTTGTAGTAAAGACGTTCCAAACCTAATTGTAATTACCCGCTCAGACGTAAGATGAAGTTATTTGATGGGTAGAAAACAAAGGTGCTAACGAATCTGTCACGAAATATTTCTGGGAGATGATTATTATTACTTGTCATAAATACAGCAAGATTCTAATATTGAATAGTTCCAACACTTAATTTTCCAAATACTAGCAAGTGACATGATACTGGTAGTAATTAGTTTAATAAAACATTTACAAAAATGAAATACAACAGAATTTAGGTTTCGTGATTTTAAACATAAAATTATTCAAAGAAAATTCGTTTAGCAAGGAGCTAATGTTGCTGATGGTGTATGTGGTGTAGGAGAGGGGAATTACTAACTAATATCAGATTGCATTCGTGGGCAACAAATTCTGAGCTGAATTCGGCGCTCAATGAACAGTCTGCATCCCAGATTCAACTAGGGGGCAAACCACTAGCTACTCAAGATTGTGACGTTTTCCTATCATTGCGTGGTTCGGGTTAAGAGGGCGATGATTAACAGCGGCATAATATTACGGCTCACCTCGATACCTCCATGTACAAAAAAGTTGCGTTATGCAAACAAAGTTCACACAGTTGTCCAAACAAGTTACGTAACGTAATTAAAGTTTACGAAAGTACTAGAATGAGCGAGGTAGCGCAGTGGTTAGCACACTGGACTCCCATTCAGGAGAACAACGGTTCAAAGCCGCGTCCGGCCATCCAGTTTCAGGTTTCCCATGACTTCCCTAGATCGTTCCACGCAAATGCCGTTACGGTTCTTTGAAAGGGCACAGCCGATTTCGTTCCCCATCCTTGACACAATCCGAACTTGTGCTTCGGTCTCTCATTATCTCTATGCCGACGGGACGTTAAACCCTTTTTTCCCTTCCTCTTTTACAAAAGAAGTATTACAGCTCTGTCGCACACTTCAGCTAGTCACACAGTGAACGAGTGAAAACAGCATGTTCAGCGCACTAGGGACGCTTGAAGGCTCCCGGTTTGATTGGGTAGTGTTGCCGACCCCGTTGTGAAGGAAGTAAACGCGAACCGGTAAAGAGAAAATACGATTTCGAATGGCACTGCAACAGAAATGAACCATGACCCTCCTTCGCCCTTATCAGTGGAAATAAAGCGAAACTCTTGACTACAGTTTATCACAGCGAAATACATGGTTTCTAACGGTTGAAAGTGTCTGGGATTTTTAAAGTAAAATTCACTTTCTCCTACGTAGTGACATGTGCCATGTTTCACCTAACTGTCTGCAACGGTTTTTGTTGCTTCACGCCGTTCCTTTATTAAGTGACGTGTCTGGGAGTGGTTTTCATCTCTGTATTTGCTTAAATCGGTTGTTAAATACTGGCAAGAGAAAATCTGGGAATCAGAAGTACAAGCGGTTCCAAGGGTTATTTAGCTTGTGATGTATTATTTCCGAACCTGCAAATATCTCTACTGGCGGCACAAGCGTGAAACAAAGCTTGGAGCTAGTCTTTCCAGTACACGAGATAGCGCCCAGTACAAACAGGATGCGACGGTTTGTGAGGTGCAACTTGAACAAACGCCTGAAACTGTTTTAACGATTCTGTGCGTTCATCACTCACGTGAAAACAGGTAGAATCACGTGTAAGGTCTTCTGAAGGCCTTGAGAGTTTCGAGGAAGTACAAGGGGCACAGAGTTAAATAAGTGACAAACGCAGTTCGCAAAATCTCTATTTCTGCTCGATATTTATATTACCGCGGCATTGGGCGGTAGTTCCAGGTCCTGTCTACTGGGACAACATGACATCACCCGGCATCACTCTTCCTGCAAAATGTTCTTTGCGTACTTCCTAGGCAACATGTTGCACGACCGACCAAGCGGTAAGATCCTCCCAGTGGAGTGACAAGGACGTCACTTCGGCCCTATATTTCTTTATGTTTTTCGTATCTGACCTCTTTGCTGGGATACAATTAAAGTAAGAAATTTAATAAAGCTAGGAAGTTTCCTTCCTGTGCCTCTCCCTTATTGTCAGGCAAAGGAGACACTGTGGCCAGGCCTCTTGCCCACTCGGTCCCCACCTGTTTAAAAAAGTAAGAAGTGTCGAAACATGCAAATGGTTTAGAAATAAAAACAACAAAATCTAGATTCCGCTCCAATCGCCGATAGAAAAAAGTGTTAAGCGTCACGCAATGTGTTTTAGAGTTCACTCCATTCCATACTTCCGACTGTAGCTTTACCTTCCAGCGAATACGTGCAGAAACAGCTTGTGGCAGCGGCCAACCGCAGCTCGCCGCTGACGTCACTCGCCTTCCGAGGAGTGTGTTTACCAACTGTCACCTCCTTATTTCAAGTTCGAGTACTCTTATTCCAGTTGCGTGTTGGAGTTTGCGTACTTGAAACTTATGAATGTAAATACTTCAGGATTAAAGGAGACCACTCCCCGAAAAGCGAAAGTGTTGACTTGTTGCTAGGCACACACTAAAGGCCGAAAAGTTGCTAACTTTCGGATTTTATTTACCCTGTTTTACTTCTATTGCGCCAGCTCGTCAAAGGATAAAATCCTGAAGCTAGCAAGTTTTGCCCCTTTCGTGTGTGCCTGCTTCTCTGTGAGGGGGTCACCTTTAATCTAAATGATTAATTTCAAGTATTTGTATTTTACAAGAACCTCCCTACAACACAAACTCCGTGTTGTTCGAGCTTTTAAAATAGTCTCGTGCGCAGAAAGGTCCAACGCTTGCAACGTATTACTCATTTTGGGTACCACAGAAGGCAGCGGCGGCAGCGCTAAACTTGTATTGTGTGAACGAGCCGAGTGCTTTTGTACAAAATAGGTCAGAAAAGCATTTTCTTCTTAACAAAAAAAAATCTTTCTGGCACGAATGATTTTAAACATTCACGAACATATCAACTGACAAGTGACTACTTGCGACCATTTAACTGTTGTGCGACATTTGCATTGAATAAGCCAAGCTCAGAAGTTGCGAGTAGGAGTACCGCAGGCTATAATTCAGAGCAACAAAAATCGAAGGGGTGACTTACTGCATTGTTCCTCGTATATCCTCGGATAGCTCACTGAGCATTCCTTTGCAATATTGTTACTAGTGGCGAGTTACTACGTCTTTGTTACCTTTTTATGAAGAAATTAATTAGCTGTCCCAACGAAATACATACTCCAGCGGAGGGCAATGAGAGCATTTTGCATCGTACGACTAAAATAGGGTTGTGTGTGCTACAAATCCCTCCCCCAGGAATGTGTCCATCTCAGCTGGTATTTATTAACCACTACTTTTGACACTTTTTGTTCGCAGTGTTAGAGAAAACGACCGACAAAACTACATCTCATGTTATTGCTACACGTAAACGGACTCTACTTATTTCACAAACAAAACTATTCAGAAATTATTTGGCAAGTCACTCATCATGTATTTAGTCTTCTCATGTTATGCCCTGAAATGGTTACCGCCTCCTTCCTTAACGAAAAACGGAAGAAAATCCCTTTCACTACGAAAATATTCTTCCCACCTGATTTGAAGACATCTTTAACTCAGATCCAGGTGGTTTCGGCAGGCGTGGAATCAGTAAAATATCTAAGCATTGTCAGACTGTTTCAGATCAACATGGATATATTGTGATGCTTTATTTTCCTCTGATTTTTACTGTTTTTTCAACACACTAAAGGAAAACAGTATTAAAATATTAACTGTACTACTCGTAGTATAAATGGAGTACAGCATATCACACTAACATTAAGACTAAAGCCTATTTCAATAAAATTTAAGGTGTCTGTAACCATAATGTGCCTATATAGACACGAATTACTCACTCTGGACTTCAAAACGGTCGGTATGTACTTGCCGGCCTGGGTCACTCAAGTAGTATGAAAATGTGGCATGTCATACACAAATATGACTCGCTTATTGATTTTCAATTTGGCTCCCCGTAACTATATCATGAAACAGCTAAAAATCTAGTTTTAAGTGAGCCTGAAACCACACACTAAAGCAGCCTTCGTTTTAAAGGCGGCCGCATTACCACACAGCTAGCAAAGCGTTAAACATTTTTCTGTCCCCTATTGCCCTAGAGGTGGCTAGGACAGTTAAATCACAATGTAAACGACGAGATAGTTGCGACTATCGTGCGAAACAACTTTCCTGAGCTCGAAACCATATATTAATACCCTTATTTCACACCTTGTGTAAATTCCAATCAGCTTTTTCGATGGAAATTATACAAATATATCGTATGAATTTAGCAGGATAGTTCTGCTTCATCCAGGAAGTAACTCTTAGATCAGAGTTGCCATACGTATCTGGCGTTGGTGCCAAGATTCAGTTACACCACTAGTATGAAGAATACCAGCCAATGGATTCCTGTAACAGGCTAGGAAGTGAGCACAGCTGGTGTCTCGAAGACACAGCTGGTGAGGGCTGGAATACACACACGATATGTGATTGAGCCGTATTTGCATATCAGTAACTAGGTCTGGAGACTAGAGCGTAGGTTTAATATCTTAATATTCCCAGCGATTCGTTGTCACTTCGTCAAGATAGGGTATTCTGCCAGAGGTCCGCTTCTTCCCAACACGATATTTGGACGCCGTAATTATGTCCTCATTAGGTGTTCCCTGACATGACATGCTGTAACTATAAATCTACATGTCACTGTCGTAAGTTGCGAGACATCCACAGTGCGTGTGACGGACAGTGGAAGGGAGTGGGCGTGAACAACTGTCTGATAGACTGTAGAACTTCTTTCTCGCCTCCACAATGGGGCGACAGTCTGCTGCAAAAGAAAGTCATTGGCACAAAGATGCAACCACAGAGCATTTTGCTGCGATCCACTGGCATACAACGGGTCTGCTGTGGGTGGGCTACACACGTCTGATGCCATTCCCCCACTGTTCAGCAGTTCTTCCACAGACAGAAATTAAGCCTAGGCTAAGAGCCATCGTAGTGGTAGTTTGGCATTAACTATCAGCTGGGCACGGACAGCTGCGTGTCCCAAGAAATAGGGTAGATTCTTTTGCGAACTAAAAACGCTACCCTCTTTTTGACACTTGTACATGGCACCTGGAGGTCTTTTTGTGTCTCCTCCTACGAGTATCACAAAAAACTGTCAAGTCGCGACAGCCATCTCTTTTTTATGGTTTTAGGGAGCAAAACTGCTACGATCATTAGCGCCCTGTCTGTGTCTTAGGAAAAAGTAAAAAAAAAAACGGAACTGGAAACCAGCAGCAATGGGAACGAAACTAAAAAAATTTGAGAAACTAAAAACAGAAGGAAAACTTAAGCTGCAAATGACTGACATCTCAGTGGCACGAATAAACTCGAGAACGCAATCGGCTGAGCGCGTGTCACCTGCTAAAATCGACGATATATCAGGCAACAGCTGTAGACGGACGCGTAACGGAGTAAAATAGGGGTACTCAAGTAAATGGTGTCTTACTGTCCACAGCTGAGAGCAGTGGGGACGGAGTGGGGGAGGATCGCCACTTAAAAGATGTCGATGGTTAAAAAGACAGTGACCTATCCGGAGTCTAGCTAAAATTACCTCCTCCCGACGACGCGTTCGAGAGGAAGAGGTCCAAGCACAGGGAAGAGCTTTCACGTCCCGCAATTTCTTATTGGGAAGTGTTGACCAATGTGCATGGCATAAAAGAACAACACGACGACATAAAACACTCCGTATATCGGCGAAGGGAATCGTGCGAATAGCTGGGCGAAGAAGAGAGACTGCAGCCTTGGCCGCTATATCGGCCGCCTCATTCCCACAGATACCAACGTGTCCTGGGAGTCAGAGGAACGCCACAGAGGCGCCCCCCCCCCCCCCCCCCCAAGTGGAGCAAGTGGAGGCAGTCCTGAATCCGGTGGACCAGAGGATGGACAGGGTAGAGAGCTTGAAGACTGAGGAGAGAGCTGAGAGAATCTGAACAGATAACATACTGTATCCGCTGATGGCGACGGATGTATTGGGCAGTCTGGAGAACAGCGTAAAGTTCCGCAGTATAAACCGAACACTGGTCGGAAAGCCGAAATCTATTTGGGGTGTCGCCAACAATATAGGCACTCCCTAAACCTAACGATGTTTTTGAGCCATCAGTGTAAATAAATGTGGCTTGCTTCATTTGTGCACATAGAGCAGCAAATGCCCAACGATAAACAAGTGAAGGGACACCATCCTTGGGAAACTGACAAAGGTCACGGAGCAGGCAGGTCCGGGGACGGAGCCAAGGCAGTGCTGTACCCCAAGTTGTCAAGAAAGTCTTAGGAAAGCGGAAGGAAAGAGAATGGAGCAGTTGACGGAAGCGGACTCCCGGTGGTAGTAAGGAGGAAGGGCGGCCTGCATACCTTAAATCCAAGGAAGCGTCGAGAAACATGTCATGGGCTGGATTAGCAGGCATGGAAGACAGATGGCTAGCATAAAGGCTCAGAAGGACAGCTCGCCAATTGGACAGCGGAGGTTCAGCAGTCTCAGCATAAAGGCTTTCCACAGGGCTTGTGTAAAAAGCTCCAGACACTAAACGTAATCCACGATGGTGGAGAGTGACGAGACGCCGAAGAACAGACGGCCGAGCAGAGGAGTAAACTATGCTTCCATAGTCCAATTTCGAGCGCACTAAGGCGCGATAGAGGCGGAGAAGGACCACTCGGTCCGCTCTCCAAGAGGTACCATTCAGGACACGGAGGGTGTTGAGAGACCGCAACAGCGAGCCGAAAGATAGGAAACGTGGGAGGACCAGCACAGTTTTCTGTCAAACATAAGATCCAAGAATTTAGCGACGTCCGAAAACGGATGGTTGACAGGTCCTAGATGTAAGGAAGATGGAAGAAATTCCGTACGAAGCCAAAAATGAACACAAACGGTCTTACTGGGAGAAAAGCGGAAGCCTGTTTCGATGCTCCAAGAGTGGAGGCGATTGAGACATCCTTGAAGACGTCGTTCTAGAAGGCTGGTCCGTTGAGAGCTGTAGTAGATCGCAAAATCGTCCACAAAGAGGGAGCCCGAGACACCAGGAAGGAGACAATCCATAATTGGATTTATGGCAATGGCAAACAGTACGACACTTAACACGGAGCCCTGGGGTACCCCGTTTTCTTGGGAGAAAGTATGGGAGAGAGTAGCGTCCACCCGCACTCTAAATGTGCGCTCTGCCATAAATTCGCGAAGAAAAAGGGGCAGCCGACCTCGAAAGCCACAAGAAAACAGTGTGCGGAAGATGCCTGTCCTCTAACAGGTATCGTATGCTCTCTCCAGACCAAAAAAAATTTGCTACTGTTTGGCGTTTCCGGAGAAAATTGTTCATGATATAAGTGGAGAGAGCAACAAGATGGTCAACTGCAGAAAAATGCTTTCAGAAACCGCGTTTGGGCAGGTGTTTAAAGACTGCGGGACTCCAGCCACCAGGCTAAACGGATATTCACCATACACTTGTTGGATAGTTTTGTTTTTCAAATCAGCACTATGCGTTATGTCCTAGCGCACAGCACCCCGCCCGCCACCCCCCACCCCCATAGATGCAAATTAAGTTCACACTGAGTGCTGTATACGAATGTTGAATGTATTTATTGAACGCGTTCAGGTAAAATATTGCTTTCAGTTTGAGCATGGGGTAATCCCATGCCAGGCTTCTAATCCTGTGGAAAATCATTCATGCGAGAACGATCGTTCCTATAGTAGCAAAATCCTTTTCTGGTATCTTTTGCCCAAAGACACTCGTCCACAAGCAATACAAAGATTCAGAGCTGTCTATGCTGCATTCATCCCTCTTTTAAACCCAATGCTAATAATGTGTCGCGAATGTTAGAACGTTTTCCACTTGAGAATATTTTACATCTCTTTAACAACGTTCTCAACCCATTTTTAGTACCCAAATATTATAATTATTTCTACACAATCAATGAAACTTTTAGCCTTGTTTGCTATTTCTGAAAGTTTAAACTGAAAACTGAAAAAATAAACCTTTCCTTTCTGGAAAGAGATTAGTTTCCCTATTCTTTAGTTTCGCACTTGGCTGCACTGTATGCCTGCTAGTAGTTTCTGCACAACAATCCATTGTGATTTAGTTGCCTGGGTGTGTTATGAACGTACGGATGCCCTTCTAACATTCCGTATATTTCAGATTTCCTGAAGTAAGTGCGATATCGGTTCATCTTACCATCCTAATAATAGAACGAAGTGTTACATTAGCATTCCTACGTCGATGTGCCATACACACGCCTTACACGGAAAAGTTAGAAAATGAGAGATGCCCCGAGGTCGATATGAAAAAAAGGAGAAGGGAAATGAGTGTTCTATGGCTACACGTATGACAAAGAGAATGAAGTTCTGATAGTGAAATTGAAGGATAACCAGTATGTGTAGCTACAAACTGCAGTACTACTTCCGCTTTGAGCTCTGATGAAAGATACCCACAGGCAAAGAGAAACGAAACGTCTGTTGCAGTGCCACATCTCTTTGAAGATTACAACGCCTATATGTGTGGCATTGATCTACTGGACAAGCAGATATCACTTTATAGGACGATAAGATATATAAAAGAAATAAAAACGGTGGTAACCACTATTCACTCAGATGACTGATATCTGCATGGTAAACACGACGGTGGACATACCGAATCTCTAAGCCACATGAAAAGCTCTCACTGAAGGAAAAGAGTGGTGTTGCACGTTTCAAAGAACACACGGTCAACACCGAAATGCAGAGGACCACAAGTACGAAAATTGACGAGAGGACAGGTGAGCACAGATGTAGAACTAGAGCCAGGCAATCACTTTAGCTGTTAAGTAAAGCATAGGAAACATCTTCATACTGCACAAAGATGACAACGGTGTCATAACTACTCTGTTCGTGTACATGCCAAGTGTTGTTTCATTACACACTGAATAGACACACTGTAATATTACAGTGTGTGTATTTTGTTTATGATGTTTGTTGTTTTCTGCTTTGGCGGTAATATCGCGCCTTTTGATGGCTAGTTTGGCAATGTCCCAGAAATTGTGCGGCCTAGAGGTTTTGGTTGGTTTGTGGGATTAAAGGGACCAGACTGCTACGGTCATCGGTCCCTTTTTCCAAATACAAAGAACACCCACAGAGAATAAAAACGATGAACAGAACGGATCACAGACGACACAGAACAAGAGAAACTTAGACAGAGACAAGACAAAACGAACTAAAATCACAGAGTGTGACGGTGGTTGGCCGACCATAGAAATAAAAAAGGAAAAGCCAACCACTTAGAAACACATTAAAAAATCAGTTTAAAATCATACGCCAAAGGCCAGAATCAACCGAAAACAATAAAATAAAACAAACACTCAGATTAAACGATAAAACTAAGTCAGCCATACCGGAGTCGTCTGTTAAAAGGGCAGGGAGCGGGTCAGGCAGTGCCAACGACTGCCTGAGCAAACCTAAAAGTGGACAGTCCAATAAAATATGGACCACTGTCAAAACGGAGCCGCAGCGACATAAAGGTGGGCCCTCACGTCGCAATAGGTGGCCGTGCGTAATCCGTGTGTGCCCAATACGCAGTCGGCAGAGGACGACAGACTCCTAGCGAGAGACTCGCAAGGAGGAGTGCCACACAGTCGTCGTCTCCTTGATGGCACGGAATTTGTTAGGGGTGGTCAGACCGCGCCATTCAGCGCCCCAAAGCGAGATAACTTTGCGGCGTAAGACTGCCCTCAAATCACTCTCCGGGAGGTCAATGTCCAGGGTGGGTTCACTGGTGGCCTGTTTGGCCAGGCAGTCAACATGTTCATTGCCCGGGATACCGACATGACTGGGGGTCCACACAGACCACAGAGCGGCCGCGAAGTGCAAGAGTATGCAGGGACTCATAGATAGCCATCACCAGACGAGAACGAGGAAAACACTGGTCGAGAGCTCGTAAACCGCTCAGGGAATCGCTACAGATAACGAAGGACTCACCTGAGCAGGAGCGGACACACTCTAGGGCTCAAAAGATGGCGACCAGCTGAGCAGTGTAAACGCTGCAGCCAGCCGGCGAGGAACGCTGTTCGGAATGGTCCCCTAGAGTTATTGCATAACCGACACGAGCAGCAACCATCGAGCCGTCAGTGTAAACAATGCCAGAGCCCTGATACGTGGCCAGGATGGAATAAAAGCGGCGGCGGAAGGCCTCTAGAGGGACTGAGTCCTTCGGGCCTTGTGCCAAGTCGAGCCAAAGGCAAGGGCGAGGCACACACCACAGGGGTGTACACAGAGGTGCCCGGAAAGGAGGTGGAACAGGGAAGAACCCAAGCCCGGAGAGAAGCTCCTTGACGCGTACGGCGATCGGACAACCCGACCGGGGCCGGCGGTCTGGCAGATTGACGACTGACTGCGGGAACAGGACACAGTAATTTGGATGCCCGGGCAAGCTAAAAACATGGGCAGCATAAGCAGCCAGTAATTGTCGGCGTCGTAACCACAGTGGAGGGACACCTGCCTCCACTAGTATGCTGTCCACAGGGCTGGAGCGGAAAGCACCAGTGGCAAGGCGTATCCCGCTATGGAGGATTGGGTCCAGCACCCGCAACACAGATGGGGATGCTGAGCCATAAGCCAGGCTCCCATAATCCAGACGAGACTGGATTAACGCCTGGTAGAGCCGTAACAGGGTAGATCGGTCAGCGCCCCAGTGGGTGTGGCTCAAGCACCGCAGAGCATTGAGATTCCGCCAACACGCCTGTTTGAGCTGCCGGATATGAGGCAGCCAAGTCAACCGGGCATCGAAAACCACCCCCAAAAACCTGTGTGATTACACCACTGAAAGAAGTTCACCATCAAGAGAAAGCTGCGGCTCCGGGTGGACGGTACGCCGCCGGCAGAAATGCATAACGCGGGTCTTCGCTGACGAAAACTGGAACCCATGAGCTACAATCCAAGACTGCGCCTTGCGGATAGCGCCCTGTAACTGAAGTTCAACAGCTGCAATGCCAGTAGAGCTGTAGTAAAGGCAGAAGTCGTCAGCATACAGGGAAGCGGAGACAATTTCCCACAGCTGCAGCGAGCCCATTAATGGCTATTAAAAACAGGCAGACACTTACAACAAACCCTGTGGCACGCCGTTCTCCTGGACGTGGGAGGAACTATATGAGGCTGCGACTTGCACGCGGAAGGTACGACACGACAGGAAATTGCAGATAAAGATCGGCAGAGGGCCACGAAGACCCCATCCATGAAGCATAGAAAGGATGTGATGACGCCATGTCATATCGTACACCTTCCACATGTCGAAAAAGACAGCGACTAGGTGCTGACCGCGGGCAAAGGCAGTACGGATGGGCGACTCCAGGCTCACCAGATTGTCGGCGGCGGAGCGGCCTTTACGGAACCCACCCTGAGACGGAGCCAGAAGGCCCCGAGACTCCAGTACCCAAATCAAGGGCCGGCTCACCATCCGTTCGAGAAGCTTGCAAAGAACGTTGGTGATGCTAATGGGGTGGTAGCTGTCCACCTCCAAAGGGCTCTTGCCCAGTTTCAAAACGGGGATAACAATGCTTTCCCGCCATTGCGACGGTAACTCACCCTCGACCCAGAGACGGTTGTAAAGGTCAAGGATGCGTCGCTTGCAGTCCACTGAAAGGTGTTTCAGCATCTGACAGTGGATGCGATCTGGCCCAGGAGCGGTATCAGGGCAAGCGGCAAGCGCACTGTGAAATTCCCACTCACTGAATGGAGCATTGTAGGATTCAGAAGTGTGGGTGCGAAAAGAAAGGCTCCGACGTTCCATCCGCTCTTTGATGGAGCGGAAGGCCTGATGGTAATTCGCAGAAGCGGAACTCAGAGCAAAATGCTCTGCCAAGCGGGTTGCATTGATGTCGGAGGCAGTACAAACTGCTCCATTCAGTGAGAGCGCAGGGACGCTAACAGGGTCAGATAGCCGTAGACGCATCGAATCGTGGCCCAGACCTGCAATGGAGTGACATGGAGGCCAATGGTGGACACATACCGCTCCCAGCACTCCTGCTTGCCTTGGCAGATAAGGAGGCGGGCCCGCGCATGCAGCCGTTTGAAGGCGATAAGGTGTTAAATGCAGGGATGTCGCTTGTGACGCTGGAGCGCCCGCCGGCGATCTTTAATCGCTTCAGCGACCTCAGGCGACCACCAAGGCACAGCCCTCCGCCGAGGGGACCCAGAAGAACGGGGAATGGCAGATTCGGCGGCAGTAACGATGCCGGTGGTGACCGATCGAACCACCGCATCAATGTCATCACTAGAGAGAGGCTCAATAGCGGCAGTGGAGGAAAACAAGTCCCAGTCAGCCTTATTCATAGCCCAGCTGGTGGGGCGCCCAGAAGAGTGACGTGGTGGCAGTGACAGAAAGATCGGAAAGCGGTCACTGCCACACAAGTCGTCATGAACACTCCATTGGACAGAGGGTAAGAGGCGAGGGCTACTGATCGAAAGGTCAATGGCGGAGTACGTGCCATGCGCCATGCTGAAGTTTGTGAAGGAACCATCATTTAGAAGTGAAAGACCGAGCTGTTCCAATAAATGCTCAATGGTGGCGCCTCGACCTGTTGCCACTGACCCACCCCACAGAGGGTTACGGGCGTTCAAGTCGCCCAGTAACAAGAAAGGTGACGGCAATTGGGCTAGCAGCGCAGCCAGCTCATGCTGCGCGACATCACCATACGGTGGAAGGTAAAGACTGCAGACGGTAATAGCCTGTGGCGTCCATACCCTAACAGCAACAGCCTCTAAAGCTGTTTGTAGAGCGACAGACTCGCTGTGAAGAGAGTTAAGGACATAGATGCAGAAGCCACCAGACACCCTTTCATATGCTGCTCGGTTCTTATAACAACCCCGATAGCCACCAAGGGCGGGGGTTCGCATTGCTGCAAACCAAGTTTCCTGAAGAGCAATGCAGAAGAAAGGGCGAAGGCTGATAAGTTGGCGGAGCTCAGCTAGATGGTGGAAGAAACCGCTGCAGTTCCACTGAAGGATGGTATTTTCCATGGCTGAGAAATGTGTGACGGGACTGGTAAGGCAGATTACGCCGCTGGGTCACCTGCTGCCTCCGATTGAGCACCTGTGCTAGTGCTATGCATGGCGTCTGAGGGACTGGCGAGATCGAGGTCCTCAGCGGACGCCAGAATCTCCACCTCGTCCTCAGACGCAGAGCTGGAAGTTTGCGGTCGGGTGGCTGCCACCGTGTGTTCCTTGGGCTTAGAGCTCCTCTTCTTTGATTTCTCACGCTGCTCCTTCGGCTTCACCGATTCAGTCTCCGGGACTGAGGAGGATCGCGAAGCCCTTCGACCAGCTGAGTGTGGGGCCTTACATCACTGTCGGTCGTCATCCTTCCCACTGGTGGAAACCTGGGAAGGGAGGGACCCAAGGGACCCCTTGCGAGCGTGAGAAGCCGAAGAAGTGGGACACTTCTCCGGCTTAGAAGCAGGGACGGACGTCCTTGATGGGGGGGATGGTGTTGGTCCTGAGTTAGGTGGCACAGGAGCAACCCGGTGGGTAGAGCCCCCCACTGGCAAGGGGGCAGGAGGAGTTGTACCACTCAGCGATCCGGCCGGAAGTCGCAAAACTGATTGGGTGAGCACAGGTGTTGTGGCAGCGGCGTAGGAGGATGTCGTTCTCACGGGATGTAATCGGTCGTATTTCCTTTTGGCCTCAGTATAAGTCAGTCGGTCCAGGGTCTTATATTCCATGATTTTGCGTTCCTTCTGGAAGATTCTGCAGTCTGGCGAGCAAGGTGAATGGTGCTCCCCGCAGTTGACACAGATGGAAGGCGGGGCACATGGAGTATTGGAATGAGATGGGCGTCCGCAATCTCGACATGTGAGGCTGGAAGTGCAGCGGGAAGACATATGGCCGAACTTCCAGCACTTTAAGCACCGCATCGGGGAGAAATATAGGGCCTGACGTCACATCGGTAGACCATCACCGTGACCTTTTCCTGTAATGTATCACCCTCGAAGGCCAAGATGAAGGCACCGGTAGCTATCTGATTTTCCTTCGGACCCCGATGAACGCGCCGGACGAAATGTACACCTCTGCGCTCTAAGTTGGCGCGCAGCTCGTCAACAGACTGCAAAAGAAGGTCCTTATGATAAATAACTCCCTGGACCATATTTGAACTCTTATGCGGTGTGATCGTAACAGCAACATCCCCCAACTTGTCACAAGCAAGTAACCGTCGTGACTGGACAGAGGATGCCGTTTGTATCAGGACTGACCCAGAGCGCATTTTGGAGAAGCCCTCCACCTCCCCAAACTTGTGCTCTAAATGCTCGACGAAGAACTGAGGCTTTGTGGAGAGAAAAGTCTCCCCATCAGCTCTCGTACAAACTAAAAATCGGAGCGAATAACTGCTACTGCCATCCTGAGATTTACGTTCCTCCCACGGTGAGGCCAGGGAGGGGAACGTTTTCGGATCGTACTTCTGAGCGTTAAACTGAGCCCGAGAACGCTTAGAGACTGCTGGCGGCTGGCCACCAGCGAGAGACGATGTACCACGCTTCATTGGGGGGTCATCTGCCCTGATGCGACCTACTCCGACCAAGGGCCCTCCCCACGGGCGCCACCCAGCCACAGCAAAGGCCACTTGGCAGGATGCCTGTTGCCGGGAGTCCCAATACCCCAGGAGGATAGGCATCTACTCCTTGGCATACGTGGGGAGTTAACGGAGCAGGCATCAGTAGAGCGATCCCTGTGTTGTCAGGGGGCTACAACCAACAGGGTACATGGCGGCCCCACCACAACGGACTGGCTACTGTGCTGGATGTTAGGTAACATGTGGTCCATCGTCGCCGTCAGTGCAGAAAGAGGCACTGCACTGTGCAAGGTGTAATCTGCACACAGGAATGTAGTCATGCCCAAGAGATGGAGAGCGGGCAGGACTGCAATTCAACAGCGAATAAGCTGGCGAAAGGTCTGATCGCAAGATGGACACAATGCACCAAGTAAGGCGCCCTTCCCCAATCGGCTCGCTCTTCGGAAAATTTTGAGAGATGGAAGTCAAACCCAACAGGGGACCATCACAGAAGGCCGAAAAGTTGGAGACTCCTTTTAGTCGCCTGTTACGACAGGCAGGAATACCGCGAGCCTATTCTTACCCCCGAATTATCACGAATGTATCACTTTAATGAGAAAAAAATTGTAGAGTAAAGAAGTTTTGGCATAATGGATTAAGTTTCAAACATGCAAAATCCAACACACAACTTCAAGATAAACACTAGAACTTCAAGTAAGAAAGCGACAGTTGGTAAATACACTCACAGCCGCGCGCGGCGTTAACCTGGCGGACGGCACCTGGAACGCGGCAGGTAGTCGATACAGGGCGAGGAAGTCTCGAGCGTGGTCTGTTCCGACGCTGACGCAGCCACCACCTGTTCGAGCCGAATTGTTTATAGAAGTTTCTGCTGCCACCAGAGTTCAGACTGTGCTATTACTGGTTGGTTATATAGTGAAGAGGATTTTCTTTGAGACTCCATCAGACGTAACATCAGCAGACACGAATATGATTTAAAAGTAAAACATCGAGAAGTCTATCTCGCGACTTTGTATCTACATTGCGCGACGTTCACCACTAGACTAAGAACACGTGGTATACCCCTGAAACGGCTGGCGAAGAATGATAGAACTTACTCCGTACACTTGCGCATCCTGCAGTATTGCCAGATTGTGCAGAAGGCCGCATTTAGAATTCTGAGCTGCGGTGGGTTGTACTGGGCACCTTCAGTGAACGACTCCGACTAACACTCTGCGGCAGCCGCCCGGCCGCCGGGTTGTGTGTCGGCCTGTACTCTTACCCACTCAAAATCCACTCCACCTTGGAAGGGAATGTTACAAGTGGCACCGTGTAAGAATTTTAGTAACATTAACAACTTAAATGGCAATAAAATTTAACAATGTGTCATTTCTACAACATTTCCAATTTCCCTTAATTGCTATGGTAATAAACAGACAGGGCCTTTCGCTACCTTAATCACTTCTCGTCCCTCTCCCCTAAATGTACACTCGTTTCCAGTCCTGGCAAATTATCTTGAGACCGGCGGAATTATGGGGATTCAAAAACGGGGAAAGACAATAAAAGAGCATCAGAAACTACAGCACACGTACACACATAACCCTATTTTCTAGTACACTCGCTCCTAGCAGGAACAGAATATCTGAAGAGATTTCCATTCTTTTTTGGAAATGGAAGTACGCCTGTATACATTAGTCGCTCTTTCCGGTACCCGTACAACGACGATACAAGAACAGACGAAGGGATCACGAGAGGGTGGTCTGTCAGCTGCCACGTCGCTGTAAACCTTCTCGCCACGCCGCGCCGCGCTGCGTGGAAGGTTTAGGAAAACGGCGCACACATGTTTAACTCGTATGCAGGTATCAACGTAATCGAGATTTTCTTTTTAGTGTAGTATTGTGTTATTAGTCCGCTTTATACTGAACTGTTGTTTTTTCCGCGGTCGGTGAATTGCTACTGTAAAGTATCGGAAGGACAAACTGTCACCATCTCGGATAGCATGGCTTTTTTCCTGTGGCAAGAGGCTCACACAGCCTTAGACCCCAGATCTGTGGTACGGAGAAACCCGCTATATTGTCATTTTAAACCATAACTGTATTGACAAGATTTCTTTGCTATTCTGGAAGGTTGTAACATAACTTTTCATTTTTCAGTTTTTGTCTTCTCTCGGTTCGCTTATTATCTTTGCATTTTTTTCCCTTGTTCATAGCTCTAATTCCGAAGAAAATGCGTGCCCTTGCGAAACATTCCAGGAAAGATCTGAGAAAAGGTAACGCTTCGTAAGATAGACCACGTAAATTCGCATCCTATGCAATATCTTCAGATGATCAGTTAGTACGCAGTCCTTCCACGAACAGTTGTTGATACAGAAAGAACCATGGATCACCTTTTGAATATGTTTTAATTTCCGCAGCTCAGTGCTATATCCTGTATTCTTTTGTCTGAAGATCCTTTATTTCTATTTTAACAATTTCTAATTGTTTGCGTAGGACCGCATTGACAGTCACAGCAGTGCGTTTTCGTGGTTAACGTTTTGTCTAGTAGTAATTTCTTCGTTATTCGTTAATTAGGCTCATTACTACGGCCTGAATCAGCAGTGGATAGTTTTAGAATTGGAACAGCATCACTCTACCTGCATTTAGAACGAGTAGTCAACAGTTCTTTTCAAATCTCTTCCGCAATCGCAACCCACAAGAGCACTTTCAACTGGAAGCGGATCTGCAAGTTTCAAGCACTTGTCTATTTTCTTTTTGTCTCACCGCTTCTAGGGCTCGTAGAAAATCATTATTTTTCACTTAAGAACTAACTCTAAAAATCCCTCAACACGCCGATAATTACGCCGTAACTCTGTATTCAATGACCAGTCACTAATAAAAATTAACATTGACGCAAGGAACCATGTTTTCGCTCGAAAACGCAATTACAACACAGAACATAGTGGCAGTCCCGGGCTGCTGAGCGCTGTCCGGGTCCACTTGGACGACGGCGGTGCTGGTCGCTTGTGTGGACACACCTCGTGATCCCTGCCGTGCCTTCTAGTATCCATGCACACACCCTACTGACAGCGAAATCTTGAAAGGTCATTCTTATTCGCCTTTTCACCTACATATTCCCCAAGACGTTTTGGCAACTTCGTAACCCTTCAAAAGAACATGAACCTGTGGGAATATCAGCACCTATTTTGTTGCCACATCTACCCACCATTTTCTTTCCATTCATAAGTGAAACCTCAGTCTGATCTACACATTTGGTTAAAAATAATCTGATTTACTCCTACTAATAAGATTACAGCAACAATGTAACAGTCGAGCCCCTGAAGGGAATTTAGTAGTAACTTACACTTTTCTAGAAAACTTGTGAACAGACATTAATGAAAAATTCTTCACTAAATGTTGATCTTTGTGCAGCTCGTTCCGAATTTTCTGCCTGAATTTGCAGCAGAGTTAAACTGTCAACTTCAAACCCATTCGTTAACCATACTGACATCTATTTAGTGCCCCTTTTTAATCTATTTCAGAAGTCTTCATTCTCATTTTTGAATCAAAAATTAAATGCGCTGCCGAATCACTCGTAAAAACAGTACTGCAGTGTCAAATATCTATATCCGACTAGATCCGTCTACATGTCACCATACCGAGACTAAGTTATGGTTCATACATAAGGCAGGGAGGGCTCTAGAGGCCCTGTGCACCCAGCTTCCCAAGCCAGACAACCCCGACAGAAAATCAAGCAAGAGGTGGAAGCCCCATCACGTGACTTAACGTGCGCAGATTGTGTGTCTTTGGCAATGTGGAATGTTAGAAGACTGACCAACACAGAAAACGAGTTAAACCAAGTACCCAAGGACAGGAAGTATACACTGCAATAACAACCGAAACTAAGAGAAACAAAAGATCTGACGGACTGCGCGTTAGCTTACAGTGGCGTCACACACAGAAAACGAGCTAGTGCTGGAGTGGGAATTTCAGTCAATGATAAAGGGAGAGGGCAGATTCGAGAATTCAGCCTCATAAATAAAGAATAATGACAGATTTCAAATTCCAAGAGATCATCTAACAGTAAAAGCTGTCTACAGCCCACAGGAGGAAAGGATGATCCTCAAAGTGAATAAAAATCAACACGACAGACCATGTTTTCATCGCTGGTGATTTTAATGCAAGAGTTGGAAATCTACCTATACCGGTAATATCAGGCTTATTTAGAGGAAAGACCCTTGATAATAATGGAAATGAACTACGCACAGTTGTCTCCAACAATTCTGAAATTACTACCATATTTTACAGACAGTAACAAGTTCACATGGAGTGCACGAAGATTTATATCTGTGACTGACTACACACTGATTAATGATGAAATGTAGAATCTTATGTAAGATATACATGTTTATAGAGGACCATACATAGTTAGTGACCACTTCCCTCTACGCAGTAAGATAGGCTACTGCCAAAATGGAAGGAGACAAACCCCTAAAGAAACCACACCAAGAGTTGTTCAAAATACATCTTCTGTCGGAATACAGTATTAGGAAACTTCATCAGTACTGACTCCAAGGAAAGCTTGCTTTATTACATCGATATAGAATGGAATATCAAAACCGGCATCATTGAAGAAGCCCTAGAAGCAGTTGGTAGGAAGAAGAAAACAGAGAGGGAAAACTACTCAATTTGGAACACAGATATTGAAGAAGCGATTGAAGAAGAACACATAGCTTGTCTGAAGTTTCAACAGATTAAAACGTCAGAAAGTTTGCAGACTTACGAAATAAAGCGGAATGCTGCCCAACAATTACTGTGCAAAGCACACCAACAGTCACGGGACCCATTCATAAGCGTCTTAGAACACCATGTACATGGCAGACGGCAATGTGCATAAGAGGTCATGAAAGCCCTCAACAAGGTAGAAAAAGACGCTGCCTCACCAAACATTATAAGCAATGGATAAATTATACAGATCTGTGATGTACACTGAAGGCTGAAAATGACAATCGAGAAAGTATGTACAATGAATCAGTAGATGCAATTACTACGGACGAACTAAAACACGCTTTCAAAGCCATGACATATAGGAAAAAAAGAATAGACGGAATACACGCACAGCTAATTAAACATAGGTTACCACTAAATAAGACTTTACAATTAATAAATGAATGTTGATCGAAATGTAACATCACCAGACCATTTGTATATAGTGAAAGTAATCTCTTTCCAGAAAACGGAAACAATGATTGTAGCAGCTATCGCGGCATAAGTCTTCGAACCACTGGCTACAAACTATATAGACAGATCAATAACGACATGCAGAATATTATAGAAACTATTATTTCTGAAGAACATAATGGTTTTAGGTCGTTTATGCACAGTCATTGTGGTCGTAATTAAAGGCATCATAGAAAAAACACAGAATTTAATGTAGAAACCTATATGGCCTCATCGATCTTCAGAAGGCCTTTGAACGTGTGAGCCGTGATAGCCTATGGAAGATTATGTCCGAACATTGATATACTTACCAACTAACATAGGCAGTGAAAAGCCTTTACCATAGCACATGCATTGCAATAAACACAGGTAGGAATCTATTAAAAGAAGTAATTATTAACCAAGGCGTTAGATGTGGACTATCACCAACCCTTTTTAATACTACAATGACATTATCGCAAATGCAAATGTAAAGTAAACAAAGGAATTAACATAACGAATGAGCAATATCTGAATGTATTTCAGATTGATCTACAAAGATCAGTGTACCAGCTAACAAAGATCAATATACCAGCTGAACGGAAATACATCTCTAGAATTTCTAGTAACAAAACAAAAATAATGGCATTCTGAGGAAAATCTCCAGTCAGGTCAAAAACTGTTTTGGATGATTCAGTTTTAGAACAAGTGTCTCAGTTCATATTTAGGAGGCGGCGTAAGTTTTGATTTGGACCCTGATATTGAAAGTAAAATACAGAAATTTCCAGCACTCTGTGGCACCGCTAGCAGAACACTGGCTTACAAGGCACAAAAAGAAACAGTCGTGATATTCTATAAAGTAACGGTGGTTCCGGTGTTATCCTACACAATCTAAAGTTTACGACAAAAAAAGAAGAAAATAAAATTCGAACAGCAGAGATGGGGTTCCTAAGAAAGACAAGGGCTCGACAAGAAGATATGATTAAAAACAAAGAATTAGAAGATAAATATTTCCAGCATGAATGAACAAGTTAAAAAAATATCTAAGATTGGAAGCAAACACCTCATGAGAATTCCAGGTCACAGAATTCCTCATACGATTGTGAACTTCAAGCAGAATGGGCGATATTTGTAAGGCCTGGATAAAGACGGGTATGAGTTAGTTTGAAAGGTCATAACAGGCAACAGCCTCATCCATTAAAAGATGAGGATAGTGTGTGTACGTGGCTTCTGGGATTTCTTTGCTTAAAACAGCTTGAATACGTACATAAAAATCACTCATAGGTGCAGCTCCGTCATGTGATTGTGCAACAGGAATTTAAATTACGGTTGGTAGTTTTTTCTTAATGAAGGCCGACGAAGAATAAGCGACCAAGTTCTTACAGGTTCGAAGACTAGGAACGTTTCGTATAAGTTACCACCTAAATAGTACCGAATGACTATATTTTCTCAGTTTTCGAAAACCCTTTTGACTCTTCCAACATTAGAACAAAGTACTGGGCTTCTTTCACTTCATGTGAGGCATTCTAGCACATTCCTAAGGTTCTAAGAATTATATTTGGTGTACCGTGAGGTATTTAGTTTCCCCTTTTAGGTTCACGTTTTTCCTAAGACAGATCCTTCCTTCAAAGTTCCAATGAAAGTAAAAAAATTCTGATTTTCACTATCTTTCTACTCATTATAAACTCTTCGAACAAGTCCCCTGAGAGCTGTGTATCGAAGTAAATCGGCAGTCGCTTCCATCTTCCGTTTTCTTGAACGTCTAGAACGTATCTTTGATCTAGTAGAGCAGCAACCGTTTACATTCACTCCATCCTATTACTTGCAAGTTATAGTACACAATAGCGTATAATCCCTGATCTACAATTGCAAACCTTGTGCTTAGAGTAACAGGATGTAAACATATTCTGCCATGTACCAGTACAGTTTTACTGTTCATTACAACGGAATCAGAATGGAAGCAATTCATTGAGTTCAGCACATGACAAAATGCATAGCACTGTTTACAGGATTACCGAAAGTTTGCGATTCCCACCTGTCTGTTTTGACTCGTGACGTTATGAAGATATCGGAAATCCGGCTTTCAAGCATAAAGAATGCGTCCCTCATAGTGCCTCTCATTGCATCCGCGAACAAACTTACGTAACATGCGCAATAATGACTACTAAACAGTCAAATTAATGGGCCAACCAGGAGTAGTAGAAATTCACAGTGGGGGCAAAAGACTAAGTATAAGAACACCTTTCCAGACAATTATTAACCCAAAAATCAAGCACACGAAAATCTGCATAGTAAGCACAATCCGAATACGAAAAGCCAAAACCAATGGCATTGTAACATAGCTTGACCTGTATTGCTTGAACGAAACCCTCGATACTAGATACCGACACACATTTCCGAAAACCGATACCGCATATTTCACTTGGCCTATATGCTAAAAAAAAGAATGCCCATAATGACAAAAACAAAAACGTCAAACCCGTTACGTAAAAACTTCACTTACCATATCTAACACGAAGTCCACAGTAAAACAAACGAAAACTCTCCATACATAGTTAAAAAAATATGACCAACCAACAATGGTAAACCGATGTCGACAACACCTAACAACCACTGTCAAACAACTGCCAAATACTAACTAAAAAATGGAAAAAAGCTTCCGCTATTGGTCGAAATAGTTGCTGGAAACTAATCACAGACCATTTCTTTTCCCACTGCAGTAAGCAATACTCGTAAATTTCCGTATCACAGACAACGTATTTTATATGCATTCCCTGTCCTCTTCCCGAAAATTCTCAAAACGTATTATGTGACGATTGGTGGGTTTTCAAACTTTTCCTTCTCACAACCTTCACCCAGAACTTATCGGGTTGGATGGATACGAAATCTGAAGTCAGATGACGGAAAGAAAACCTCTAATGGGAAAATAAACAGCGCAGCCACTGCTGGAAAAAAAAATCTACCATCTATCGAACCGAAACAGGCAAAATGATAATGTGAAACATCTGTTTTTGGTGTTCACTGGAAAAAAATATTCACAGTGAGCAAGCTGTTATACAAGCATTCTCAGAGGGAAGATTTAATTAGTGAACGATATCTAAATATCGTCTATTTTCATTTTACATGCAAAACATGGTTACAAGAACATCAACTAAAAGATGGACACTGTCGTTTCCTTAAAACTTAATATACCTGTAAAATACAATTTACAAGAAATAGATTTCACTTACCATGGCTCTTAACTTGGTGAAGAACAACTACTGACTCTCTGGGCCAAAACACTCCGCTCCTCGTCCAACAGCAAAAACACACTCACTCCAAACAGCAGAAACACTCTCACTCCAAGCACCAGAAAAACTCTCACTCCAAGCACCAGAAAAACTCTCACTCCAACCACCAGAAAAACTCTCACTCCAAGCACCAGAAAAACTCTCACTCCAAACACCAGAAAAACTCTCACTCCAAACACCAGAAAAACTCTCACTCCAAACACCAGAAAAACTCTCACTCCAAACACCAGAAAAACTCTCACTCCAAACACCAGAAAAACTCTCACTCCAAACACCAGAAAAACTCTCACTCCAAACACCAGAAAAACTCTCACTCCAAACACCAGAAAAACTCTCACTCCAAACACCAGAAAAACTCTCACTCCAAACACCAGAAAAACTCTCACTCCAAACACCAGAAAAACTCTCACTCCAAACACCAGAAAAACTCTCACTCCAAACACCAGAAAAACTCTCACTCCAAACACCAGAAAAACTCTCACTCCAAACACCAGAAAAACTCTCACTCCAAACACCAGAAAAACTCTCACTCCAAACACCAGAAAAACTCTCACTCCAAACACCAGAAAAACTCTCACTCCAAACACCAGAAAACCTCTCACTCCAAACACCAGAAAACCTCTCACTCCAAACACCAGAAAACCTCTCACTCCAAACACCAGAAAACCTCTCACTCCAAACACCAGAAAACCTCTCACTCCAAACACCAGAAAAACTCTCACTCCAAACACCAGAAAAACTCTCACTCCAAACACCAGAAAAACTCTCACTCCAAACAGTAAAACAGCAAAAAAACACTCTATCCAAACAGAAAAACAGCAAAGAAACTCTCCCTTTCCAAACAGCAAAACAGCAAAAAAACTCTCCCACAGCAAAACAGCAAAAAAACTCTCCCACAGCAAAACAGCAAAAAAACTCTCCCACAGCAAAACAGCAAAAAAACTCTCCCACAGCAAAACAGCAAAAAAACTCTCCCTCTCCAAACAGCAAAAAAGCAAAAAAACCTCTCCTTCTCCAAACAGCAAAACAGCAAAAAAACTCTCCGTCTCCAAACAACAAAACAGAAAAAAAACTCTCCCTCTCCAAACAACAAAACAGCAAAAAACTCTCCGTCTCCAAACAGCAAACAACTCTGGAATATTCGATCTCCACCAGCGTAAGCAAGTAAGACGAATAACGCACAACTGTTTGTTTCGTCCGCTGCAGCCGTCAGGCAGATCACGTGACTCGGCAGCAGCGCCTCTCATGGCGCCCCACCAACCGACCGTCTGACAAATTGGCTGTGTGTCGGTCTTTTGATTGACCGACGGCCGAACTTTCATTGTCGGGACGTCGGACGTGTGCGACCAGCCGACAGCCGAACCAAGAAACTGTGTCGTGTGTAGCGTGATCGTGCCAACAGCCAGCGTAAAACTCCTGTTTTGACACAGCTCCCAGAATTAAATACTATTGTAATACACATTTCGACGTCCGAGGCGGACGAAACTTTAAGTACAGAGTTTTTAGAGAAATTCAAATACTGCGGATGTTTTCGCGACACGTCGTGCGAGGAGTATAACAATAGAGATGCAAGAAATGAGGCACTTATTTAATTTTGTAAGGAATCCATAATGGTTTCTCTATGAGCAACACGAGATTAAGTCTGCCGATCTTCTTTATTTCTGTGCTTAGATTTTATTTCCACGTAAAGAAAAGTGTGGGATATTTTATTTTTATTTATTTATTTCAGTTCTAACAGTTGCTAAATGTTTCATCTCTTACGTATGTGTTGTGTTTACTAGATGATGAGCGCCGCCCTCTTGTTCAAATATGAAATGAGTTTCTGGAATTTACAGGTCATCTTTTGTACTACATCCATAAATAAGTTAATAACGTTTTCATGAAAGTCTTTTGTTTTATTTATTTTACTTTATCGTGATTTATTTCCTCTCTCAACTATAGATCACGTTGCACGTTTCAGGAGTAATTTTAGTTAATAATTGTAGCGGAATGACAGTATTGAATCTTAGGCCTGCCGCCAACGGTGAGAGTTTAACACCTCTCTCAGGGCTGCATTACTTTTACTGTAAGAATGGTTCTATTATGTCCAGCAGCTTTGAAATGCATGATTCACCCCTTCTTAAATAATCAGGAAAATTATAAGCTCCCAGCCTAAACATGGGTGAATTTCTTCCCCTGAATTTGCCACTTCTTTGCCCACAGCTTTGTCTCTGCTTTTTTTCCCTTCTTACCTTCTTTCTGAAAAACCAGGCGCGATCTCGTAGAACAAAAACGCAATGAACTGAAGATAAAACAAACAGGGCGGCACTATAATCACCCAGTACAGTCGGTCCAGACGTGTGTAGGCTGCGACGAAGTTGGTCATTCTGCATCCGATAAATTGGTGTGTGTAGGAGCCTTGTATACGCAAATATTGTTCATTTAGACCCTAAACGGATGACAAATCCGTATTTCCTGCTTCCCGACGCTGAGCTGCCTCTGTTTCCTTTGCCTGGTCTTTGATGCTAGCCAGCGCAGCTGGATAAATGGTTTCGTTCTGGCGCAAATTTTAGTTACTTCCGGATGAAAAGTGGAGAATCGTTCCTAAGGTATGGCGCACAGGTTCTTAGTGACAACAATTTCCGTGGACAAATTGTGGTTCCATAGATCTGAACAAAAATTAATTCCAATTTCGTAGCTGGGGGGGGGGGGGGGGGGGGGGGCGGGGGGGGGGGGGTTAGTTCAACGTGCTCTAGACAGCGAGGCTATTAGAGACGGAGCGCAAGCTCGGACTACGGAAGGGTGGACTAGGAAGTCGGCCGTGCCCTTTCACGGAAACCATCCCGGCAGTTTCAGTAAGCAATTTAGGGACACCACGGGAATCCTATACCTAAATGGCCGGACGCACGTTTGCACTGTCAACCTCCCGAATGTGAGTCTGGTGTGCTAAGCACTGCGTTACATCACTCGATAATTTCATAGTAGTTTGAAGGAACGATTCTGAGGTTAGAAGCAAACCCCCGCGAGAAATTGTGGTCAGCCACCCAACGGAACTTCCCTCAAGCATTGCCAGTAACTCCCCAACGTGTGTCGCCAGTGATCTGTCGTAATGTTTGCATCGGTATACTACATATCTGGCAAGGTGTAGTATTGAAATCCTTCAACACTAAAGTCAGAAGCCTGTTATGAGACATCGGAATCTGCTACTGCGAAATCTAGATTTTCGAGCTCTATCTCTCCTTCAGTTACTGTCAGTAAAGGACCCTACCCTACACACGCGCCGGTTTATCGACCGGCCGATAAATTGTGCGTGTGTAGCTTGTTGACCGACCGACCGACTAACAGCAGGCCTGTAGGTTTGTTGGTCGAAAGACCGATTTTTCTTTGCGGTGGCTTGGTTAGATAAGACTAGCAAACAGCCGCACCCCATTCGCCGTACAAATTGTGTAGTCTGTCCTGCAAGCCGCCCCACAACAGTTCCTTTCGAGTCATTATGCGCGGGGTTCAGTGCACTCCAAATGTGGCTAACATGGCAGTGTGCGAGGCAGACGAAATTTTGATGACAGAGTTTCTGGAAACGTTTCGAGTCTTCAGATGTCTGTGGCACATGCCGTGCGAGCAGTACAGCAGTAGAGGGTAAGAAATGAAGTGCTTCTTTCATTTTTAATGAATCCGTAGTAGTATCATGTGGCAAACAGAGAAAATAAGAGACACACTTTTGTGAATAACTGTTAATCTGTCTGTTTCTCGGTTTTATTTGCAATACTCATCGGAAATGAAGTCAGATAACCATAGAGACAGATTGGATTTTATTTCATTTCCGATACGTATCGAAAACAAGAACTAAAAACCGAATTATAGACAGTAGACGGACTTTTATTCATGAAATACACTTGCTTCATTATTAGAAGTGTTACAAAAATTCAACCTATCGCCACCCCTTCTGCTATGAAGAGCAAAGTGAAGAGCCTTTCTTAAGTTCTAACAACTGTTACGTGCTTCATTTCTTATGAATATGTTGCTGAATTTATTACATAATACGCGCCGCCGCCATTTGCAGTCATCCTTCTAATCTGAAATCAGTTTCTTGAACTTACAGGGGATATTATTATTACATACGAAATAAATTCATACAGTTTACATTAATATAATTTAATATTAGTTTCGCTTCTGCTTTATCACGAATATTTCCTCAAGCAACTATGAATCACCTTGCAGATTTCAAGAAACATTTTAGATAATAATTTTGCGGATTAATTGCGCTGAATCTGAGGTCCTCGTAAATTCCGCCAGTGGCTGGAAATCGTAAGTAGCTATCGTTTGACGACGTTCAGAACCTACGAAAAGCATTTTTCATCAATTCTTAAATAATTCCGAAAATCTTCGGGTCTCAGCTCCGTAAGTAACAAAGCGTAGGTGCATTTGGTCCATTGCATTAGCCATTTCTTTACCCACAGCTTTATCACGGCTTTTTCTGGCCTTGTTAGTTCGAACAGCCAAGCCAAATCCCAGTTCTTTTCCTGTGGAACGCTAAATGGTATCTCGTAGAACACATCGTCACAACCAGCTCTAGGAGCAGGGCGGCGCTGAAGTTTGGGGTTGGGTCAATAAAACTTGGCTCGTGTTTAAAAGAAAAGTTGAGCATGCATTTGACAGATAGGTACATAGTAGAGCAGTTGATGTTGGGGTGGGCTAGTCCTCCATGACCGAGTAATGGAGCACAAAATGCGAGGTGTCCTGAGCACAGCCTATCTGGACAGCCTGCCCGCACCAGTCAACAGTGGCCGGGCGTGGAGGCCATAGCCGAGTCTTACGTAATGTTTGACTCCAAAAACGTTGAACGTGCCTTCATCCCTGCGCAACTACATCCAGCACAGGCTTCTCATTCGTGGTGTATTTGTAATCAGGCAGAGTGAGGAAGCATTTGCAGTAACAAGTAAAACTGAAACCAATGCGTAAAGGTAGTGGAAACGGGAGAGTCCAAAAAGCGAAGTACGGAATAAATATTTGTTGTAAACTAAAACAGAAGTTCTACAGCATGTGCGTCACGCGTAAACTGATCGTTATTGTGTTTTCAGTCGGGAACAACTCATTTAAAGAAATACAGTAGTAAGAAATCCCATACTGACACCACCTTCAGGAATGTAGGTTGTAATAAAAAAAAACAACGAAGTTTGTTGCAATGTGTGCTGAAGAGGTGACACATTTTAAAGGTGAGAGGTGTTTCTGATGAGTGTAAAAAAAAAAAGGCTAAGAATTCATCTAGGTGCAAAATTATCGAGAAGTCAATGTTTCAGATGTTATCTCAAATATTTCTACTGTAATTAGGCATGTCAAAGAAGAGGCTTCTTGCAGTCCGAAACCGTTAAGACCTTCTGTTACTAGGTAAGTTATTAATAAAAAATTATCTAAGACAATTGACATACGTGGACTGATTCGTATGAAAGGTGCATTATTTGACACAGCACATTACATAAACACAGACTGTTGTCTTGTGGATAACGTTCTATTTCAGGGTGTACACACGGACAAGGAAAAAAAATTCCCAGTTTCTTCCCGGATCTCTCGGTTAAAATTAATTTTCTCCCGGGTGAAAATACACTTTCTGTGTTAAGTGACAGTATACTTTCCCTCGGAACTGTAAAACGTATCCTTTCAATAGATATGGTTTTATACAGCAGCGTAGAATTTCCCTGCACTTTAGAAAGCGAAACCCGGAGTGAAAAAACGCGTTTTGGAAAGATTTGTGATGTGCAGCAACATGTACGCTGCGTATTTTCGTATCACGAAAGTATAAATTTGAATTCCTACAACAGGAAAATTTAATGGTTTAAATTAATACACATAGTGTTGCAACAAGAAAAGCAAAGCTTTAGCATATTTTTTGTATCGAATATTAATAAGCGACAAGAGAAACTAAACTTTCACATGTAATGTTGATTTGTTTAGCGCATGTTACACTTTGATACATCACACAAATAGGCCAGTAAATTTTTTAATACCGACATAAATCTCTGATCTTCTGGGCTAGAAATTCTTCTAAATGGCTCGTCATCAAAGAGTTGATTTTTAAAAGAGAGCAAACGTTCTGTTATATAGGAAATTCATAGTACATTTGCGCACATAGTTCATCTTCCGTAAAAGGAAATTTACTTTAAAAACAACGCTTTTCGAATAACTGTTCGCAATATTTTCCCGCAACTTGGTAGAAATATTCATTTCAGCAGTTGCCAGGCAGCGCCTCTATAGTGACGTAGGAAGCCCTTAAGTTCGTACGTGTTAAACATTAAAAGATCTTACTTCCTGTCATAAAAGAAACAAGACGTGAGAGGATACTCCAAGAGCGTCCGGAATTTCGTGAACCGTACTAAAACTCATAGTTCGCCTTACAGTGCACATTCGTATGTCCACATTCCCAATGACTTAGGCCTCGACCTGATATGAAGCTTCTCAGTGTGGTTTTCGGGACGTAAATTTGCTTAGAGTACCAGTACTGTATTATCTCATGCTTGGTTCTTTGTTATGGTATAATGAAATAAGCGCTAGAAGATGAAGACGTGCACGTAAAACGCAGCGAACAGTTGAAACTAGCCAATAGTGTGGAGTTAAACACTTCGTTTCAATGAATTCAATGCCTCGGCAGGAAACCCTAATAAAACCCAAAGATCTTTAGCAAACCGACAAAAATAACTATTGTTCTGCAAGGCGATTAATGCTTGACTGTCAGAAAGGTGGAAATAGTCTGAAACTAGTAACATATTTTAGCCTTCCGTAATTACGCGAATATATTTTAATTCACTTAATAGCTCCCAGCCACAGGAATCCGTCTTGTTTTCAATTGACATGAGAGCAGTAAACGAAGGGCAAACAGAAAAATAACTAAATGTAAACACGAGTCACGTGGAGACTACCCCCGTCCCCCTATAACTCAGACTGCTCTGCGCATCAGAACACCAAAAATTAAAAAAGGGAATTTTCAAAAATAAGTTCATTTTGTAGCGCACAACTTCCTGAAGAGTCTGAAACATAAAGCATATAACTTCCAGGAAATGTAAGATACGTTATTTGGTATTAAGTGTGCAGTGCAGTGCCGTGCCACGCCTCTTCAAACAACATTCTTATAGCGCACGTCACTGTATTTCGCTCTGTGGAACTCAAAAGTATATATTTTGTAATCGATGCCATCGAACTATTTCAGGACAGTGGAAATAGAAATGTCCTGTACTGCCTATCCTGCTCCCAGTCAGCCGGTTTGACATTCTGCACAACCCCTCGCAATTAATACTGGATAGGATTATTTGTAACCAGGAGAAAAAGTTCACAAAATCTGGACTCTTCATTGCCTTTTAGCTAATAACTTGCTGTTCTGTGTAACATAAAATTAAATATAGGATACCTAAAACCAGTAAAGACAAGAGACAGGCAAGACAGTACACATTTCTTCAATTCTTATGTCCTAGCGATTTTTCTCTCTAATCTTGGTATAACTTTACATCGCGTTCTTTCATTTCTGCGAAAGAACTATTACCTTATCACAGTTCGTTAAACTTTCTACTACATGAAAAATGTAAATGTCGTTGTCTAATACTGAAAAAGCATTTAATACAATTAGTACCCAAGACTGGTGTGGTTTCTCGATCTGATTACGTCTATTTTGTCACTGTGTTCCGGATGAAACAAAATAGGCCTTCCTAATATTGCAGCAGTTGTAACACACACCAAATAAGCGACACTGTTTTGGCAATAACGACATTTTTATAATACGACAATAAATTCACGAAGTACCAATACGAAATAGTTTGACATTTCATTCATGCGCTCCAGTTTCTCATGTACGAGACCGAAAAGTAGTAGAATGAAATTTTTGTGTAAATTTGGAATCGTTATATTCTTCCATTATTTGTGTGATGTCCCCGTTTCTTCTCCTTCCTCGTTATAACAAACAGGCTTGTTGTTGTTGTTGTGGTGATCTTCAGTCCTGAGACTGGTTTGATGCAGCTCTCCATGCTACTCTATCCTGCGCATGCTTCTTCATCTCCCAGTACCTACTGCAACCAACATCCTTCTGAATCTGCTTAGTGTATTCATCCCTTGGTCTCCCTCTACGATTCTTACCCTCCACGCTGCCCTCCAATACTAAATTGTGATCCCTCGATGTCTCAGAACATGTCCTACCAACCGATCCCTTCTTCTAGTCAAGTTGTGCCACAAGCTCCTCTTCTCCCCAATTCTATTCAATACCGCCTCATTAGTTATGTGATCAACCCATCTAATCCAAAGCATTCTTCTGTAGCACCACATTTCGAAAGCTTCTATTCTCTTCTTGTCTAACCTATTTATCGTCCACGTTTCACTTCCATACATGGCTACACTCCATACAAATACTTTGAGAAACGACATCCTGAAACTTAAATCAATACTCGATGGTAACAAATTTCTCTTCTTAAGAAACGCTTTCCTAGGCATTGCCAGTCTACATTTTATATCCTCTCTACTTCGACCATCATCAGTTATTATGCTCCCCAAATAGCAAAACTCCTTTACTACTTTAAGTGTGTCATTTCCTAATCTAATTCCTTCAGCATCACCCGACTTAATTCGACTACATTACATTATCCTCGTTTTGCTTTTGTTGATGTTCATCTTATACCCTCCTTTCAAGACACTGTCCATTCCGTTCAACTTCTCTTCCAAGTCCGTTGCTGTCTCTGACAGAATTACAATGTAATCGGCGAACCTCAAAATTTTAATTTCTTCTCCATGGATTTTAATACCTACTCCGAACTTTTCTTTTGTTTGCTGTATTGCTTGCTCAATATACAGATTGAATAACATCAGGGATAGGCTACAACCCTGTCTCACTCCCTTACTAACCACTGCTTCCCTTTCATACCCCTCGACTCTTATAACTGCCATCTTGTTTCTGTACAAATTGTAAATAGCCTTTCGCTCCCTGTATTTTACCCCTGCCACCTTCAGAATTCGAAAGAGAGTATTCCAATCAACATTGTCAAAAGCTTCCTCTAAGTATACAAATGCTAGAAACGTAGGTTTGCCTTTCCTTAATCTTTCTTCTAAGATAAGCCGTAGGGTCAGTATTGCCTCACGTGTTCCAATATTTCTACGGAATCCAAACTGATCTTCCCCGAGGTCGGCTTCAATCAGTTTTTCCATTCGCGTTTTTCCATTGGCGTTAGTATTTAGCGGCTGTGACTTATTAAACTGATAGTTCGGTAATTTTCACATCTGTCAACACCTGCTTTCTATGGGATTGGGATTATTACATTCTTCTTGAGGTCTGAGGGTATTCGCCTGTCTCATACATGTTGCTCACCAGATGGTACAGTTTTGTCAGTACTGGCTCCCCCAAGGCCGTCAGTAGTTCTAATGGAATGTTGTCTACTCCCGGGGCCTTGTTTCGACTCAGGTCTTTCAGTGCTCTGTCAAACTCTTCACGCAGTATCGTATCTCCCATTTCATCTTCATCTACATCCCCTTCCATTTCCATAATACTGTCCTCGTGTACATCGCCCTTGTATAGACCCTCTATATACTCCTTCCACATTTCTGCTTTCCCTTCTTTGCTTGGAACTGGGTTTCCATCTGAACTCTTGATATTCATACAAGTGGTTCTCTTTTCTCCAAACGTCTCTTTAATTTTCCTGTCGGCAGTATCTATCTTACCACTAGTGAGATAAGTCTCTACGTCCTTACATTTGTCCTCTAGCCATCCCTGCTTAGCCACTTTGCACTTCCTGTCCATCTCGTTTGTATTCCTTTTTGCCTGCTTCATTTACTATGTTTTTATATTTTCTACTTTCATCAATTAAATTCAATATTTCTTCTGTTACCCAAGGATTTCTACTAGCCCTCGTCTTTTTACCTACTTAATCCTCTGCTGCCATCCCTATTTCACCCTCAAAGCTACCCATTCTTCTACTGTATTGCTTTCCCCAATTCCTGTCAATTGTTCCCTTAAGCTCTCCCTGAAACTCTGTACAACCTCTGGTTCTTTCAGTTTATTCTGATCCCATCTCCTTAAATTCCCACCTTTTTGCAGTTTCTTCAGTTTTAATCTAGAGTTCATAACCAATAGATTGTGGTCAGTCCACATCTGCCCCTGGAAATGTCTTAAAATTTAAAATCTGGTTCCTAAATCTCTGTCTTAAAAGCTGACCGGAGTAAATACTATGAAAGACGCACAGGAGAGGATGACTGATACAAAATTTCGCCGGACATGTTGCATAATTTTGTCTCTGACCGGGGTTCCAATAAAATTACATTTTCGGAAAATCGCGAAAGCCTTCTCTGTGGTAATAATGGTATAACAGCACTTGGGGCATTTGAAGAAAAGTGGCTTCTGCTCATGCTTCGAGTCGAAGTTCTGCACATGCTGGAACAGTTCGTGCACTATGCTAGAGTACGTACATAAACTGTGCAACGAATTTGTTGCTTCAGTGAAGAAGGATAATACCAGTTACAAATTACAGAGGTATTAGAATGAAGTTGCAGGAAGAACAGTAGATTTCCTGAAGGGGGTACATATGAATTAGAAGGGAAAAAAGAACCTACAATCCAGTTAATTCCTCTTTGGTTTTACAAACTGCAGAAAATATGCAGCATCAAAGAAATGACTGTGAGGTAGCTCAATTACTGCAGTTACATGTTATGTTTCATCACGATACGAGGGAAAAATACTCGCAATTAACTATTGTAGCTGATGTATTTTGGCAGATATGTATGTCTTAACATGAGGAACAAGGGATTAAAAATACCGTCCTGACTTTTCACTTCCAACCATGAAATCGCTAGGTTCGTTTTGTGGTCCTTCCGTTACTTCAATATGTTTAACACAAATGAAAATGTATGAGGAATGTGTGGAAGCAGTTCAGGTGCAACATGAAACAATTAACGTAGTCGTTTTTGTGTAGTTAGTGTACTGTGTCTCATAGCAAAACGAAGTACTGGGCGCAAATTAAAGTGCAGGTAGTCACAGAGATCCAGTGTGGGCTGTAATTATCGTATGGCACCGAAACTTGAAACATATTCTAATGAGATAATACGGAACCGAATAACGCTGGAAAAAAATCAGTACTAGGTTTGGCCACCAGGTGAAAATCTGTGTCTGTGAATGTAAGAAAGACGTATGGAATTGTTTCTGTACGAAACGGATTAGAAATTGGACATGGGCATACATGTCAGACAAGTGGAGAGGCACAATCTTCATTTTATTACTAACCGCCACCTACACAATGTGTTCAATATGAGCGCCATTGACTAATGTCGCGGCAGCATGCTTCGCAATTTCCGTATCATCACTAAATTGCCCCTCCACTATTTTGCAAGGACTAAATACTTGATTCCAAATGTAGGTAAATATATTCGTTGTTAGTTCTCAAACATTTACACCGAAATGTACCAGACAGAGATCTACATATTTCTAGCACTTCGCTCATAGTGCGTAATTTACGATTTTCCCGTATATAGATGGAGGTCATAGAGCATTCCCACATTCTTAGGATAAAGTTAGAGACTCAAAGATCTCCTCACATTGTCTTTAACCGACCCTCCCTGCAGCACTGTCACTGATTTCACATGCAGCTGAACAGAAGTAGACCACTATATTCCGCGTGCTGTGAAGGAATAGAGCGGCCCGGGCCCATAACTATTGTTCCGCACCAATCTCGCTTACGGTACTGACAAAAGTGCACGAGATTCTTCCAGATGCACCCATGTCGAGGACGTTAGCACCACTTATTGGTGTATAGTAGTAGATCTGAAAGCGTTGTGATGTAATAGAGAAGACGGACATAAAACTTGTGATTTTTACGCACAATGAAACTCTAGACGTACAGAATTTGAATCATTTTATCTAAATCAACGGCGCTATCAAATGTAGTTCGTTCTAGTGTCTAGCGTCAGTACCAAGAAGGTATTTGTTGTGTTGGCAGAAGAGCCAACACCGTGTTACTACAGGAGACCGAAATGCATGCGTTTTAGCTCACGCAGGATGGCGTGAGGAGAGAACTATACTGACGCGAGGCCTAGAACATGACAAGGAATTACAATTCAGAAAGCGGACATAACTAGTTTGACACTTAACTTTAATCCATTAATGATGAACGTCGCTCTTGATGGTACATGATTCACAATATTGTCTGTTCAGAATTCATTCTAATTACTGAATATGGCGCCTTCCTAGGTCGTAGCAGATGACGTAGTTGAAGACTATGCTAAACTGTCGTCTCTGTAAATGAGAGCGTATATAGACAGTGAACCATCGCTGGCAAAGTCGGCTGTACAACTGGAGCGACTGCTAGGGAGTCTCTCTAGACGAGACCTGACGTCTGGCGGCGCTCGGTCTGCAATCACTGATAGTGGCGACACGCGGGTCCGACGTATACTAACGGACCGCGGCCGATTTAAAGGCTACCACCTAGCAAGTGTGGTGTCTGGCGGTGACACCACATTCCTCCCCCGCAAATCGGCGGACGGTTGTGGTATAAGGCCTCCGCCCGCCGTGGGGCGGACCCCATGTTGACGTATGCGGTGAGGTGGGGATCCCAACAACAGGTGGGGCTGTGCCACCCGCACCCTGCCATTCAGACCGCGGGGAGCTAGGGAACGCCTGAAAACCTACTCCAGGGTGCACGCCAACATGCGGTGTATGCGCCCGTAGAGAGACAGGAGGGGCCGAATGGTCGAGCTCCATCGGGCCGGGGCACCCGTCGGGTGAAGACGACATATGGTCCGGAGTGGGCAAGAGTTCCATATCGAAGGACAACTGGTCCCGGGGAGCGATCGGCGGCGCCTGACCCAGGGAGGCGCCAGACTGCTGCAGCGTCGCGTCCACTGCGGCGGCGGCGGCGGCGGCGGCGGCGGCGGCGCCATGGGGCAAAATGGAAGGCAGCGTCGGTAACACCTGGGGCTGAGGTGAGCCAGTAGATGGGTCCCCGTGGCGCTGACCGGACGGCACCGTCGCTGAAAGCAGACGGCGAGCGGCAGATCCCGTGCGACGACAGAGGCGCAGCTGATTGAGATGCCGGCTCACCTCACCAGAGGCCCCCAAAACCAGATACATAGCGCGTTCGAGGCAGCGAATAATGCGCCCTTTGAGCCAACGCCGTGAAGCTCGATAGTGGCGGCAGCAGACAACGTCGCTTGGGCCAAAGCAGGTGTCTGCCGCTGCACAGGAACCAGATGCGGCGGATGTAGCAAGGACATAGAGGTCCGATGATGGCGACCGTGGAGCAACTCAGCCGGCGAGCGACCATCTCGGGGCTGAGAGCGATACGAGGACAAGAAGAGCAATAACGCCTCCTCCCGAGAATGCGACTCTTTCAACTTCAACATCGGTGACTTGACCAATCGTTCAGCTGCACCGTTGGACTGTGGCGAAAACGGCACGGACGTCAGATGTTGAATACCATTGGCCTTGCAGAATGACTGAAATTCTGTGGACATGAATTGTGGGCCATTGGCGGATACAATTGTCTGTGGAAGACCTTCAATGCAAAAGATAGCAGATAACGCTTGGATGGTGGCAGTGATGTCGTGGAAGACATCTGGACAACAAAAGGAAAATTACTGAATGAATCTATCACAACCAACCATCGAGCATTCCAGAATGGACCAGCAAAATCGACGTGTAAGCGTTGCCAAGGGAAAGTGGCTTTTGGCCATGCAAAGTATTTCCGCGGTGGTGCTGATTATTGTTCGGCACACACCACGCAACAAGAGCACATATTCGTAATCGCGGCATCGATTCCGAACCAAGTACAGTGCTGACGAGCAAGTGGTTTCGTTCTCACTGTACCCCAATGCCCTTGGTGGAGAAGCTTTAAGACAGAGGACTGTAACGAACGTGATACCACGACCCTGGACTGATCATTATCAGAACGCAACAGCAAAACATCAAGGCGAACAAAGTCTCTCCTTGTGAGCAAAAAATCGGCGAACCAACGAATCCCCGATCCGTGACTTTGACAAGGGCCATTGCGTAACAACAAAACGCAGAACGGTACGAAGGACAGGGTCGGCAGTTGTGATTGTAGCTACGCGACGAAAATCAATCGGAAACGATTCGACCACGTCTTCGGTTTCCGAATCAATGAACATGCAAGCAAGTTCGGAGGAATCGAATGCCCTATCCTCAGCAGCAGGCAAACGGGACAACGCATCGGCGTTTCCGTGCTTAGCAGTGGACCGATAGAAGATATCGTAGCGGTACTGCGAGAGGAAAATAGACCAGCGAATTAATTTCTGCGCTTTACGTGGAGATACAGCCTTGTTCGGATGAAAACTTGGTTTGTGGTCTGTGATTATGGTAAAGTGACGACCATACAAGAAGTCATGAAACTTTGTAACACCAAATACGAGAGCCAATGCTTCTTTCTCGATCTGTGAATAATTTCTCTGCGCAGACTATAACAATTTGCACGCAAAGGCAATAGGGCGATCGTGCGATCCATCATTGTGCGGAAGCACAGCACCGATCCCGAAATCCGATGCATCCACCATCAACAAAACGGGTTTCCGGGGATCGAATGGCGTATGGCAAGTATTTGGAAGGCAATGCTGATTTCAACCGGCGAAAGGCGCGTTCGCATTCTGTCGTCCAGACGAATGGAACACCTTTACGGCGTAAGCGATGAAGAGGAGCTGAAATGGAAGAGGCATGCGGCACTTATGTGTGATAATACTTAATTTTTTTCCCAGCACACTCTCTATAGCTGCTTCAACTTCTGCGGCGAAGGAAAGTCTTGTATGGCACGTAGGTGCGTGGGACTAGGATGTATGCCTTGGGCGTTGAGTACATGGCCCAGGTATGGCAAGTCATGAGCAAAAAACACACATTCGTCCTTCCGCAAGGGAAGACGATTATGTCACAAGACCTGAAATAATGTTCTGAGAGTGGCTAAATGTTCTTCTTCCATCTTTCCGGAGATCACAATATCGTCCAGATAGTTTGCTGCAGTAGGGACCGACGCACAAAAAGGTTGTAGATATTGCTGAAACAATGCAGGGCGGATGCACACCCGAATGGCAGTCGTTTGAATTGATACAAACCAAGATGCGTGTTAACCACCAAAACGCGCTGGGATTCTTCGTCCACCGGTATTTGCAAGTATGCATCTGCTAGGTCGAACTTCGAAACATATTTGCCCGGGCACAGTTTGTCGAAAAGATCTTCCGGGCGGGGTAAAGGAAAAGCTGCAATCACTAGTTGTGGATTCACTGTTGCCTTGAATACCACACAAAGTCTAAGTTTTCCCGAAGGTTTTTGCAAAATTACTGAGGGTGATGCCCAAGAGAAGCCTGCACACGTTCAATTACTCCTTGTGATTCCAAATCGTGTAATATTTTTGCAACCTCATCACGCAATGCGTGGGGAACATTGCGCGCTCTGAAAAATTCCAGTTTATATTTCTTAGCGCAACCGATGCCCGGTGCAAAAATGTCTGCAAATTCTTCACATAGACGAGAAACACTGTCTGAAGGCACAGTCTAGTTCGCTGATAGGACCTGATTTACTATAGACAAGTTAAACAACTGAAATGAATCGAAACAAAACAAGTTCACTGCAGAAGAAGAAAGAAGGACGTAAAATGACACAAGTTTTGTTTGTCCTTTGTATGTTGCAAGAAGGCTGCACTGTCCTAACACAGGAATTTCTTGACCTGAACAGGTAGTTAACGTAACATGTGCGGCACGCAACGGAGGTGTGCCCAGCAGTTTGTGTCTTGATTGATCAGTGAAACTGCAGCTCCGGTATCGAGCTGGAATGGTATCGCTTTGCCGTTAATGTCCAAGTCTACAAAAAGTTTATTGTCCTGCTGACAAGAGCGACCGTCTCGTGGAACGTGAACTGACACTGGTACAAAGTCACTTGCGACTTGAAGGCAGTTCCGGCGATGTCGACGCACACTATTTGTGGGACGAACAGTCACTGTTAGAGAGAGTGGCACTGGGCGGCGTGGCATGAACTATATGAATTTCCATGGGAGAAGTGTCGCGGGCCTGAGTAACCCTGGTTCGATTTCGGCGCGAAGCAAAGGGCCTAGAATGGTTGTGAGTGTCCGATCTGAGATTTTTCTGGCAAACACTCTGAACATGGCCTTTCTTATTACAGTAAAAGCAAATAGCTTGTCGTATCGAGGTAGTCCCAGCGGGCTGAATTTCTTCAAGGTATTGTTTGTTTTATTGTAAATAATTTCAGTGTTGTACGTTAGCAAGAGCATTTGAAATTTCTTTAATGTTTGAATATTATTACTATCACTAACGCGTGTAGCTCGGAGGATGCTGTGCGCTTCATGACGTGTTTCTGACCTGAGAGATAGCTTTGTGGGGGCGTTGCAGAGTAGAGTGAGTGTGTTTACACTTCGTGGCATGCGGTCGCATCTGTAGTGGTTCTAAAGTACTGACAAACTTGTCTGTGCACTGTATTATGTTACTAAATTTAGTACTTTTCAACGGTGTCTCGTGCTGTTTCTCGAGAAATGAAGGATGAATAAACTTTCGGAAACATCCGCTTCGCTGTGTTTAGTTTCGTTGAGTGTTGAATTTTTGTTTTTTCCTGATTTTGCTATTAGTAGTGGTTTAGTATTAATAAGTTTTCTTTCTTAGCAGAGTGCAAAATTCGAGGTAACTAGTATTAGTTTTAAAATCCTTCTACTGCAGTAACTGAACTTAGGTAACATAGTAAAATTTTTACAGATACTGAAAAAAACTAAACGCCTAAGAGTTAAAAGAGTGGACTTTGTCGTAGGTTTGAAAGTAGTGGGTTCCGGTAACAGAGTTGATTAAAATATTTTACTTGGGGGGGGGGGAGTGAGGGGGAAACAGCGGGCATTCTAGCGATATGCTCTCCCGGAAACGTAGACTTTGTAGCAGAAATAAATTAGTGGTGAAGCAGTAGAGTAAGGTAGGTACTCTTGAGGTGCAGTTACAAAACGCAAAGGAGGAACTAGGTAGGATTAGGGAGGAGAATGGTGTTTGGGTATGGGAGCTGGCAGTTGATAAGAAGGCCGCTAGGAGGAGGAGATATTCAGACAGTTGTATTTCGCCTATCGCCAATAGATTTTATGAAACGTCGGAGTTTAATGGGAAGGAGCCTCTTCTAGCTGTATGTGTAGGAAATGCGCAGCACACTCAGCAGCTAAGGTCGCTAACACAGCTGCAGTTTCAAATAGGAGGTTCTGCTACTAAAAAGCTCTCATGGCAGATGTATAGACCAGCAGGAAATGTTGGGGAGTGAGTACCAGGTCACCAGCATTGCGAAACCTAGTGCAGGATTGTCTCAACTGACAGTTAACTTAGGGAAATTATGAAGAATTTTGTGAAACATGAGAAGTTGGTGAATCGTGTGAGGGGGTTGGGGATAGTCTTGATATGGAGGGGGAGTATGATTCAGGTGCTGACCTGGAAAAGAATGTCGTTGTTAGGCGTGTCAACATGGGGCTCGAGAAGGCACTGATGGTGGAGAGCACAGTTCAGATTGTACAGGTGCCTGTAGACCCTATCGATAGATTGGGTTTCACTAGGCGTGTTCTGCAACTTAGTAGATATGGGAAGGGGAGGTTGGCAAAGCTTATAGGTGGCAGTGTAGTGGGTGGTAGTGGGATTGCTCTTGAGAAAACTACTGCAGTAGTTGGCGTTAGAGCTGCACCTGTTTTAGACTGAAGTTAAATGAGGTATCCTCTGCTTAAAGGAAGACTCTCTGACAAAGAAAGTACCCTCGAAGGAGGTCAGTCATCTAAGTAGCGAACGAATTAACATAGCTTATGAAAATATAAGAGGTATTAGAGATATAGTGAACTGCTTATACATGTGGACTCTGAAATATTGGTACATCGGAGCACCACTTAAATAGTGCGACAATTCAGAGGCTTCCTTTACCAGGATACAGATTAGCTGGCTGTTTTTCAAGGATTTCTTTGTGGAGTGGGGCCGTGATCATGTATTCCATTTGAGTCCATAGATGTATCAAAACACTACACTGAAAGGGTATTTGAATGTTGTGCTGGAGTAATTGAATTTAGTGAAACAAAGATTTTAATTATAGTTATTTATAGGCCCCATTAACTCTGACTTCACAATATGTCTGCTCAATCTAGAGAGTTTTCATGGTCCACTTTATAGGAAGTATCCTCCATGAAATTAGTTCATGTGGTGACTTCGATATGAGTTTTGCGTGTTACTGTGCAAGAAAAAGGTTATTGCGAATCTCCTACATTCGTATGATTTGATGCAACCTGTATTTCTTCCAACCAGGGTGCAGGTGAACAGTAGCACAATCATAGTGAAATACACCGAAGCCGGATACCAGTGTAGGAAAGGAGGACAATTTATTTATTTGATTGATCACACGTGCACTCCCACAAAATAAATCCCTGCATCCATTTTTGTGAGATCTGTGAAATGAATGAATGTATGGTCGTCTGCTAACTGCAGATTTTGAATGTGCAATATATGATCATCTTTGAGACGGTCCTTTGGTCACCTTTGGTCACCTTTGGTCGAACCAAAGAGATGAAATTTACCTGAGCTTTGAGCGCCTGAAATGTGGCTGGCCAATACGGTAGCATGGTGCTCCCCTACCTGGACGAAGGTGCGAGCTGACCTGAAGAATGGCCATGTTTCAGGACTCGGGCGCTGGATCTTGTGTTGGTAAGACCTGTCTTAGGTGTGCTCTGTAAAGACAAAAGAGTGGAGAGAATGGTGTGGATGTGAAATATAATAATTTCTCTATTTCAGGAACTTTTGGGGGGAGAATTAAATGAGAGGCAGGTAATATTAAGGGGATCGTAGTAATCTTCGGAAGTGACCAACAGTCACAATGAAACCACGTGTAGCAATAAGTTGAAATACTTGCGAGTGCTAGTAGTAAGTTGAAATATTTCAGAGTGCTAAAGTTAAGCTGAATTACTGGCGTGTGCACTATAAGTTGGAAATATTTAAGAAATGGCGTATGGAGGACTTGAAATTGGAGACGAGTACTTCCACGTGGTGAGTACTGAATGAGTCTCAATCTGTGTATGAGACAAAGGATAAAGAGAAGTACTCGTCCGTGGTATCAGTTGAGGACTCGCGTGTGTGACGCACATGTTCTTAATATTACTTTGCGTGATACGTTTCCGTGTGACGCTTGATTCAAACTCTAATACTCTGAGAGAGAAGCAAGGTGAGTCAGCCGTCTATCCAGAAACGCCACTTGGCTTGCACTGCACAGGGAGACGTGCATATATCCTCCAAGAGTTCGTAGTAGGAAAGAAAAGATACGAAGTGGGGCAGTGTCGTGTGAAACTGGGATGAATACTAATTGAAGTGGGAAAGCTGAAAGTGAAGTGATTCTAACATTGTGACTATTCTTTGTGATGTATTGTATGTTGCCAGTGTGATGTACTTCATGTAATTTATGTATGTGTGGTTTGCATGGGAGTGTAGCAAGATAGGTTCAGAGGCAGTGGGTTATGCATGTTCCTTTTTGTACCGCTCGGTCTGGAGTAAATTTTCGTTATGATGGGTGTGAGAGTCGAAATGGGAGATATAACAAAAGATGCACCATCCTATCCAGAAAGTGCACTGTAGTGTTAGATAATTACGAGAACATAAGATAGAGAATCACCAATGTAAAGCCATGAGCACTGGGCGGAGTTTCTCATGTGTAATTGATGTATAAAATGTAATGGTGTGTTTAGGTTATCTCTGAATCATAATAGAATTTATCGGAATAAATAAGATAGCGAAAAGAAAAAGAATGGTGGCCTTGTTCTTCGAACAGTGTGTAGTCATGACATCCAGAATTTGTGTGTGCGCCATTCATATTCAGTGCGATAGCCACGTGTTGATCAAAGCCGATGGGTAAGAAAGAAAATGTGGTATTGCCAGAGCGTAGTAAACAATCATAGTTGTGTATATTAATAATAGTCAGATATGCGTTATCAGTTTCCGTTACGTAAATAATTTGTAGCTTAATTGTGGGTACTAGAGCTCATAATCAGTCATTGATGTTGCTCGATAAATAAAAATAAATCCACTCGCTTGGCAGACCACTCACCTTGCAGGCCTGACTGCTTGATGCCACAGTATGAGCAAGGCATGTGGGTGCCTCTCAATAGATATTTTTATTTATTCTTTATTACTAGATACGCGTTCTATCAATAAAATGCTGAATGGCCTTTCAGACCACTATGCACAAATTTTTGTACTCAGACAAATGTTTTATATAATTACGAACTACACAGAGATAGTAATCTGACGATAGAAGAATATTTTAAATCTCATTAAGGAATAAGAGTGACAGGACAGATACAATGTTTCCCTTCATCTATATGGCTACTCTGCAATTCACACTTCAGTGCCTGGCAGAGGGTTCATCGAACCATTTTCATACTAATTCTCTGCCATTCCACTCTCGAATGGCGCGAGGTGGTTCAACAACTGTGAATGCTATATTCGCTTTTCTTTGCGAGGTACTGGATGGATTAAACAAACGGGGAGGAGTGGCTCACAATAGCGTCACATCTTACTGTAAGAACAGATAGCAACAGGTCATTCTCCACAGTACTGAGAATGGCTGTGATGTGGGGTCCGAGAGGGGCATGGCTAAATGTGGGGTGCCCCAGGGATCTGTGACGCGCCACTCCTGTTCCTTATTTCTATAAATGATGCACCTTCTAAAATATTTCTGTTTGCTGATGGCACAACTTGGTAGTAACGGATGTTGTGGGCAACATAGGCACTTTTTGAAACAGTACAGTTCGAGATAAAAGTTCAAGGCTTGTAGAAAATAAACTAACACTCAATCACAATAAGACTCATTATTACACTTTCTAACACACAATTCAACAAATCTCGACGTCCTAATTACACAGTGAGAAAGAACTGTCGTGCATCTTGTTCAAAGATTTAATGCTGCCTTTCTTACTATCAGAACAGTACCTGAAGTAAGTGATAGTTCGTCACTCACAGTAGTCTACTTCAGTGACTTTCACTCACGATGTATGGTATTATATTTAGGGATAACTTTTCCCATTCTCAAAGGGTATTTTTTGGCTCAGAAACGGGCGGTTCGGACAAAAAGTGGTGCAAGTTCGCGAACTTCTAGCCGACTCCTTTTCATTATGTTGGATATTCTGACACTGGTGTCTCAGTGTACACTGAAGAGCCGAAATACTTTGACCAATTCCCACCGCGACGCTGGATGTCGCCTAATGCCGTTGTGGGCATGTGAAGTGGTAACAAAAGTACCTAAGGGGAACGGACGCGAACGGGAGATGACGCTAGCAAAGATACGGGCAGCAAATAGGGAAATCCATTGAGTTAAGTGACAAACGTCAGATTACCATTACACAAAGGCTGTGAACGAGTGTTTGGAAAATGGCGAAGCTGGTCGAATGTTCAGGTGCTACTGTAGTGAACATCTACGGAACGAGGTATGACAGTGAAGCTACCAGTAGGCACTAAATGATTGGACGTCCACGACACTTGATAGGAGGTGGGTTTCGGAGGCTTGTGTTCTCTGTAAAGTAGATAGAGGGTGACCTGTGGCATCTCTGTCGGAAGACCAGAGTGCTGGTGCACGCACAAGTGTTTCGCAGCACACTGTTCATCGTTGAACACAGCGCACCGCAGCAGACCACCCTGCGTGATCACATGTTGACCAAATGACATCGTCAATTACGACTGCAGTCGGCACGGGACAATCGGGATTCGACCGTCGGAAATGGAACCTGTCGGCTCTTCTGGTGAATCATATATGTGCTACACTACGTCGATGGTCGCTTCCACAAACACCGTCATCGAGGTGAATGGCAACTAGACATGCACGGCGCGGACACATGCCGGTGGGAGCAGTATTATGCTATGGAAGACATTCTCCAGCGCTTGCATGGGACCTGTGGTAGTAACCGAAGGCACGCTGACAGCTGCGAACAGCCTGCATCCCTTCATGCTTAACGTCATCCCCGACGGCGATGCAATCTTTGTATAACTGTCCGTCTCGGAAGCAGAACCGTGCTACAGTGTTTTGAGAAGCATTATAACGAATTTACGTTGATGTCTCGGTGATCAAATTCGCCTGATGTTTTCCTATGGAACGCATCTGGGTCGCTATCGAGTGCCATCACAGCGTACGCAAGTCAGTGGCCGTTATTCACGCGAATTTCATGACCTGTGCTTAGATATCCAATGCCACACACCTCCACCAACCTACCAACAAACTGTCGGATCTCTGATACGCACAATCAGTGATTTATTGCAAAGACGGAGAGACAAGCTATTAAGCAGGTGGACATAATGTTTTGGCTCACTAATTATATTCTTAAATGTCGTTTCTTGTTAACAGTATCAACCTACTCCCAAGAGCTAGCAGCTTTCATTCAAGTAATACTAACAGAAATTCAACCTTCATTTGAATCGCAACTCCTTGATCTTGTGCAGAAAGGCGTACAATATTCTGCTACATCCATTTTGAAAACGCTATCTCAAGAATTCGAAATCGTAGCAGTAATCCACGCTCTTTCAAATTTAAACTTAAGAGCTTCCTAATGGGTCACTACTCCTGTTCTATCGAGGAGTTCCTTGAAAAGTTAATTCTATGTTACATTGTTGACTGTGTTTATATCAACTTACAGCTTACCGTCTTTTCAGAAATAATATTTATTTTGTGTCATCTATTTCCTTTGTAATTTCATATACTGAAGCGTTTCATGAGCATGGAGATTCGCTTCTAGGTTTCGTCCTGCCGAGGTACACGTGTAAACACCATAGATAGACCTTTCTCTAGCCTACCGTAAATTGTGCAGAAGGAATGACTGCCACCATGTCCAGCCCATCTAATGAAGAGAGAGAATAACATAACAGAATACATTTTACTCTTCTGACAGTTGATGCAACCTATACGGAAATTTACAAATCCTTTGATATATCACAGAGGTCGATAGGGTTAATACTCAACGACGATGAAATTAATCCTCGATTAAGCCACATGAAACTAATTTTCCCCTGCAGTCGAATATCATCGTAGGCTTGCCTAACCAGAGGAGATATCCATAATAACTTGAAATATGGTGAACAGCCACAAAGGCTGTTCCGGCCGTTATTTTCCATTAGAGACCACGGCTACTTCTTGGCGGATGGACAGCATTCTGTCCCCTTTCGACGAGTGCCCGCCACTCCAGGGAACCCTTGCAGCCCAGAACAAATCTTAAGCGTCACTTCGGTTAGTTTGGATACGGGTACTTCTTTCTGCCGGTGGGTGCTTAGTGTGTTGCGATACAAAACTGACGGGAGAGGCCCCGTCTTCCTCAGTTGCTTCCAGTGGTTAATTGGAGCAGCTCCGTGGAGTTCAGTAGCACAGAAGCTGCCCAGTTTTGTACTTCTTCGAGCTTGCCTACTGTTCTCAGTAGCAGCCGTGGACCTTAAAACACCGGTTCCAAAAATTTCGCATTACAGGTAACGCAGCCTCGATTATTTGTGATGCGTACCATCACAAAAAATGCTTAAGAATTATGACGATCCTGGGAAATGAACAGCTCCTCTACAAAAATCAACACGGATTCCGCAGACAGAGACGCTATGAAACTCAGCTCGCTCTGTTCCTCCATGAGATCCACAGCGCAGTGGACAACGGCGCTCAGGTTGATGCAGTGTTCCTGGAGTTCAGTAGGGCATTTCACACCGTCCCGCATTGCCGTTAAATGAAAAGAAATACGAGGTTATGGAGTATCGCAGCAGACCTGCGATTGGATTCAAGACTTTCTTGCAGATACAACACAACACGTCGCTCCTAATGGAACTAAATCGACAGATGTAAAAATAAAATCTGGAGTACCACAGGGAAGTGTGATACAACCTTTGTTGTTCATAATTGAAATAAATACTCTAGCAGAGAGCGTCGGATGTTCTTTAAGGCTACTCGCAGATGATGCAGTTCTTTAGACAGAAGTAGCAACGCCAGAAGACAGTAAGAATTTGCAGAACGACCTGCAGAGAATTGATGAATGGTGCAGACGGTGGCAGTTGGCTCTGATAATGTAACATATTGCGCATACATACGAAAACAAATGCACTACTGTACAGCTACACTGTTGGTGACAAACAGCTGGAGACAGCGTCTGCCGTAAAATATCTAGGCGTAACTATCCAGAGCAATCATAAGTGGAATGACCATACAAAACAGTTAGTGCATAAAGCAGACACACGACTAAGATTCATCGGAAGACTTCAGGAAATGTAACTTACTCACGAAGGAAGTGGCTTATAAGCCGCTTGTTCGCCCGATTCTTGAGTATTGGTCATCTCTTTCAGATCCCTATCAGGTAAGACAGACAGAGGAGATAGAGAGGATCCAAAGAAGGGTGGGGAGTTCCATCACGGGATCGGTCACCTGGCGAGAGAGAGTTTCGGGGATGATAAACTCCACTGGCAAATGTTACGAGAAAGACGTTAGTAGTAGAACAAGGTATGTGTCACCCCACTTTCCATTGTTGCCAAATTTATTCAAGATGGCGTTGCTGACGTCATCCAAGATGGCTGCATTTGGAAAGAAGATGGGTCAATTGAGATATGTCCACTAACCTAACCCCAGAAAAAATGGAGGGAATTTTGAATTTTGGCGGGAAAATAGGTCAGCTGGGCTATGGCCACTAACCCTCAAGAAAAAATTGGTGCCAAATTCAAATCCCAACACGATAATGCGTGGAAAACCGTACTTGTCTTTCTTATTATTATTCATTATTATTATCATTTATTGAGAATGATTATCATTTATTATTATTTATTATCATTTATGTCATGCTCATGTGTATACAGTCCAACTGTGTTAGTTCATACCACTGCCACCAGAGAACGCCGCCGTGAAGTCATTCAAGATGGCGGCTTTTGGCGGAAAGATAGGTCAATTCGGCTATGACCAGTAAGCTAAGCCTCCAGAGAAAGTCGCCATAAATATGAATTTGCCAGCTAGGCAGCGACCAGCCCCCGGCTACCAGCGTCCCGGAGCCCGCCTTACGACTCGCCTTAAGTAAACTTGTTTTGGCGAGCACTTCATGCTGCATAGGATGGAACCTGTCCATGGCTACATCACAATGGTCGGCCGTTCGATCCAGCATGCGGTGGTCAGGGAATGCACGCTCTAACTTTTGGCGGCAAAGTTGTTTTTCTGGACAGGTTTGAACAGCTGCATATTCACGTCAGACACCCGCTGATCGGTCCGCGTCCCACCACATGTCTGTCACGGACGAAAGAACGCCTTTCGCGCTAAAGTCTTTTTCGGGACACTGGATTCTTCCCTGACGTCACCCAATGGCCCGAGATGTTTGCTACAAAGTTCTATCACGTGACCAGCTAAAAGCAATTCATTATTATTATTCATTATCTTTTATTATTCATTGTTATTCATTATCATTTATTATTTTTATTACTATGCCACCGAGAAAACCGTGCTACATTTTGGCGCTAAAGTTTGCTCAATGGTTGAATGAGCCATGACTGTACAAGAGCACGTTATGTCGGTACGAGACCCCTCGCTAAGCTAGCTGACTCTGCCTCCCCTCTCCCTCTCCCTCTCGCACATTGTAACCTGACACGCGCCGCGCGGACTTCCGACCGCTTGCATCACACACCCCTGATCGCCCCCTCCATACACGCAACGAACATAGTCTTCTGTAAATATGCTAGCACCTACATCGCGCATGTAACCTATTAATTAAGTACTTAATTCCATTTCAATTTTAATCATATTAAGTAATTCAATTTACAATTTCATATGCGTAATCAAAGGTGTTAAACTACCTACTTTCAAATACTTTTAGAGGACCAGACTGCCACCTCTTCCTATGAACCCTCGCCGAGTTTGAATTCTGTCAGTAAAGAAACGTCGATTGCACTTTCCTTGCCAACCGACGAAAATTGCGCTTAAAGAAAGGACACTTGTACTAAATTCATCCACCTGACCACCACATCCTCCTAGGATCAGGCGCCAAGTGTGAAATCTGACAGTAAGAAAACGTCACTAGCATCTTCGCCACCAACGTAAGGAAATTGCTGAAAAAGGAGGCGTACCACCACCACCACGTCATAGGGGTTGTTGTTGTGATCTTCAGTCCTGAGACTGGTTTGATGCAGCTCTCCATGCTACTCTATCCTGCGCAAGCTTCTTCATCTCCCAGTACTTACTTCAACCTACATCCTTCTGAATCTGCTTGGTGTATTCATCTCTTGGTCTCCCTCTACGATTTTTACCCTCCACGCTGCCCTCCAATACTAAATTGGTGATCCCTTGATGCCTCAGAACATGTCCTACCAACCGATCCCTTCTTCTGGTCAAGTTGTGCCACAAACTTCTCTTCTCCCCAATCCTATTCAATACTTCCTCATTAGTTATGTGATCTACCCATCTAATCTTCAGCATTCTTCTGTAGCACCACATTTCGAAAGCTTCTATTCTCTTCTTGTCCAAACTATTTATCGTCCATGTTTCACTTCCATACACGGCTACACTCCATACGAATACTTTCAGAAATGACTTCCTGACACTTAAATCAATACTGGATGTTAACAAATTTCTCTTCTTCAGAAACGCTTTCCTTGCCATTGCCAGCCTACATTTTATATCCTCTCTACTTCGACCATCATCAGTTATTTTGCTCCCCAAATAGCAAAACTCCTTTACTACTTTAAGTGCCTCATTTCCTAATCTAGTTCCCTCAGCATCACCCGACTTAATTAGACTACATTCCATTATCCTTGTTTTGCTTTTGTTGATGTTCATCTTATATCCTCCTTTCAAGACACTGTCCATTCCGTTCAACTGCTCTTCCAAGTCCTTTGCTGTCTCTGACAGAATTACAATGTCATCGGCGAACCTCAAAGTTTTTATTTCTTCTCCGTGGATTTTAATACCGACTACGAATTTTTCTTTTGTTTCCTTCACTGCTTGCTCAATATACAGATTGAATAACAACGGGGATAGGCTACAACCCTGTCTCACTCTCTTCCCAACCAATGCTTCCCTTTCATACCCCTCGACTCTTATAATTGCCATTTGGTTTCTATACAAATTGTAAATAGCCTTTCGCTCCCTCTATTTTACCCCAGCCACCTTCAGAATTTGAAAGAGAGTACTCCAGTCAACATTGTCAAAAGCTTCCTCTAAGTCTACAAATGCTAGAAACGTAGGTTTGCCTTTCCTTCATCTAGCTTCTAAGCTAAGCCGTAGGGTCAGTATTGCCTCACGTGTTCCAACATTTCTACGGAATCCAAACTGATCTTCCGCAAGGTTGGCTTCTACTAGATTTCCATTCGTATGTAAAGAATTCCCGTTAGTATTTTGCAGCCGTGACTTATTAAACTGATAGTTCGGTAATTTTCACATCTGTCAACACCTGCTTTCTTTGGGGTTGGAATTATTATATTCTTCTTGAAGTCTGAGGGTATTTCGCCTGTCTCATACATCTTGCTCACCAGATGGTAGAGTTTTGTCAGGACTGGCTCCCCCAAGACTGTCAGTAGTTCTAATGGAATGTTGACTACTCCCGGGGCCTTGTTTCGACTCAATCTGTCAGTGCTCTGTCACACTCTTCACGCAGTCTTCTCATTTCATCTTCATCTACATCCTCTTCCATTTCCATAATACTGTCCTCGAGTACACGCCCTTGTATAGACCCTCTATATACTCATTCCACCTTTCTGCTTTCCCTTCTTTGCTTAGAACTGGGTTTCCATCTGAACTCTTGATATTCATACAAGTGGTTCTCTTTTCTCCAAAGGTCTCTTTAATTTTCCTGTAGGCAGTATCTATCTTACCACTGGTGAGATAAGCCTCTACATCCTTACATTTGTCCCCTAGCCACCCCTGCTTACCCCTTTTGCACTTCCTGTCGATCTCGTTTGTATTCCTTTTTGCCTGCTTCATTTGCTGCATTTTTATATTTTCTCCTTTCATCCATTAAATTCAACATCTCTTCTGTTACCCAAGGATTTCTACTAGCCCTCGTCCTTTTACCTACTTAATCCTCTGCTGTCTTCACTACTTCATCCCTCAAAGCTACCCATTCTTCTTCTACTGTATTGCTTTCCCCCATTCCTTTCAATTGTTCCCCTATGCATTCCCTGAAACTCTGTACAACCTCTGGTTAAGTCAGTTTATCCAGGTCCCATCTCCTTAAATTCCCACCTTTTTTGTAGTTTCTTCAGTTTTAATGTACAGTTCTTAACCAATAGATTGTGGTCAGAGTCCACATCTGCTCCTGGAAATGTCTTACTATTTAAAACCTTGTTCCTAAATCTCTGTCTTACCATTATATGATCTAACTGAAAGCTTTAAGTATCTCCAGGGTTCTTCCGTTTATACAACCTTCTTTCATGATTCTTGAACCAAGTGTTAGCTATGATTAAGTTGTGCTCTGTGCAAAATTCTACCAGGTGGCTTCCTCTTTCATTTCTTAGCTCCAATCCATATTCACCTACTACGTTTCCTTCTCTCCCTTTTCCTACTACCTAATTCCAGTCACCCATGACCATCAAATTTTCGTCTCCCTTCACTATCTCAATAATTTATTTCATCATACATTTCTTCAATTTCTTCGTCATCTGCAGAGCTAGTTGGCATATAAACTTGTACTACTGTAGTAGGCGTGGGCTTCGTGTATATCTTGGCCAAAATAATGCGTTCACTATGCTGTTTGTAGTAGCTTACCCGCATTCCTATTTTTTTTATTCATTATTAAACCTACTCCTGCATTACCCCTATTTGACTTGGTATTTATAATCCTGTATTCGCCTGAATAAAAATCTTGTTCCTCCTTGCGCCGAACGTCACTAATTCCCACTATATCTAACTTTAACCTACATATTTCCCTTTCTAAATTTTCTAACCTACCTGCCCGGTTGAGGGATCTGATATTCCACGCTCCGTTCAGTAGAACGCCAGTATTCTGTGTCCTGATAACGACGTCCTCCTGAGTAGTCCCCGCCTGGAGATCCGAATGGGGGACTATTTTAGCTCCGGAATATTTTACCCAAGAGGACGCCACCATCATTAACCATATAGTAAAGCTGCATGCCCTCGCGAAAAATTACGGCTGTAGTTTCCCCTTGCTTTCAGCCGTTCGCAGTACCAGCACAGCAAGACCGTTTTGGTTAGTGTTAAAAGGCCAGGTCAGTCAATCATCGAGACTGTTGCCCCTGCAACTACTGAAAAGCGTGCTTCCCCTCTTCAGGAACCACAGGTTTGTCTGACCTCTCAACAGATACCCCTCCGTTGTGGTTGCACCTACGGTACGGCTATCTGTATCGCTGAGGCACGCAAGCCTCCCCACCAATGGCAAACTCCACGGTTCATGTGGGGGACTTCCTAGGGGAGTGGGTGATGAAAGAACTCAGGTTTCTCTAGGCTGATGGAAGGAACAGTGAGTATACTTTATTTCTTTGGGAGCAATTTTTTTAGGGATGGAGTATATGTATCACAGAACACACGCTTTGACATGCCCCCACAGCATACAGACCTACAAACTACTCCTACATAACTCATGTATAATGCTCTACAGACACGCTTGCTAATTGTAAACCATCAGATAATTCACTGAACAGCCTACAGAGATTTGAAGCACACCTAAATAATTCAAAACATTCACGCCCATAGAACGGTCTGCGATCACACAGTGGCGACACGCGGGTCCGACATGTACTAATGGACCGCGGCCGATTTAAAGCTACCACCTAGCAAGTGTGGTGTCTGGCGGTGACACCACAGGAGCAATATACTGCTTGACTCCTCGGTGAAGGTATGTTCTCGAAACTTCAACAAAAGCCCGTACCGAGCTACTGAGCGTCTCTCCAGCAGAGTCTACCATTGGAGTTTATCTATCATCTCCGTAACGCTTTCGCGATTACTAAATGATCCTATAACGAGGCGCGCTGCTCTCCGTTGGATCTTTCCTATCTCTTCTATCAACCCTATCTGGTACGGATCCCACACTGGTGAGCAATATTCAAGCAGTGGGTGGACAAGTGTACTGTAACCTACTTCCTTTGTTTTCGGATTGCATTTCCTTAAGATTCTTCCAATGAATCTCAGTCTGGCATCTGCTTTATCGACTATCATCTTTATATGATCATTGCATTACAAATCACTCCTAATGCGTACTCCCAAATAATTTATGGAATTAACTGTTTCCAGTTGCTGACCTGCTACATTGTAGCTAAATGATAAAGGATCTTTATTTCTATGTATTCGCTGCACATTACACTTCTCTACATTGAGATTCAATTGCCATTCCCTGCACCATGTGTCAATTCGTTGCACATCCTCCTGCATTTCAGTACAATTTTCTATTCTTACAAACCCTCGATGTACCACAGCATCATCCGCCAAAATCCTCAGTGAACTTCCGATGTTATCCACAAGGTCATTTGTGTATATTGTGAATAGCAACGATACTACGACACTCCCCTGCGGCACACCTGAAATCACTCTTACTTCGGAAGGCTTCTCTCCATTGAGAATGACATGCTGCGTTCTGTGTTCTAGAAACTCTTCAATCTAATCACACAATTGGTCTGATAGTCCATATGCTCTTACTTTGTTCATTAAACGACTGTGGGGAACTGTATCGAACGCCTTGGGGAAGTCAAGACACACGGCATCTACCTAGGAACCCCCTCTGATTCTCGTGGACGAATAGAGCTAGCTGGGTTTCACACGGTCGTCTTTTTCGAAACCCATGCTGATTCCTACAAAGTAGATTTCTAGTCTTCAGAAAAGTCATTATACTCGAACTAATACGTGTTCCAAATTTCTACAACTGATCGACGTTAGAGACATAGGTCTATAGTTCTGCACACCTGTTCGACTTTCCTTCCTGAATACGGGGATGACCTGTGCCCTTTTCAAATGTTTTGGAACGCTACGCTGTTCTAGAGACCTACGGTACACCGCTACAACAAGGGGGGCAAGTTCCTTCGCGTATTCTGTGTGAAATCGAACTGGTATCCCATCAGGTCCAGCAGCCTTTCCTCTTTTGAGTGATTTTAATTGTTTATCTATCCGTCGTTCATCTATTTCGATATCTACCATTTTGTCATCTGTGCGACAATCTAGAGAAGGAACTACAGTGCAGTCTTCCTCTGTGAAACAGCTTTGGAAAAAGGCTTTTAGTATTTCGGCCTTTAGTCTGTCATCCTCTGTTTCAGTACCATTTTCGTCACAGCGTGTCTGGACATTTTGTTTTGATCCACCTACTGCTTTGACATAAAACCAAAATTTCTTAGGATTTTTTGCCAAGTTAGTACACAGAACTTCACTTTCGAATTCGTTGAACGCCTCTTGCATAGCCCTCCTCACACTACATTTCACTTTATGTAATTTTTGTTTGTCTGCAAGGCTTTTGTTATGTTTATTTTTGTTGCGAAGTTCCCTTTGCTTCCGTAGCTATTTTCTAACTCGGTTGTTATACAACGGTGGCTCTTTTTCATCTCTTACGATCTTGCTTGGCACATACTCATTTAATGCATATTGTACGGTGATTCTGAACTTAGTCCACTGATCCTCAACACCATCTGTACTTGAGACGAAACTTTTGTGTTGAGCTGTCAAGTACTCTGAAATCTGCTTTTTGTCACTTTTGCTAAACAGAAAAACCTTCCTAGCTTTTTTAATATTTCTGTTTACGGCTGAAATGATCGGTGCAGTAACCACATTATGATAGCTGATACCCTGTTCTGCGTTAACTGTTTCAAATGTTTCGGGTCTGTTTGTCACCAGAAGGACTAATACGTTATCGCTACGAGTCAGTTCTCTGTTTAACTCGCGAGGAGGTTTATTGGCCTAGACAGACAGCAGTCCAACAGTAGATTAATCACCCTCCTACGGGTTGTAAGATAAATTCCTCCGCACATAAGTTCCAAATCGGATATGTAGCGTCATTATTCCTTACTAATTTAAGCCTTAGATCCGGTGTTTAACACCTACGGTTGAATTCAATCTGATATCTACATAGGCCCACTTGGTATTCCATTCCTACATCTGTTTGTAAACCTCGAGATTCTCTTCTACGGTTTTACGAAAAACTGTTCTGGCACAATCAGTTCACCTGTCTTATTCGACGAACATTGTTATGTTTATACTAATGGCTTGCTCTTTCAAGAGATTTCAGCAGTACGACGTGTATTTCTTGTCCAGAAGCTGAAACATTCCAAGCAGTTTCGTCTTCCACCACATGTCTCATTTTCTACAGTAGAAGCTATAGCGATTCGAGAGTGTCTCAAATCTGGTCGTCCCGCGAGGCTCTAGAACGTTCTATAGAGTAACAATCCAAATGTGTATAGGAATGTGTTCAGCAATGACTATGGATCAGTGAAATGAATATTCGGATACTGCAACTAAGCGAAGAGGTACATGAATCTCCTTTCCGTGGAAACGAGGTCACTTGGGATTAGTTTACAATGACTAGGACGAACAGATGACGAACAAGGCCGGTGTTTCTCACCCTGTAATTAATGTCATTTACTATCCTCTGATATCGGGTTGCAGAGGACGAAACTCGCCAAGGAAGAATGGGGAGAGGATTGGGTCTTCTAGTGTACCATAGAATTCAATACTACACTCCAATAGAAGCACCTATTAGAAGCTCCAGCAGGTTTCGAAAGTTTCAGGAGAGGAGGAGGCTGGTAACTGTTTTTCTACAGATACATCGAAATACAATGCAACTGTTTCCTGCACGATCTTGAAGGTCTCCCTTCCGTCAAGTGTTACTGTTTTATTGTACCATGAAGATCCTGAAATACCCTTCCCAGTCCTCAATAAGCACGTACTCTGTATCCAAATTTTATTTGTTTTGGTCTAGGTCAGATAATTAATTGAACTTGTTGTCCCTGATTGTAGGTTGCACTTTGCACCATGTATTTTCTGTTCATCACTTGGTTCCGTTTCTGCAATCTCCCCGTAAGTTTCAGTATCTGACTGAAGAAAGCTGTTTATCGCAGTGTTAGCGTGGTTTGGACAGAGAAAGGTAATTTAGGGTTGTACATGTGTATAAATTCCGCTATGGAATAAGAGACCGCTTATTTGCGAAAAACAATGTAAAGATAAATTTTTTCGATGTACGAAAGCGTGATGAAAAGTGATGCCTCCAAATTTCTTATTCTGTTCTCAATATCGGTTGAGGTATTACATGTCATGCAAATTACTCGGTTGACTTTTTAGCATCGGAGATGGAAGTTGAAATACGCTGGCGCTAGAGTGCTCCGAGTTTTTTTCGTGTAACATGTCTGTGTCCATCGTAACTATGTCGTTGCGTGAGAAACAGAATCACAAAAAACAGAAAATACGAATTCGGAGAGTTCGTCTACACATGGAACACAGACGAGGGCTGTGACATCTGAAACAATCCGTCAATTGTGTTCTCTGTCATCGATACATTCCCGACTAGGTCTCATTTGTTTTCCAAAAATTAAAGTTTACCCTCAAGGACTTCGCTTTAATAGTAATGGTTCAAATGGTTCAAATGTCTCTGAGCACTATGGGAATTAGCTTCTGAGGTCATCAGTACCCTAGAACTTAGAACTACTTAAACATAACTAACCTAAGGACATCACACACATCCATCCCCCAGGCAGGATTCGAACCTGCGACCGTAGCGGTCGCTCGGTTCCAGACTGTAGCGCCCTGAACCTCGGCCGGCCTTAATAGTAATGAAAGGGTGCAAGCAGAGGTGATGTAGACATGAAGAATAAAGGTGTAGAATGTGAATAACGTACGCTTTATTTAAAAACCTTAAGAGATTCAGCACTTTGTACACATTCAGCAACGACACACACATTCACATTCACAGTAGAGAATACAAGGCGCAGAAGACAGTGAGGAAGAAGAGGTGGAATGTAATGACAAAAGCGATGCATTTCGAGTGAGGAAATGCTCCAGAACACCAAACCCTGAGCCAACACTAACAGTAAATATGCTCCATGCCTTGTGTCGTGTCCACCTGAGATACTGAATACATCCGAGAGAAGTTGATTCAGATGTGCGCTGCCTGGATGTAAGGGTTTCACGTTATGCAGTACACTAAATGTATTTGTCTCATAGAAAAAGGAACTGTTCTTTCAATTCCACGAAAAAGCAGAAACGCAGCGACTTCAGGCAGTAACACATGTTGTCCCACGCTACGACCACTGCACAACTAGACTGGTGCGCCATCAGAAGACAGTACATGCCCTGAGCCTTCTGCAGACACAGCTACACTGCGGTACGTATAATAACTGCGTCATGCTTTGAGAGAGAAATGGAACGGCGACTGGAAAGCTGCTCCAAAGTTGAGCTGCGCGAGGCAGTCCGATTCGTGTCGGCAAAACATCTAAATTTCACACAAACTGACCGTGAATTCTGGCTGTGTGTGGACATAATGCAATGACGCGTCCCGCTGTATTGAAATGGTGTCATCAGTTTAACCAATGCTAACCAGCTGTGTAAGACGCTGATAGGAAAGGAAGGACATCGATATTGACATCGACCAAAGAACACAATGTCCAGACCATCGAGGAACTGATTCAAGAAAGTCGCCATTTTCCGGCGATGAAGACATTCACATTGAGGTTCTGGAGAGATTCCGTGACCAACGAGTGGATTTTTATAATCGAGTAATTGAAGGACTGGTGGAAGGCTCCGAGGCCTGTTTACAGGGATTTGGTAACTATGTTGCTGAACTGTCACATGTATGTGTGTCAGTTTGAAGTGTAGGAGAGCATTCAGTAAAATTTGCTTTGCCTATCACGGGAATCTTTATCTTACTATTTGAGGTACTTTTCTGTGGTACTTGCAAATATATATACAAATCAGTCGACAGTTTAGAAGTAAACGTCAGCAAATTAATCCGCGGAAATAAGTCATTACCAGGATGAGAAACGTGTGTGAGTACTGATGTAAAATATGTACTGTGTGTCCTAATATTTGGTGAATATCAAGAATTTTTGTAAATTAGTATTTCAATCTTATTTGCTCCCAGAAAAAAACATTGACCAACGACACAAAAGTTTCACGTACGATATGTAAGTTCAAGATTCATGAGGATACAAAACATTTTTTTGATTTACAGGAGGTAAAAACATGATTAAATAAAAGTTGTGTTAACTGTGATTACATAAAGGTGATATTGTCCATGTGTATGCTTCTCATTCTCTCCTGAGCTGTGTTTGGTATATTCTGTCTGTAGCTGATATGTGAATATTTATTAGCTACAAACCATGGCCCTTCAAGAAAATTGTGCAATAATTTGAAATCATTGTTTGCACTGCTTATATTCTGCTTGCTCAGCATATATTATTTTGTATTTGTACCAGGTTTTTCGCAGTGTGGCTCAATAAACCCAATCCAAATATAACGAGTAGTAAAACTCCTACAAGGGAAAGCTACATTGGTGTTGCCTGTTCTATTTATGCCTGTTTCGGATAAATCCACACGTTGTCTGCTCTACGACCCAGTTGGTTTCAGCCTATTTGACAGATTAATGTACGAGTGCTGTTGTTTTATAAAGACCCGATCGGTCGCAAAATGGAAAGCACGGTGATAGTCAAAAATTATTTATTTGGAAGAGTTGGTTGGTTTGGGGGATGGGACCAAACTGCGAGGACTTCGATCCATTCGGATTATGGAAGGATGGAGAAGGGAGACGACCGTGCCCTGTCAAAGGAACCATCCCAGCATTTGCCTGATGCGTTTTAGGGAACTCGCGGAAATCCAGAAATCCGGATAGCCGAACGCGGGTTTGAACCGTCGTCCTCGGGATCGCAAGTCAAGTATGCTAACCATTGCGCCACATCCATCAGTTCGCAGAACTTGGCTAACACCATCCATCTACTTCTCTACATAGTCACCGTTCAGCGTTAGACAAACGTCGCATCCTTGTACTGCATTTGCAATACCCAAGCCTTAGAAGGCAGCTGCCTGCGCTTTCCGAAAATTCTCTAAGCTGGTCTGCAGTCTTGTCTAGTCGGGACTACGTGGTGGATGATATGTGCAGGTGTCGCAGTGCTCGTCTCTGTTCCACGTGAAACCAACTCTTCTTCATGGAGAGCGGTTCATGTGAGCAGAGATGAAACTCAGAGGGAGCCATTACGGGCTGTAGGGCAGGTGATCAAACGCTTTTCATCGAAAACGCTGCAGGAGCAACTTCATTGCCGCTGCAGTGTGTGGCCAGAAATCTCATGAAGAAGAAGGAAATCCCTAACAGTAACGGTACGTGAGCTGCATGTAATAAGGCGAAATCTATCGGCAGGCTCTTGTTCTTGGCGGGGCCATTATTTTCTGTGCACTTTTACTTGCTCTTTGTGCTCTCACAGCTGAAAATAGTGACATGACGCGATCGACGAGCATACGTGGGACACTGCCGGAGACATCTGTGCAAGGTTTCATCGGATTTCCTCTGTGGTTTAGACTTTACTACCCAGCAGACCTTAATAATGGAATAGCCTTCGTATGAGAGGACTACTAGTAACTTGCTGATATTAGCGACGCCGACAGAGCAGCGAAACTGGTTTCGCTAATGCGTCTATTGGCCAGCGACCCATATCAATCTTAATCAGCTACGGCTTAATTTTGAATGTGGACGAGTAGGAAGAGCAGCACACGATGACGGAGAGGTTAATGCACTGGAGTTTCCTACGTTTCGAGCCGTTCAGGGATCTCAGCTAATATTTATTTCATTTCCGTAAGTCAGTTCAGTCGGATGCCAGATTGGTACATCTGAGAATAGAGAATCCTTAGGGTGGCACATCTTTATCGGATCCCCGCGTCACCGAGTTGCCAAGGCCATGTTTTCCTTTCAGCTATATTGCGATCCACCGAATAAGCTGAAGTTCCAACACAGCTCTAGATATCCTTTTAATCTGTTGGCAAAATTTAGGATCATTAGTCAGCAGTTTGATTCCTAGTAATTAAGTCTCCATCTTCCTAATTCGTGCCTGGAACTCAACAAAATCACTCACTATTTTAATTGGAAAATTATTATTTTTCCACACAATAAATGGTTCACAATTATCATCCACTTCGAAACGTCTTTTTTGAGTCTGTGAAATCTCCCTAAGTAGTGAATGTATTCTATTATCGACAACGCTAAATAACTACCTTCACTACATTAGTCGTAAATTTCAGTGAATGTATCAACAGCAAATATATAGTGGACAAACATTTTAGATTCGTAAAATAGCTGCTAGCTGCGTTTACTGAGTCATTGCGTTGTCAATATACACCTCAACACAAAATGCAGCTGTAGCAAGATGAATAAATACGGTGGCATTGACACGCGCTTTTTATGCTAGTAGATCCTTTAATTTATATATGCGCAACACACTCACGGGCGTTTAACCAATTATAGTCCATTTAGACCTGTTCTGTGACTTATATATCGTTGTGTCCGAATAAAACGCTGAATATCGAGGTTCCAGGAACATGCAAATAAAATTCAAAAACCCTAAATCGTTTTCTTATTCATAGTACTTAGCTAGAACATAGTACCTGACAGGAAGGAAAGTTATTATGTATTACTGACTCGACATAGTACCGACGTGCAAGGTACTGGAGCTCGACTTTCCAGCAAAAAACGACATTTAACGTATTTTTCTGAGCATGTCAACCTGTATAAAATATTTCAAATAACTTTCAGTAACAATAATGTTATTGTTAAGCTGATCATAACATGGTGTCTGAACTTAGTTTCTTCGCAATGCTTGAGCCGAAAACAAAATTCTGATATTGTGAGGAAAGAGTGATGATGATTCAAAGCTGGTTTATCTTTTATTTTCCACGCAGTCCCACCTTCTTGTGGACTCAACACTATTTGTTTGTGGTAATCGCACATTCAGCCTTTACTTAATGAAAAACCAACTTAAACTGGATATTAATATTACTACTACAGTGCTACATTCGCATTACATGTGAGTCTGTAATCTTTGGATCGCATTTAAACAGTCCTGTTTATGAAAAGGTTTAATTTGATTGACACCGGATGTTAGGAAATCTATCTGCGTAGCACATACGGCAAAGAACTTATCTGTGATGGCGGTAGGTCGGAGAATTACTGATGAACCATTTCATCGGACGTAGACTCACTACGGCTGGGAGAAACATGTACACACCCGAGCGGGAGACATGAGAGTTAAAGTTTAGCAACTTCTATTCCCGATTAGTGCATCTACTCTGTGGACTGGTGAGATTGCTAGAAGAGTCCTGAGGAAGTGCAATTCATCCACAAAAGAAGATACTTACAAAAACCTTTGTCCAAGCAATTCTTCACTACTGCTGATCACTCTGGATCCTTGGAATAATAGAAGAGTTGGAGGAGATCCAACGGAGATCGATAGGTGCTCTCGCGGGATTGTATAGTAAGCGGGAGAGTGTTAAGGAAATGCTCAACTCCAGTAGGAGACTGCACAAGAGTTGTTGTGCAACACGGAGAAGATGCTGTGAAATTGGGAGAGACTGAGTTCCGGAGAGAATAGGGCAGGATATTATTTCCTCGCTTACAGCTGTCCTGAAATGATAATGGTGTGATACTCTGACTGATTACAGACATTACAGTAGCGTATTATTAAGCGGTCGTCTCAAGCACGAATCGCGAATACAAGAGGAAAAATGGTTCAAATGGTTCTGAGCACTATCGGAGTTAACTGCTGAGGTCATCGGTCCCCTAGAATTTAGAACTACTTAAACGTAACTAACCTAAGGACATCACACATATCCATGCCCGAGGTAGGATTCGAACCTGCGACCGTAGCAGTCGCGCGGTTCCAGACTGTAGCGCCTAGAACCGCTCGGCCACTCAAGCCGGCAATATAGGAGGAAAGGTGGGAATTCAGAAGCACTCTCGGCCACACGTCGTAAGGTGGCTTGCGAAGTATAGATTTCTATATACAGTGATAGGCGATCACGCTGGAGACTGTGAGCCCCACATACGAAGCTCTATATTATTCTGATTACGACGTATGAGGTAATAGCATTCAACAGTAGCCGTTTCTTATGGCTGATGCACACAGTCGGGGATTTCTGCTTCGACGTTGATAATGACTGAGTGTAGACAGTTATTGGTCACTTACCTCCACTGGCTTCATGGTTTCCTCTGATATCTGCCCCTCTTCAGTAATCAACCTTTTTTCGGCGACGACTTAAGCTCCTTCTATCACAGATGTGCAGCTCACTTCACTTTTCAGGAGATTCTTTTTCTACAATCACCGATACGCACCTCAACAGATTAAGTTCACCAGGCAGACAATTACTAGGCAACGCACGCAGCACGTCCCGCGATCTTTAATTGTTGTGAGGCTCGCCTAGGAACAATGCTAATAAAGAGTTATCATAGCGTGTGACTCTAGAGAACTTTGTAACCATACGCGATTTGTTTGTAACTGTCGGTAATCCACTAAATAATACTCGTAAGAAAAGAAAACACAAAAAATTTATTTCTGCATCACCGAAAATCCAGAATCTTAATTTAAAGTTGTCCCAAAATAGCAAAATAAATGGGTAATAGAGACTTTCAGCAATATCCACATGTTTTGCAGTTACTTTGACTAGAACCGTTCCTCGAAAAATGGCTCTGAGCACTATGGGACTTTATATCTGAGGTCATCAGTCCGCTAGAACTCAGAACTACTTAAGCCTGACTAACCTAAGGACACCACACACATCCATGTCCGAGGCAGGATTCGAACCTGCGACCATAGCGGTCGCGCGGTTCCAGGCTGAAGCGCCTAGAACCGCTCGGCCACACCGGCCGGCGAATCGTTCCTCGGTTTCTATTCCTGTGATAAGATCGAAACATTTCCATATTGTGTTATTCTGGCGAAAATGAGCACGAAATATGATTGAAGGAGGTATTCGCCGTGAAATTTGTAAATTTATGCATTCAAGCAACGTGACCATCTACAGTTCGTTCAGTGAATTGCAATTTATTTCTGATTTTGGAGAAAACAACCGACACTGAATGGCGTGAGCGACAAGATCACCTCATCGTGAGGGCTAAATGTCGTGTTAAGAAGAGTAAGCGATAGCACACAATGACGATACCTCCAACGTATTAACAAATTAACGAAGGAGTAATGCATACAGTTGTTTCAATATAAAGTCGACTGCACAGGTTGGGCGTATGAAGTACTATATAGCAGAGCTCCCTGTAAAATACTCTCATTGAAAATGGCGTGTAAACATACGACTGAAGTTCTTTAAATGCGAAATGTGAGCTAACACAAAAGTGCTACCGATGGGAGGTTTGCGTGCCCCTTTCCGGAACAGTGCAGTGCATGAGTAGTATGGAAAAAATGAGAAAGAAAGAAGGAAGGAAAGAAGCCTGGGTTTAACGTCCCAGATAAAAAGGGTGAGAAAGGAGTACCTGAATGAATAAACGTGTTTCACAGTAAGGGAAAAGAATGTACCAGGGTGAAAGGTGCAGATACGTTCCATACCAGAAATTATACCTATACCTAAAAGTTGACAGTAACCAAGAAATGACAAAACGCTTTTAACTAACGATTTCCAAAATGGAATTTCTCACCCGCCTAGCTTCAACTACGATTTGCGATCAGAGTCCGTTTATTCCTGTTGTGCGGCAGTAACCACATCGCACACCTTTCCGCATCTCCGCCAGTGCACTCACTGCCCATCTACACACCTCTTGTGCGCCATACTACCGCCATCCGTATGTGTGCACACTGCAGTCTCGTGGCTTCGGTCACGTCAGTGTATTCTTCTGTTTGAGTTCAGCAGAGGGGTGACAGCAGAGGAGGCAGCCAGAAACATTTGCACCGTCTATGGAGTAATACAATCGGACAGAGATTGGCAAGGAAATCGTTTTCTAGTTTTAAGGATTATGGTTTTGAGATTAGGAAGTCCGCAGCTCGTGGTCGTGCGGTAGCGTTCTCGCTTCCCGCGCCTGTGTTCCCGGGGTCGATTCCCGGCGGGGTCAGGGATTTTCTCTGCCTCGTGATGACTGGGTGTTGTGTGATGTCCTTAGGTTAGTTAGGTTTAAGTAGTTCTAAGTTCTAGGGGACTAATGACCATAGATTTTAAGTCCCATAGTGCTCAGAGCCATTTGAACCGTTTGACATTAGGGACTCTCCACGTTCAAGAAGACCTTCGCGGTTTGATGAAGTTATTGTAAATGCATTAATCCTCAATGCCCCACTTCATCATACTCGAAAAATCCCATATGTGAGGAACTGTGATCATTGAACCCTCGTGTGGCTTTCGAAAATAGGAAACGTAAACGCAAAATAGTTACAAGCAGTGATAGTTTTGACGAGGCCGTTGTCTGGAGAATTGTTTACGACTTTTATCTGACCGAAAAACGAGTGGCTACAGTGGAAGGAATTAAAAAGAAATTAAAAGAAGCTGTAGACTTTGAAGGTAGCAATACTAGTGTAAGGTGGTTGTTAAAGAAAGGTAGCAATATTAGTATTTTTTAAAGAAAAAATGAAGCAGACTCATATTGTTAGACAGAGACAACATCCTAGAAAAAAGAATTGCATATCTGAAACGATAAATACACTCAAGAGCAAGAGCCAAAGAAATTGGTTCACCTGCCTAATATCGTGTATGGCCCCCACTAGCACGCAAAAGTGCCGCAACACGACATGGAATGTACTCGGATAATAGATGAAGTAGTGCTGGAGGCGATTGGGCCTATGATTCCTCCAGGGCTGTCCATAAATCCCTAAGAGTTCGAGGTGACGGAGATTTCTTCTGAACAGCATGTTTAAGACATCCCAGACATCCTCAATAATGTTCATGTCTGGGGAGTCTGGTGGCCAGCGGAAGTGCGTAAAGTGCTCGCTCCTGGAGGCACTCTGTAGCAATTGTGGACGTGTCCAGTGTCGCATTGTCCTACTGGAATTGCCCAGGCCCGTCGGAATCCACAATGGGCATGAAGGGATGCAGGTGATCAGACAGGATGCTTACGTACGCGTCATCTGTCAGAAACGTATCTAGACGTATCAGGGGTCCCATATCACTCCAAATGCGGACGCCCCACACCATTACAGATCCTCCACCAGCTTTAACAGTGCCCTGCTTACATGCAGGGTACGTGGATTCATGAGGTTGTCTCCATACCCGTACGCGTCCATCCACTCGATAAAATTTGAAACGAGACTCGTCCGACCAGGCAGCATATTTCCAGTCATCAACAGTCCAAATCCGGTGATAACGGGCCCAGGCGAGGCGTAAAGTTTTGTGTCGTGCAGTCATCAAGGGTACACGAAAGCCCATATCGATTATGTTTAGTTGAATGGTTCACACGCTGACACTTGCTGATGGACCAGCATTGAAATCAGCAGCAATTTGCGGAAGGGTTGCACTTCCGTCAATTTGAACGATTCTCTTCAGTCGTTGTTGTTCCCGTTCTTGCAGGATGTTTTCCCGGCCACACCCATGTCTGGGATTTGATATTTTACCGGACTCCTGATATTCACGGTACACTCATGAAATGATCGTACGAGAAAATCCCTACTTCATCGCTACTTCGGAGATGCCATGTCCCATCACTCGTTTGCCGACTATAGCACCACGTTCAAACTCACTTAAATCTTGATAACCTACTATTGTAGCTTCAGTAACCGAGCTAACAGCTACGCCAGACGTTTGTCTTATGTAGGTGTTGCCGACCGGAGCGCCCGCTTACGTATTTCTGTATTTGAATGCTCGTTTGGCGCTTCAGTATAGAATTTATGGAGGAAAAGGAAGACATTGTTTACCCTTATGTAAGTTTCATTTTATCATCACGCATAAGTGGGAAATCATGAACTAATAACACAACTCACTGTCTCCTCAAGCCGGAATCGAGGGACAAAGCCTAATAATTACACATACAGCCGATGAAAAGGGGTATATTCCTAATGCGCTTGTTATGTATAAGTCAAATCAAGCAATAGGAGATTACCACAACCACATGAACGAACAAAATTGTGAAAAATAGATGACGGAAAAGGTGATTCTCAATTCAAATCGTAACTCTATTTTAATTCGCGACAATACTCTATATCACAACCGTAAAATAAATATATCTCCAACGTCCAATTCTAGTAAAATGCCAACAAAGGAACGTACCCCATTCTCGGATGACAGGCTGAAACCTTTTCAACACGACCTTGTTCGAAGAACCAAGCGAAGGACTGTCGAGTATTTCCGTCAGTAGGTTTCTGCACAATGCGGGGCACGTTGTTTTGTTCCATCCTGCTTACCCCCCGGACTTAAATCCAGTAGAAATATTTTGCCATTTCTGAAAGCTTGGGTAGCTTCTAGCAACATCCTTCCAACGTAACAGCTGTGAAACATTTATGAGAGGAGAAATTTAGTTCAGTAGCCAACGAAGATTGGATTCCGTTGTGCGAACACGCAAAAAAATTCAACGAGCATACTAGCAGTAAGATATCTTTTCTGACGACGAAACTGTTAAAACAGTAATACGCTTAGGTGGCATAGATAGTAATAGCGAAAGCGATCACTGTGATGGGAGTAACTGCGCTCCATGATAGTGACTGAAGGTGAGTTTCCTGTTTGACGAGCACATGCTTGTGCCCAGGGCCTATAAAGGACACGTCTGGTCAAGCTACCGTGATCCTTTGCGATCGCGACCATTTTGGGTCTAGCCTATCACGCGACTGTAGCAGATTGTTTTTGTACTAGGTATACTGTTTGTCACTAGAACGTGAGTGTATTTAGCAATGGGTTGCTGTGCTGCACCGAATTGCAGCAGCAATTCGTCTAAAGAGGTCACATTATTCATATTTCCTACAGAGATAGATCAGAGAGTTAAATGGTTACAGAACTGTAGGAGAGACAAATAGCAGCCAACAATACATTCCAAGTTGTGTGAAGTAAGTAAATTACCGGTTAAAAGAATTAGAATTGAAATATCGTATGTTTTCTAAATAACTTATATGTTTACGATTTTTTAAAGCTTCACTTTGAGGATTCACACTTCGAGTTAAGGAGAGCTGATGGAAGAAGACTGCTAAAATGGACTGGCATTCAAACATAATTTGACGTCCCAAATGCACCCAAACTGTCAGTGAAGGTGAGATGTTCATCAACATTTTTCAGTTTTCATATGTAACCATGTTTCCGACGGAACGCAATTGTTTACTTTATTTTAGATTTATGAACGTAATCTTCCAATCTATAACCAGTTACCAGCACTTGTGTAACCTGAAAGGATTTTAGCTTATGAGAGGATCAAATCAGTGGCGAGTAAATAGTGCCCGGAATTAAATTGTAGACGCACATAAATTTATATGAAGCATTTATGTTTAAAACTCTCCTTTGGCCCAACTGCAGTTTCTGTTGATTCTCAGTACTGTACTGGCATTCTGCCGACAATACGGGTTTGTACAGTTTGTTACTGTGTAGTGTGGTTAGTGGAATCTGTTATATTAAGAATAAATCGTAATTCCGAAGACGGCAATTGTCGCAACCGACGCACTAATTTTGCTATGCCAGTACTGTAGCTGCAATTGCAATGTTGGGATTAGAGGACTTGGTTTCATAGCTGAATGCATGCCAGTGTTCGCTTAAAGGCGCAATGCTGATAAGATGGTTACTGAAAAGGCTGTTTCAACTTTTATTTTAATAATTTTAGCTGTGAAATAATGGAGTTTCGTAATTATATTTCTAGCCACTTACGCGTTTGAGGAAGAAACACATGATCAGAAAAAGGAAGCATGCAATACAGTGGGAGATACTGTTGCAAACTTGCAGTTGCAAAACAAGAGACTGAAAGCGGATGTGAGTTTTTATAGTGAAGTCACTTGCATCATTAATAAAAATTCACTAGTGAGAAAAGGGTTATAATGATTATCATTTACATATATTTTGATGGTAAGTCCATATTAAATATTCTTCTATCTTCACAGATGAAGAAAATGATAGAGAAGATGGCAGAAATGGAGAGCAACCCTAGCAAATTTTTACACGCAGACCAGAAAAAGTAATATAAAGGAGTTTCTCAGTCAAACCCTTACAAATGGTCAAACAAAACTATAAGATTTTCTCTAAAAGTTAAATGTGTTGTTGGTACTAAGAGTTATGGAAATCTGAGGTGCACCAACTACCCATTGCCATCATCAAGGACCCTGAGTAGGAGGACTGAAACCTGCATATTTGCACCTAGAATTAAGCGTGATACTATTCAATAGTTCGGTGAGAACCTGGAGTCTGAAGATGTGCGAGGAAAACTGTGTGTACTTTCAGGAGGACGACAGTTCAAACCCGCTTCCGGCCATCCTGATATAGGATTTCCGTGATTTTCCTAAATCGCTTCAGGCAAATGCCGGGATGGTTCCTGTGAAAGGGCACGGCCGATTTCCTTCCCCATCCTTCCCTAATCCGACCTTGTGATCCGTTTCTAATGACCTGGTTGTCGACAGGACGTCAAACACTAATCTCCTCCTCCTCTGTAGCCAGGTGAAATGTAAAATTAAGCATCCGTGCTTGTCTGGCGAGAGCTTATATTTTGCTGCAGATCAGCCCCACATTTTAGAGAACATTATTAATCCGAGTACATTTGAAAGATTAAAGTTCCAGTGGCTAGAATCTTGTTGAATCGTAATGTAGCTTCTGCTTTACAGTTTGCAGCATTAGCGGGGCTTCTTTGAAAAGATGCTCTAACAACAAGCTGGTTTATTAATAATGTTAATAAGTGGTATGAAATAATCGTAAGTAGAAACAAAGCAGAATCAATCTATACGAACAATGCAGATAGGATGATGCATTTGAGACATATGATGAAGTGGTTTACAACTTTGAGTTTCAGCAGCAAGATGCAGTGGAAACTAATACAAGCTGGACTTCAACTGTCTACTGCAACTGTTCTGGAGTTGTTTGAGGAACTATCTTCGAAGCAGAAAAATTGACTATCTACTAACTGGTAGGCTGTCCAAAGACTATAGAGAATATTTCTTTTCCCAAGTCCGTGAAAGTGGTGGTATTCATCCTACACCAGTAAAATTAAGACATGTAATCAGGAGTTTAGCATTGCACAGTATTCACGTGTACCACGGTAATGACGAGTACTACGTCGACTTATTTCCAAATCAAAACAGCCAGAGGCTAACGCTGAGAGCCTCATCCATCAGACCCTTAAGTATTAACACTGTTCAGCTAGCATGTCTTGTCTGGGTGGGTGGTGCATAAAGTTATCAGAACTTCAAAGTCAGTTACATGTGACACGTCTTAAATCAATATATTCTCCACAACCTTCAGAGAACCTTCCCTATGTGTGGACATCGACTGTGAATCAAGGGGCGTTGATGCATCCAATACAGGCTACACATAATGTTATAAGCCATGGTGAAGAGGTCTTCCAAAAATGTATTTACGAACTGTTGAAATATGACATTTTTCCTCACAATTTGGTTACAATGTGTCTCAGTTGGACTGATTGCGTCAGTGGTTCTTTTTGTCCTAAGCATATGTTGTTGTTGTTGTGGTCTTCAGTCCTGAGACTGGTTTGATGTAGCTCTCCATGCTACTCTATCCTGTGCAAGCACCTTCATCTCCCAGTACCTACTGCAACCTACATCCTTCTGAATCTGCTTAGTGTATTCATCTCTTGGTCTCCCCCTACGATTTTTACCCTCCACGCTGCCCTCCAATACTAAATTGGTGATCCCTTCATGCCTCAGAACATGTCCTACCAACCGATCCCTTCTTCTGGTCAAGTTGTGCCACAAACTTCTCTTCTCCCCAATCCTATTCAATACTTCCTCATTAGTTATGTGATCTACCCATCTAATCTTCAGCATTCTTCTGTAGCACCACATTTCGAAAGCTTCTATTCTCTTCTTGTCCAAACTATTTATCGTCCATGTTTCACTTCCATACATGGCTACACTCCATACGAATACTTTCAGAAATGACTTCCTGACACTTAAATCAATACTGGATGTTAACAAATTTCTCTTCTTCAGAAACGCTTTCCTTGCCATTGCCAGCCTACATTTTATATCCTCTCTACTTCGACCATCATCAGTTATTTTGCTCTCCAAATAGCAAAACTCCTTTACTACTTTAAGTGCCTCATTTCCTAATCTAATTCCCTCAGCATCACCCGACTTAATTAGACTACATTCCATTATCCTTGTTTTGCTTTTGTTGATGTTCATCTTATATCCTCCTTTCAAGACACTGTCCATTCCGTTCAACTGCTCTTCCAAGTCCTTTGCTGTCTCTGACAGAATTACAATGTCATCGGCGAACCTCAAAGTTCTTATTTCTTCTCCATGAATTTTAATACCTACTCCGAATTTTTCTTTTGTTTCCTTTACTGCTTGCTCAATATACAGATTGAACAACATCGGGGACAGGCTACAACCCTGTCTTACTCCCTTCCCAACCACTGCTTCCCTTTCATGTCCCTCGACTCTTATAACTGCCATCTGGTTTCTGTACAAATTGTAAATAGCCTTTCGCTCCCTGTATTTTACCCCTGCCACCTTTAGAATTTGAAAGAGAGTATTCCAGTCAACATTGTCAAAAGCTTTCTCTAAGTCTACAAATGCTAGAAACGTAGGTTTGCCTTTCCTTAATCTTTCTTCTAAGATAAGTCGTAATGTCAGTATTGCCTCACGTGTTCCAGTGTTTCTACGGAATCCAAACTGATCTTCCCCGAGGTTGGCTTCTACTAGTTTTTCCATTCGTCTGTAAAGAATTCGTGTTAGTATTTTGCAGCTGTGACTTATTAAGCTGATAGTTCGGTAATTTTCACATCTGTCAACACCTGCTTTCTTTGGGATTGGAATTATTATATTCTTCTTGAAGTCTGAGGGTATTTCGCCTGTTTCATACATCTTGCTCACCAGATGGTAGAGTTTTGTCAGGACTGGCTCTCCCACGGCCGTCAGTAGTTCCGAATATTGTCTACTCCGGGGGCCTTGTTTCGACTCAGGTCTTTCAGTGCTCTGTCAAACTCTTCACGCAGTATCGTATCTCCCATTTCATCTTCATCTACATCCTCTTCCATTTCCATAATATTGTCCTCAAGTACATCGCCCTTGTATAAACCCTCTATATACTCCTTCCACCTTTCTGCTTTCCCTTCTTTGCTTAGAACTGGGTTTCCATCTGGGCTCTTGATATTCATACAAGTCGTTCTCTTATCTCCAAAGGTCTCTTTAATTTTCCTGTAGGCGCTATCTATCTTACCCCTAGTGAGATAGGCCTCTACATCCTTACATTTATCCTCTAGCCATCCCTGCTTAGCCATTTTGCACTTCCTGTCGATCTCATTTTTGAGACGTTTGTATTCCTTTTTGCCTGTTTCACTTACTGCATTTTTATATTTTCTCCTTTCATCAATTAAATTCAATATTTCTTCTGTTACCCAAGGATTTCTATTAGCCCTCGTCTTTATACCTACTTGATCCTCTGCTGCCTTCACTACTTCATCCCTCAAAGCTACCCATTCCTCTTCTACTGTATTTATTTCCCCCATTCCTGTCAATTGCTCCCTTATGCTCTCCCTGAATCTCTGTACAACCTCTGGTTCTTTTAGTTTATCCAGGTCCCATCTCCTTAAATTCCCACCTTTTTGCAGTTTCTTCAGTTTTAATCTACAGGTCATAACCAATAGATTGTGGTCAGAGTCCACATCTGCCCCTGGAAATGTCTTACAATTTAAAACCTGGTTCCTAAATCTCTGTCTTACCATTATATAATCTATTTGATATCTTTTAGTATCTCCAGGGTTCTTCCATGTATACAACCTTCTTTCATGATTCTTAAACCTAGTGTTAGTTATGATTATGTTGTGCTCTGTGCAAAATTCTACCAGGCGGCGTCCTCTTTCATTTCTGTCCCCCAATCCATTTTCACCTACTATGTTTCCTTCTCTCCCTTTTCCGACACTCGAATTCCAGTCACCCATGACTATTAAATTTTCGTCTCCCTTCACAATCTGAATAATTTCTTTTATTTCATCATACATTTCTTCAATTTCTTCGTCATCTGCAGAGCTAGTTGGCATATAAACTTGTACTACTGTAGTAGGTGTGGGCTTCGTATCTATCTTGGCCACAGTAATGCGTTCACTATGCTGTTTGTAGCAGCTTACCCGCATTCCTATTTTCCTATTCATTATTAAACCTACTCCTGCATTACCCCTATTTGATTTTGTGTTTATAACCCTGTAGTCACCTGACCAGAAGTCTTGTTCCTCCTGCCACCGAACTTCACTAATTCCCACTATATCTAACTTCAACCTATCCATTTCCCTTTTTAAATTTTCTAACCTACCTGCCCGATTAAGGGATCTGACATTCCACGCTCCGATCCGTAGAACGCCAGTTTTCTTTCTCCTGATAGCGACATCCTCCTGAGTAGTCCCCGCCCGGAGATCCGAATGGGGGACTATTTTACCTCCGGAATATTTTACCCAAGAGGACGCCATCATCATTTAATCATACAGTAAAGCTGCATGCCCTCAGGAAAAATTACGGCTGTAGTTTCCCCTTGCTTTCAGCCGTTCGCAGTACCAGCACAGCAAGGCCGTTTTGGTTATTGTTACAAGGCCAGATCAGTCAATCATCCAGACTGTTGCCCTTGCAACTACTGAAGAGGCTGCTGCCCCTCTTCAGGAACCACACGTTTGTCTGGCCTCTCAACAGATACCCCTCCGTTGTGGTTGCACCTACGGTACGGCTATCTGTATCGCTGAGGCACGTAAGCCTCCCCACCAACGGCAAGGTCCATGGTTCATGGGGGGGGGGGGGGGGGGTCCTAAGCATAATGTAGTGGAATTTCTTTCAAAGACTTTTTTCTCTGTGAGACCACACACTTTTGCCAAAGTCTTAAACATGCGTTTCTCTACTAAATCAAAAGGCTATACCCGTAAAAGTTCGTTATGCGAACGAGTGCTGATATTCAGAAATAATGTTTTGCTACTGTAAGTAGAACGTTACGTTTTACCTACAGCAGCCCTTGATGTCATAGTGCACATGCGACAGATGTTGAAGGCGGAAAACTATCTCTTTTTCATTACTCCTTCAGTCAGTAAGCGTAAAGCCGGAACTTCTGCTCTTTTATTTTCACTGTTAATTACAATTATTGGTTGTTATCTCGTTTTCTCTTGCTGTTCACATAATTAGCTGCTGCTGTAATACGCCATTGCGTTTATTCGTACAAGTATTGAACAAGAAATCTCATCCTCGTATGTTATTTGCTGAGTTCCTGGAATTACTTGTGAGCAAGTTCACAATTGAGAAACACGGTTTGAGTGTCCTCAGTTGCGTCGGTATCCATAAAATCCAGTAGTCTCACCCCCAAAATTGAACTCATTAGAAGAGTGTGTAGCCGGCTTTAACGTTCCAAGATCTCGCTTGGGTCCGTGGTGTGGTCACACACCTGTAACTCGCGCAAATATTTCTTGTTATTGTCAAACATGAATTAAATTGTCCGGATGATAAGCATGATGGAGAATTGTAGTCCTAGATTCAGTGTTATTGTAACTCAGCAAACGAAAGCCGTAACTCCAGATCAGGTAGTGTGACGACAGATTGACTGGCGTTTCTCTTTTAAAAAATTTCTACCAGTAGTCACAGTTGCACTTATTTCATAAATTAATCTAAACACCCGACCAGTGGTAAGTCTCGTGAGCTCTCGAATCTACAAACAATGTGTCAAAATATTCCACTATTCAAATCATAAGTATAATAAATACATGCTGAGCATAGCGCCTCTCTTCGCCGGTCCGTTTCCGGCGTCACAGGGTTACCTGAGTATGTTGTTCCATTTATAAAAAAATGTAATTACATATCACAGTCTCATGCACGTAACGTTTATTGCAAGGAAAACATATTTAACAACATAAACAGAAATTAACTTAGGCTGTTCGTAAGGAGAGTCTTTTCGCGCTCTTTTCACTGATGGTTTCAAAAATTTTGAAAATCACATTAAACATGATATTCCTTCTGTACCAAGTAGACATTAGGTTGAGCCACAATAAAGTCTGGAGTGGCGAATTGTAGAAACTCTATCACCATTAACTTTTCTTATACTACTTATTTTTAGTGACGAAACAAACGCTACGTAGGCTCACAGGCCACTTATTCCATCTTTTATCTGAGCTTCTGTATGTCGATAAAATTGGTTCTGAACTGGGAATGCAACTCAGACCGCCCATAACGCGGAATTTGATCAATTCGTGACAATAAAGCTCGGCTACAATTTGTTGTTTGTTCAAAACTGCAGATTCCTCAACAGCTCCACATATTGCGCATGAATGGGTTCGAATCCTGGCCCGGCACTAAAGATTTCATTATGTATTATCAAGATCTATCATAAGAACACCTATGTACTGGTGGATAATAATTTCGATTTTTAATGTATTTTCATTCGTTGTCAGCACTAACGATATTTGACGTTTTTGACTCCCAGTGAGACAGAACTATTTAAGTTCAAGATGTTATTCCGAGCTGCTGGTGGAGAAAAATTCGGTAGCTGACGTCTCTTTGTGTGTAGTCAACAACGATATGTGTGGTGCTCTATTCCCAGTCAGCACTGAACTCTTAGTCATATTATTTGTAGTTCAAACATGCTCACATGTCGTTGCTGGTGCAACAATCCAATATTTAACGTTCGTTTTCACTAGAATATAACAGCGATAGGTGCTGTGTAGCAGTCCTGGGAAGGAAAAAATTAATGATTTGTTGTGACTTGGCAAGACAACCAAGCCACGCGTTTAAGCTCACGCAGGCTGGCGTGAGGTCTGGAAAAGTTAAAGGAGTTGAGTCTAGTAAAAAAAGTACGTAGCTTCTGGAATACTTAACTTTAATCCATAATTGGTAAACATCGGTCTGACGGTACATGCATCACAAGATAAATAGCAAATGATAATGGCGCCTTGCTAGGTCGTAGCAAATGACGTAGCTGAAGGCTATGCTAACTATCGTCTCGGCAAATGAGGGCGTAATTTGTCAGTGAACCATCGCTAGCAAAGTCGACTGTACAACTGGGGCGAGTGCTAGGAAGTCTCTCTAGACCTGCCGTGTGGCGGCGCTCGGTCTGCAATCAATGACAGTGGCGACACGCGGGTCCGACGTACACTAACGGACCGCGGCCGATTTAAAGGCTACCACCTAGCAAGTGTGGTGTCTGGCGGTGACACCACATGTTTCGTCTCGTCATTTCAGTTAAAACATCCAGCTACTGCCGAGAAAATGCGGTATGTCGCAGTTGATTGTGCTTCGATATCTATCCGGTTAGGTTCTAGGTTCAAATCCCTGTCCAACACAAAGCTTTACCTCACGTCATTTCAAATAAGTTACTTGTTAAGAAGCAATATTTAACATCTCTCGTAGTTCGTTAACAGGGACAATAGATGCTGGGTAGGAATTCGCGTCCGTTAAAAATGTTTGCGTTATGTAATTTAAAGTTGATATTTGCTAACTGATAATGTGTAAAATCGAGGTGTATCACTCTCTGTATGCCTAATCAGGAATGACTGTTAGTTTCGGTCAGTCACGAAATCTTTGCTTAGTCTGTGTTGTGACTTGGCAAGACAGCCAAGCCACTATGAAATAGCTGAAAGGCACGCGTTTAAGTTCACGCAGGCTGGCGTGAGGTCTGGAACAGTTAAAGTAATTGAGACTAGCAAATAAAGTACGTAGCTGCTGGAATACTTAACTTTAATTCATAATTGGTAAACATCGGTCTGACGGTACATGCATCACAAGATAAATAGCAAATGATAATGGCGCCTTGCTAGGTCGTAGCAAATGACGTAGCTGAAGGCTATGCTAACTATCGTCTCGGCAAATGAGAGCGTAATTTGTCAGTGAACCATCGCTAGCAAAGTCGGCTGTACAACTGGGGTGAGTGCTAGGAAGTCTCTCTAGACCTGCCGTGTGGCGGCGCTCGGTCTGCAATCACTGACAGTGGCGACACGCGGGTCCGACGTATACTAACGGACCGCGGCCGATTTAAAGGCTACCACCTCGCAAGTGTGGTATCTGGCGGTGACACCACAGTCTGCATGACCTGGGTTTGCATCCATATGCAGAACGAGACTGTTCGTCGTGTCATTTGAAGTTCATACATATTCTCAACTAGCTGCTCGTGAATAACTAAAATTTTTAATGTCCTTTTGTGTTAAATAATAAGTACGGTATGTTGCTTTGAAGAGGAAATCATGAATACGACGAACGTACTACGTGCATTACCTATCTGACGTAATAATGAGATCGGTAACATTTCAGGTATGTCATTTATTGTAATAAATGTGAGCTTACAAGCCTTAAGGACAGTCTTATCTGTGATAAGGGGTTCCCTGATATTTGTAGTATCGTAGTATTACTTTACATCTTGAGTTATTGCGATACAGAGCAGTGGTTTCTAGTGGTGACTTGATGGAACGATTTTCAATAGTCAAACGACTGTATCAAGGGGCGATTAGAGGACCTGCTAGACAGCTGTGTTATGTGGGTTGCATGCGAATCAGGCGAAATGCAATTCAGGTCGTTCGGATACATTTGAGCATGACTGTACAATTTTTGAATGTCAGTCGTCGCAAAAATGTTTGAAACATTATTATTGCACGTCAAACTAAAGCGACGATTATAAGTAAAACGATATTCACAAAATGAGAAACAGAAGTAACGAATGCAGCAACATGGAAGATGATGAAATGGAAGAAATTAAATCGAAGTTGACTAATAACAATAATCCAAATCAAACTGACAAGGATTCAAAGTGGCAAAACACTTAAAATTTTGTATTTGTGGCGAGCCACAGCCTCCACATCCTTAATAAATGTAAACATGGTAGCCCGCAGCTCGTGGTAGTGCGGCAGCGTTCTCGCTTCCCGCGCCCAGGTTCCCGGCTTCGATTCCCGGCGGGGTCAGGGATTTTTCTCTGCCTCGTGATGGCTGGGTGTTGTGTGATGTCCTTAGGTTAGTTAGGTTTAAGTAGTTCTAAGTTCTAGGGGACTGATGACCATAGATGTTAAGTCCCATAGTGCTCAGAGCCATTTGAACCATTTTGTTAACATGGTCAGTATTAGGCTATAGCACGAAGTTTAATCGTGCGATTAGCTAATTTCGATTAAGTATCATTGTCAAGCACGTTTGTAACATCTGTATGTCATGTCATTTTCAAGTCTCTCTTATGGCTAGTACTTACTTTTAATTTAGAGTGATTTGAAAATGACGTGAAATACCGATGTTACAAGCGTGCTTGAAAATTACGCTTGGTCGAAACTGGCTAATCGCACGATTAAAGAAACGTCGCATTATAGCCTATTACGGACCATGTTTACGTTTACTATGGAAAAAGGCTGATAGGAAGAGAAATGAAATCAAAAATGTATTTCATACGATTACCAATACGACGTGACACAGGTACAGAAACAAGTTACATTTAAAGCAGTTAACGAATAAAAGTAACGATCAAACTCATCTCGATAAAGACTTAAAAATTAAAAAAAAGTAGAAGGCACATCACAAGACTGAAACCCACAACCTTCTGCATGTGAGATCAGACTTTAACAGTTACGCTATTAAGCCAGTCTGTACTGTACTACTGTTTTTAAAGCCATGCATGGTCACGGGAAACTCCGATATATTTTTTCGTCTGTTACTCCCAGACGAAGGCATACCATAGTGAATGGCTGCAGACTGCGATTCCTTAGACCTGAAAATACATCATCGTATAGAATGTTTCAAAAAGTTTTACCCCAACCCCGGGGATCTCTCCACGTAACTAAAAATAACGTAGAAAGGGGAGACAAAAGGGACGCAAAATTTAGTACGTTTATCAAGGCGAAGACAGTAAGGAGTAGTATTGTGTGCCAAGATAAACGTCATTGCCTGTAACATCGGGAACATATAAACTGATACGCCAAATGTCCAAGTAAGAATATGAAACATAAAAAATCACTTCTTGCCTCAATAAAACGTATACAGGTTGGAGAAAACTTGTGTCACGTAATTTTACCCCTAGATAGATGATGCCAGTAGGAACCAAAATTACTAATTATGCGTAGGTCGACAACACACAATTTTTACACTGCGTAAACTTGGTGCCACACGCTCCAATGGCCGCTGGATTGCTCTATTGTCGGATGCTCTGGACAAAACATGACCGCGAATGCTTTGCCAACCAGAGATCGCGATGTATCCAAGGCGGCTCGCACGGTCGGTGGTAGCGCGCCAGGTCCTGGGAGCGAATCCGCCGGTGTCCCGACACATCCATTGTAGTTTCATGATAAGACGTATCGGGAACACTCCCGTCAACAGCTGTTAGTTAGCGTACAGAAAGTCCTGTACAAATTGTGTCGACCTTGAAAAGGGCCCTTTTTGTAGCTAGGACATTGTTTACTTAAAGCAGGTGCTGGAACTGACGACACTATGAGGTGACACAAGCTTGGTAAAGTCGAACAGTGTTTTGCGAGATCTCTTTCAAGGACTGCTGGCATTGCCCTGATGTGATTGGCGGTATGTGGAATGCGTTTTGCCGAACTCTTTCAAAGACTGCTGGCATTGCTCTGATGTGATTGGCGGCACGTTGAACGCGAACCATTAATTATTCTTCATTTCTAGTTGGTTCGCGTCCAGGTGGGTGAACTAGAGCCCTGAAGTATCGCCATAGGAAAAAGTCTGGTGGCGTGAGGTCTGGTGATCGCGGGAGCCATTTCCTGTGCGCACCTCTGCCAATCGCCCGGCCGTCGAAGAGTTCATTGAAATATCCTCGAATAGCACGACAGTTATGTGCGGGCGTCCCAACATGCTGCAAGCACATGCGTAGCCGTATGTCCAGGGGAACATCTTCCAGCAGCCCGGGTAGAGTTTCTTGTGAAAAGTGAAGGTAATTTGCTCCGGTAAGTCGAGGAGGTAGCTGAACCGGCCCAGTCACATGGTCACCCACAATGGCTACCCAAATGTGAGGGAAAATCGTTCCTGCTGTCCGTGGACGTACATGAGGTGAGGATTTCCCCTTGCCCAGTAATGAATGTTTCGCGTGTTGTAAAGGCCATCCTGATGGAAGGTGAACTTGTCGGTAAACAACACAATGGCGGGGAGGTCGGGATATCGGGCAACACGTCGCAGAAACCACTGACAAAACCCTAGCCCGTGTTCATAGTCCGCCACAGGATTTAGGTCTTGGACGCTGTGGATACTAAATGGATGCTGACCGTCATCCCTCAAAACCTCCCAGACTAACCGATGAGTGAGCCAAGTCGTGTTCAACTTGACATACGTGCTTCATCGAAACGCTCGAGAACAGTCTTTTCAAATGCAGCGTCACGTCGTGTTCGATGTCTTCCAGCATCACTAGGATATGCCGCCGACGAATATGCTGTAGTGTTGGCAGAAGAGCCAACACCGTGTTACTAGTGGAGGCCGAAATGCACGCATTTTAGCTCACGCAGGCTGGCGTGAGGAGGGAAGGACTATACTGACGTGAGGCCTGGAACATGACAAGGAATTAGAAATCAGAAAGCGGACGGAATTAGTTTGATACTTGACGTTAATCCATTAATGATGAACGTCGCTCTTGAAGGTACATGATTCACAATATCAATATCAATACTAACTGAATATGGCGCCTTGCTAGGTCGTAGCAAATGACGTAGCTGAAGGCTATGCTAAACTGTCGTCTCTGCAATCGAGAGCGGATGTAGACAGTGAACCATCGCTAGGAAAGTCGGCTGTACAACTGGAGCGAGTGCTAGGGAGTCTCTCTAGACTAGACCTGCCGCGTGGCGGCGCTCGGTCTGCGATCACTGACAGTGGTGACACGCGGGTCCGACGTATACTAACGGACTAGGCTACCACTTAGCAAGTGTGGTGTCTGGCGGTGACACCACATATGTTTTCGCCAAGTCGCCGGTGACTGCTGTAAGCGTCTTCGGATGTGGGTGGCGCCTTAGGTGTGAATGCCTTTGACGTGAGGTGGAGACCTATTCGACGCGTGTGCGTATCACGTTGCGGCAGTGGCAGGGCGATGGACGTTTGAATGTCAGTGAGAACCGACAACCACAGCGCTGCCCATCAGACGGCGAACAGCAACAGGGCAATCCCACGCCCAATCGGAGCGCGTGGCGCCAAGTTTCCGTAGTTTAAAAACGGTGTATTGTCGACCTACACAACGTTAGTAATTTTGGTTCCTACTGCCATTAGCTATCCACAGTTAAATTATTGTGACACACATTCTCTTCATCCCGTATAGTAGATACAAGCCCGATACATTTGAGGGTGTTATGGTAACATAACAGACGATTAAGAAGAAGGAAAAATGTATGGTTTATGAGATGAACTTCCAAATGGAAGAGGTTTCAAACATTTTATGTAAATCACTTGTGCTATAGGTTCTGTAGTACTCTTTTAGTGTTTGGATTCCGTACCAAGGTGGTACAGGAAAAGGGGAAAATGATTCTAGAACACGAACACAAGCTCCTCATACGATACAGTTCTACACTTAGACATGCTATAATGTTAAATCAATGTAGTTTCAGATATATTAGTTGTGGGGAATGCAACACTGTTAATACCACAATTCAGGGAGTATATTTTCAGCACCTACATTAATTCGCCCTGCGAGTTTTCTATTCCACTCATTATGATGAGAAACTTTAAGATGATAAAAACTATTACCCTCTACGCCAGAGGAAAATACGATACATTCTTTGTGATGCATGCACTATATAGCTCTCTGGAGGTGTGTAGCACTCAGTTTTTACATCAAGTTACAATTGAGAAATTATGCTACGCTCGCATCAGTCCTATAAAACGATCGTCAGCAATGGAAAATGCATGAAACAACGAAATTTTATGGGGAAGTAGACATATGAATAGCAGCAGGAATTGACATGTGAAATTATACTCATGGTGCACTAGCTCCATGAACAGAACACAGTCTCTTACACACACATCTGACAAACAATTGAACACAGGGATTGCAGTACCTCAAATTGCAGTACCTCACCAATGCTGTGTCACTGACTTAGAATCACTGCAGTTATGAAACTGAAGACTCGATTTATGTCCAAGATGTGACATATGATGCTGAAATAGGTTTTCCATCGGTTTGGTGGACATGATTCATCAAACATGCGTTGAAAACCCTCTGCTGACTATGGTATAGACAGATTTGCTGTTAACGATTGAAGGTAGAAAGCACTCTAAGGCACACACTGAACAAGCATTGCATAAAGGTCGAACACAGGTTATACCACACAACTAATACATCCCGCAGAACAACAGAAATAGTGGTTAAATGTGTTATGAATGACCTACCGCAACATCTCCCTCTCTCTAGAATGCGTCATCAGTCTACCATTAAATCATACTTAGTTACTGCTACGCTCAACCGACTACTCCATCTACTTTCAATTAGACTTTAACGCAAATCCATGTCAAGTTAGAGGCACATGGTTCTCTTTTTTAAGAAAGCAACTTGTATGTATCCCTGTTACCTCAATAGACATACAGCAGAATGTTGTTAAAAAACCGTGCAACAACTGTTCTGTAAGGTATTTGTAAGCTGGAACTGTGTGGTTGTGATTGGTAGAGAATACTTAGAAACACATTATAACTGCTGTTTGCTAGAGTTTAGAAGACATAAACACTTTTGCACAGGGTGAATCATGTGATCCATTCTGTGGCTATATATTGCATTCCCCAAAATTATAATACAACGCTGCTTAGCTGAGGACACTTTACAAAAGTCTACAAGGTAGTTGCTAATAACGTTGGGGTCACACCTGTGCTTGTAATCGGACATATATAAATTTATTACTCTGTATTTGGTGTCATCCACGCTAAACATTCTGTTACAGCTGTCTTATTTCTGTGCGCGGAAAATGATTGTTTCCCTTGTTCCGAGTGCTCGCATGTCACCTTTACTCGTGTTTCTCTTGCTGCCGCATACTCGTTCTGATGTACAAGAACTTTCCTGCGTGAATTAGACATGTAATCACGCCCTCATTGTCCTTCAGTTTCCCCAGTTTCACATGGGAGGCCTCCAGACCACGCTCCTAACCTACCACCAATAAATCCACGACCCCACACATATAGCGAGTGGATTAACTTCTGAAGCACTTCATAACGAATTCCTGGCCATAGCGCATGTTGGATCCAGTTTCGAACACTATCCCACCCGTAATGCATGATAGATTTATATTCGAACCCTATCCGGACCATAATGCGTGGGAATGCACCCTCAAACACTATCCCTGATATAATGCAATCCCTATCCTGATCATATCCCCAAGCAACCTTATGCCACGAAGGTCCCCGAACGTGAAACCGATACAGGCACAAACACATAGAAAAAGAGCGTGGTTGTGCTAGGTGGTGACAGTTGTACTACACGTACAAGCAGATTTAGAATACGTGGTGAGACGTGACGTCATGATTACACGAGCAGAAGTGACATAAAATCTGTAAAATTACCGAATTTGACGGAAAATACATCTAAATTGAGGGAAAATACGCCAAATTCGGGAAAACTGTAGGACAATAAAGGAGTACTTACATGTATGTTTAGTGCAGGAAATTTCTTGTACGTGGGAAAAATGTATGTGACAATAACAAGTATACGAGAAAAAGTTGACATGAAGTGCTTCAACGGGAACCAGGGAAACAGTCATTTTTCGTACACAGCGATAAGCCGGCTGCCGTAGAATGTTTAACGTGGATCATCAACAAATGTAAAGTAATAAGTATAGATACGAAGTCTGCTCAAAAAATTCCGGAACATTTGTAATTTTGCGCCAATGGTGTGTTGCAGCGAAATGCGGTTGGCATCCTTGTACACGCTTGTGCTTATGTGTAACTGCGGAAGTTTCAGTGTTGTATGTCTGTTAGTTATTGTTCTGTGCTGTACTGAGTAGAGCCTTATGCCTCACAGTTTGCGAATTTCGAGATGGAAGAGTTAGAGAAGCAGCGTATCTTCTTTAAATTTTGCATGAAACTAAAAAAAAAACGTTTACAGAGGCACATCAAATGATGCAGGGAGCCTACGGCGATGAGTGCTTAAGCTGTACTTGGTTTTACGAATGGTTCACACGGTTTAAAAATGGCCAGACGGAAGTTAAAGACGGCCCTCGTTCAGGACGCCCTTCGACGTCTACTGACGACGCTCATGCCAGGAACAATGAAATTGTGCGTGCCAGTCGAAGATTGACTGTCCGAGATATTGCAGAAGAATGCAACATTTCACTTGTATCATGTCTTGAAATCCTGACACAGCATCTAGGAATGCCAAGTTCTTCCCACTACTCTTGAGTCAACACCAAGAAGACCTTCGCCTCGCAGACTGTGGAGAGTTTCTGGATCGCGCAAATGAGAACGAGATGTTCCTTAAGAGTATCATAACTGGTGATAAGACGTAGGTCTACGGTTATGATGTTGCGACCAAGGTTCAATCTCCACAGTGGTTCGGGAGATTTTCTCAAAGATAGGAAAAAGCAGGTCAAATGTCAAAGCCATGTTGATAGTTTTCTTTGACTTTCAAAGATTGGTTCATCATGAATTTCTGCCACAGGGACAGAGTGTTAATCGATGGTACTATCGGGACTTGTTGCGGCGTCTGTGAGAAAATGTGAGATGGAAACGGCCTGAAATGTATGCATCAAAATACAGCTGATGTACAGTTCACCAGAAATCTTCGAATGTGCCACCGTCAATTTCAGTGCATGTTTGCACTCTGGGGAGAACACTGCGAGTGCCTCTGTGCGATCTCTAAGGAGGGAAGCAGCATCCATGACGCGACCAAGCAGCTCATTTCACGTATTCAGCATTCGTCTACACACCTAAGACTTCACCCAATTATAAACAATATTCTACTGGCGTAAGATCTACTGGCGATCTTGCTGGCCAATTAATAATAGTCCGCAGCTCGTGGTCGTGCCGTAGCGTTCTCGCTTCCCACGCCCGGGTTCCGGGTTCGATTTCCGGCGGGGTCAGGGATTTTCTCTGCCTCGTGATGACTGGGTGTTGTGTGACGTCCTTACGTTAGTTTGGTTTAAGTAGTTCTAAGTTCTAGGGGACTGATGACCATAGATGTTAAGTCCCACAGTGCTCAGAGCCATTTGAACCATTTTTGAATTAATAATACTGCCGTGACCAATCCGTCGATTAGGGTAAGACACATACGTGCACGCCACTACCCCGAAAACGTTGCCACTCCAAATACACGAAGACTATTTACTAAACACGGTGCCGTCACAAAACGGTGTAGCCAAGTCCAGTTGCCTACGTTAGAAGGGAAGCGTTTTGCATCGCTGTGTGCTTTACCGAAGAAAGTCGGTGACCGTATATTAAGGTTTGCGTAAAATACCAACTCATATGCTACTAAGGAACACTTTGATTTCCATTGCCGGTTACGGTGCTTCACTAGGCTAAGTGTTGTACCTTGCAACCCGTTTCAGGTTTTCGGATTTTGACAGTTCTGTAACTGAAGTTCAGCATATTTTCTCATTCAAAACTGAAATGACAGCATTCACTGCTGAAGTCTTTCTCTGAAATTACAAACACTTATTTCCGAAAACTAAAGTCTTCCAAATGCGAAAATCTGTTCGAACGTCATCATGCTCTTGTAGAAGAAATATTCTGTTCCAATTTGAAAGTGTTCAAACAGAGTGAATATTGTGGTTACTGTGTGTAATAGTCTCTGTGCTACATTATTAGTGTACTACATACCAATAATCAGTAAGTGAAAACAACTTTTGATAAAGTACGCTCCAAGAAAAAAAAAAAAAAGAAATACGACGCACCACACAGAAATAATCCGAAAAGGGATGGAAATCGGTATATGTGATGTAAAGGTGAAAACAAACGATTGATTACAATTTCAGAAAACTCGGATGTTTATTGAAGACGAAGACCTTCACAAGCCGCGGAAGGCCAGCGTATACCAGATTCTATGCCAGTGTGAGAAGACAAACAGGGCGCAGCGTCGGGCGTCGTTGCCGAGAACACCAGAGGCACACTCGACTGAGGTACGCCAGTAAGTCAGCTGTCGCAGGGCACTGTTTATCCGACGGTCACGCGACGGACTGCGAACGTACCAGGATCTCGCCACAGACTTCCAAATACTGGGACAGCGCCGTTAGAGAGGCCACAGAGATTAGCACCAGGGACGGTCTTATCAACCGAGACTGCGGCTATAATCTTAGCAAGGCTTGAAGGCTTGGTAATGAGCATTGAGTTTAATTAAGAAGACGCTCAGCAAACAAAACGATCTAGCGACCACGATGGACAGAGGACGTGCATCAGCGCTGTCACAGACGCCGACGCCAGCGCCTCCGCGACCGCCGACGTGGTGGCTGGTGGGGGCAGGGGGTGTCAGTGGGCCGCGCGCCCTAAGGAGCTCAGTTTGTCAGCGCACCTGACGATGGCGACGCGTCTGATCAAATGGGTCAAATGGCTCTGAGCACTGTGGGACTTAACATCTGAGGTCATCAGTCTCCTAGACTTAGAACTACTTAAACCTACCTAACCGAAGGACATCACACACATCCATGCCCGAGGCAGGATTCGAACCTGCGACCGTAGCAGCAGCATGGTTCCGGACTGAAGCGCCTGGAACCGCTAGGCCACAGCGGCCGGCCACGTCTGATCACCGAAATTTTGTGTCCGCTCGACACTGCGAAACGACAGTGCACCCGTGGCCTCTTCGATCAACAAAGACGCCGAGACAAACTGGAGAAATGTTTAAAATTATTCTCTGAGTGTACATTCCTGGAAGACTCAGTATATTGCTTCGAAACTCATATCTCATGTAAAGACCGTGAAGGTACAGTTAGAGAGATATGAGCTCACACGGAGACTCACCAACAACTAATCTTCTTCACTCACCTCATTTGCAAACTTCAACAAGAAAGGGGATGAGCGACAATGGTACACAGAGTAACCTACGCCATGCATTGTAAGGTGGTTTGTGGAGTAATGTTACAGAGGAGAAGTGGGAGATGCCCTAGACATCTACTCGCTCAATCCCTGTGGAACAAAGCGTTGGCAGAAAACGTTTGGAGTCCCAAAGTGTTTGGGCTCCGTTGCAGACAATTTTTATTCAAATTTCAAGCGGCGACTAGGATCGAAGTGATGATCCAGGAGGTTCAGTACAATACCGGTAAACTCCAGATTCCTTAGACAATGGAACTCCCAAGTATAAAGGACCTTAAAAGTATTGATTACTTTACAAATGAGTTAACGTATCAAATGTTAGGCGTTAACCGTATTAGCGACAAAAACTGTGCAAAATAATTGAAATTATGTTTAAAATCTGTTGAAAGTCGCTAAGCGCTCTCATTAGGGAACACTGCACGAATATTGTCTGTGGTCGAGCGGTTCTAGGCGCTTCAGTCCGGAACCGCCCTGCTGCTATCGTCGCAGGTTCGAATCCTGCCTCGGGCATGGATGTGTGTGATGTCCTTAGGTTAGTCAGGTTTAAGTAGTTCTAAGTCTAGGAGGCTGATGACCTCAGTTGTTAAGTCCCATAGTGCTTAGAGCCATTTGAAACATTTGAATATAGTCTGGGTAATTTGCGCTAAATTTCAAACAAAAACAAGTTTCCCAGGTATCTTAATGTTTATGACGTCATATCTCCTGAAGTGTGTGTTGTACAATGATATAATTTTGCAGGCATATTCAATGATATATCTAGGTTTTGTCTGTAAAGTGTGTTGCGAATAGAGCTTATAGTAAAGAAAATAAACTGGAACGTCACTGAACAATTACTGCACGCCAGTTTTAGCAGAAGCTACTTTTTCACTTATCTACATGTCTGCGACGTCATACCTCCTAAACTTCGTGTCGCAGTAATATATAACTTTACTGGCTCGTTCACTGGTATATGGATACAGTCTGAAAACTGTGTTCAGAGTAGAGTCCATACTGAGGAACTAATAAATTAAATCGTCATGTCTGATGCAGAAGTCTATCAAAATTTAGTATTCCAAAAAAATTTATCCTATTCGTCATTTTACAGAGGGTGTCAAGAAGAAAGAGTTTCATAAAGGTTTGATATTATGTGAAAAGTCTGCTGGAAGTCGCTAAGTGATATCATTCTAAAATACTTCATCAATAATGCCTAGGTATGTGGACACCATGAGTCATTCTGCTTCCAGAAAAACATGTGATTTCTATCTGTATACTTTTCTAATTGTGTTAAACATTTAACTAAGATAATACTTCTTAATAAGTACATTGTGATAGCATTTTAAATTTTTAAATTCGGTCAATAATTACGTGAAGTATTGAAAATCAAATTTTTCTTACCCCCGGAAGCGTGGGATAGGCAGCAAATGCTGTTGATGTCTGGCTTCGGACATAGACGTATAGTTGGTTCGATGGTTGATTCGAGGGAGGGGACCGAACAGTGAGGTCATCGGTCCCATCGGATGAGGGAAATGTGGTGAAGGAAGTCCGTCGTGCCCTTTCAAATGAAGCATCCCGGCTTTTGCCTATAGTGATTTAGGAAAATTACGGGAAACCTAAACCAGGGAGGCCGGATGCGGGTTTGAACCGTCGTCCTCCCGAATACGAGTCCAGTAGACGCATAGTAGTATCGATTCTATAACGCTACCCCCACAACAATTGAAGTGCTGAAAAATTTGCAGTAAATGATATTGATGAGCGACTACATTTTTGGAAACGTCTGAGTTGTTAAATATATTTGAAATGCACATCGATGTTTCCGACTGCAGTAAAGATGGAACATATCGAAAATCCAGACAATTAGTTCAGTGCATGTCATCGTAGCGTTCTTGTTTTGCATGATGATATTCCGTCTGTCATGGATTTATTCATCGATTGTCACTTTATAGTTGTAATTCACTGTTGCTATTTCAGTTTACATATTGCCATTCTGTAATTTGGAGCCAAAAAATGGTTCAAATAGCTCTGAGCACTATGGGACTTAACTTCTGAGGTCATCAGTACCCTAGAACTTAGAACTACTTAAACCTAACCAACCTAAGGACATCACACACATCCATGCCCGAGGTAGGATTCGAATCTGTGACCGTAGCGGTCGCGCGGTTGCAGACTGAAGCACCTACAACCGCTCGGTCACTCCGGCCGGCATTTGGAGACAGTGAGTGGAGGTATGTACGCTAGAAAGTGGAGTGTAGAATGTTCGATGGGATTGGTGTCGGGAGATCTGGTTGGTCGAAAAATTCGTTCGAATCGCTCGCAACGTTCTTCAAACCAGTCGCGTACATCTGAGGCCCACTGACATAGGGTGTTGTCCACCACACGAGAAGCACGAACGCTACCACTAAGCCATAGAGAGTGATGATAATAATTGTGATACGAATAAAATTACTATAAATGGATGTTATTAACCTCAGGCTATTTCAACTTATGAATTACGTCCGCTCTTCACAGCAAAATAATGAGCACTGCGTCATTGCTCAGTGATGAGTGAAACTATTTACGTACGCAGAACCGCGCGCGCTAGCCTGCAGTGTCTGCTCCCTTCGTTCCTTCCCCAAATCATAGTCTGCAATGACTTCCAACGTGGTACCAACACGTGAAGTCAGACCACAGCGTTCAGTTGGTATCTTCGAGTGCTCTTGTTCCATGGTAGTGTGTTTTTCTGAGTACATTCGTTCAGCACTTTTTGAGAGGCTATTCGATTTATTGCCTGCACAACGACCAACTGTATCACGAAATTACGTGTGAAAAAAAATACATTAGGTAGCACATACCGTCAAAAACGACAAGGGAAACAAACGAAGGAAACTGTAAAACAATCGGAGAGTATGAAGGTATTTTTTACGTCGCCTTCAACAAGCAGTAAAAAAAGTCGTGTGAAGATGTTCCAGAAAGACTGTGGGACTAAGTGGTAACCTCCCTTCAGCTATAACTGTTTCTTCAAGAGTTGACCCATTGCCGGTAAAGATAAAAGCTTATTTCATTTACTTGTTGCCAAACATTGTTTATTGATTCTAGGGAAATACGAATTGGTAAGTTATTGAGGTAAAGAATTAGATAATATCTAAGGAGGACATCACGGATTCCGAACATGAATTAACCTAGGTGAAGTCAAGCTTGAAAACTCGCTAAAAATGGTAATCGGATGCTTTTATATATCGACTAAGGAGCTGTTGTGGTAAATCCTTCAGAGAGAACTTCCAGGACATCGACAACACTTTTCCTGATCGTCTCGTTGTAATAGGTGGTGACTTCAACTTGCCAGGTACAGACTAGGAGTCATGCTATGAGCACTGGTGCCAAGGTGCGACATTATTCTGAATGCTTCGTCCGAAAATTGCTTCGAGCAGACAGTTAGAGAAAAAACTACAGAAGCTAACGTCTTAGACCTCCTACAATCAAGCAGACCTGGAACTTATCGAATCATTAACGTAGAGGAAGGTATCAGTCACAATAAAGCTGTGCTGGCAACTATGAGCACGGGTTTTATAAGCAACTGCACAGTATGTAAATAGTCAGTATGAAATATAAAGTGCTGGGGACGATGGCGTGTAGTACAAATGAGGAAATTTTAAAAACAGTGTTCAAGTATGTTCCGAACAAGGTCTTAATGGACGCGAAAGACCCAGCCTGGCTTAACACCAGTTTAACATCGTGTTATGTAAACACAAATTCATGAGAATGCAAAACCTAGCTGACAAACGGAAGGTGAAGCGAAAATGAGCGTAAGGAGAGCAATGACAGAAGCGTTCAGTGACTTTGAAAGTAAAATTTTGTCAAAACATATGAATAAAAACCCTAAGAGGTTTTGGTCTTACATACTCGTAAAATCAGTAAGCGATCCTCTATTCATTCACTCAGCGATGATGCTGGCCCCGAAACGGAAGATAACAGAGAGAAGGCCGCAATGTTGAATTCAGTCTTCCGAAATTGTTTCACTGCGGAAGATCGTAACACAGTGCTTCTTTTCAATCATCGTAAGAGCGTCGAAACCGCAGATACTGACATAACCGATCGCTGAAAAGAAAATCACCTACAATCTCTTGGTAGTGGAAAGGCATTAGAACCAGATGATATATCTATAATATTCTATAGAGATTATGCGAAAGAAGTTGCCCGCCTTCTAGTAGCAATTCATCGTAGATCATTGGAGCTACACAGAGTACCTAGCAACTGGAAAAAAGTACAGGTCGTTCTCGACATCAACAAGGCACGCGTAACGGATGAAAACGATTATCGATCCATATCATTGGTGTCAATCTGTTGTAGAATTACGGAACATGTTTCATGCTCAAGAATTACGATGATTTTGTATAACGAATATCTCCTCTATGAAAATCAATATGGATTCCGCAAACAGACATCTTGAGAAACTCGGGTCGTGCTGTTCCTTCATGAGATCCATAATGCTAGAGTCAACGGTGTTCAGGTTTATGCCGCGTTTCTTGACTTCACGAAGGCATCTGAAACGGTCCCGTACTGCCATTTAGTGAAAAAACCACGAGATTATCAATCATCAGACCAGATTTGCGACTTGATTCAATACTTACCTACAGACAGAGCTCAAAACGTTGCTCTTAATGAAACAAAATATCAGAAGTAAATGTAATCTCCAGAGTACATCAAAGAAATGTCTTAGAACCGTTACTGTTTATAATCATTGTAAAATACATAGTAGGAAGCGCAGGACGCTCTTTAAGACTTCGCAGATGATACTGTTGCCTACAAGAAACTAGCAATACCAGAGGTATTATCGATTTCCAGAATGACCTGCAGACAGTTTGTAAATGGCTTAGGCTCTGGCGTGGACCCTGAACGTAAACAAATGTAATATATTGCGCGTCAGTAGGAAAAGAAAACAGGTGCTCTACAATCACACTATTGGTGACGAACTGCTGGAAGCACGTGAAAATTTTGGACTAAGTATCCTCAGCGATCACCCTATAAACCACCGTTGTTCCATCCGTAAACAGACCGACAGAAAACGTCCAGTTATACACAGACCACGCGGGATGCTGGTGCCGTGCAGCCTCGATCACAACAAGACAAAAAAGACTACAGACCTGGATGCAAACATGCAGAATTAATCTCAACCCTAAGAAGACTCAGACTGCTATAATCAAACACCGGTATTTAAAAAATATAGTAGGAAAAGCAAACATCAGACTGAGATTCACAAGAAGAATCATATGATTGGGAGTGACACCATCTTGATTTATACGTGACGGTTCTTTGCTACAACATCGTTGGTAAAAAGCATTTGTTCATGATGATTATATTGCCCGAGATCTCGGGTTAGCGTCTTTCGTTAATATCAAAAGAACCTCGGTGTCGGGTTCGAAACCGCCATCGTAAAAATTTTGGTTAATAATCAGCACTGGCGGCCGAAGACTTCCGGCCTAAGAAGTCACCCTCATTCTGCCAACGGCTTTGTCAAAGAGGGTAGTGGAGCGGGCAGAGGTTCAGGGCTCTCTCTTGTCCTTGGGACGGCAAACTGCCACTAAAGGCCGGAAGAACCAGCAACGATCAAAGGCATGTGGGTGCAGAAGGCAATGGAAAGCACTGTATTAAAGACGCATAAAGTGTATCCACAGGACATATGGAGTGTAATTGTAAAAGTGTCATGCTGATCTCTCCACTGGCAAAAGATTCCGGAATAGTCCACCAGGAGGGGTCTGCCATGGGGGGAGGTCACCATAAGAGAAAGATTAATTAACCAACGGAAGGATAACGTTCTACGTGTTGGGGCGTGGAATGTTAGAATTTTGAACGTGGGAGGAAAGCTAGAAAATCTGAAAAGGGAAATGCAGTCACAATCTAGATATAGTAGGATTCAGTGAGGTGGAAAGGTGGAGGTGGAAAGAAGACAAGGATTTCTGGTCACATGAGTATAGGGTAATATCAACAGCATCAGAAAATCGTATAATGGCAGCAGGATTCTATATGAATAGTAGAGTAGAGTAGAGAGTGTGTTACTGCGAACAGATCAGTGACAGGGTTGTTATCAGAATCGACAGCAAACTAACAACGACGATAATAAATCAGGTATACATGCTGTGGTATCGATAGTAACGTGGCCACATAGTTTCAAAGGTTGGCACTACCACGAGACACCGACGGCAGCGTCCTCTAGCTGGTGCTGTGCAGCTCTGCGAGCTCCGCTACAGATTCAGCCCATTTCATCAGGTGCAGCCAGCCAGGACACTTCGCTTCAGCTTCGTACCACATTCCACGTTATGTATTCTTATTGCTTGAGTAAAGGAGATTTAAATTCATACAGCAGTACCGACGTGTTTCACGTTTTCCTGATCCAACCCATGCGCCGCCTTCCAGGGGGGATACAAAACATTCCGACGTCGCAAGCTGAAGATGAAGAGATTATGAAAGTATATGAACATATTGAAAGTGTACTACAGTACGTAAAGGGAGGCGGAAATCGAATATTCATGCGATTGTAGGGGAAGGGGCAGAAGAAAAGGTTGGGACAAGGAATGAGAGAGGAGAAAGGCTAATTGAGTTCTCTAATAAATTTCAGCTAGTAGTTGCGATTAGTCTCTTCAGTAATCACAAGGTATACATGGATAAGGCGGGTTGATACCGTAAGATTTCAGTTATAGTGAAGTAGGTAATAAAATCCATGGAGAAGAAATAAAAACTTTGAGGTTCGCCGATGACATTGTAATTCTGTCAGAGACAGCAAAGGACTTGGAAGAGCAGTTGAACGGAATGGATAGTGTCTTGAAAGGGGGATATAAGATGAACATCAACAAAAGCAAAACGAGGATAATGGAATGCAGTCGAATTAAGTTGGGTGATTCTGAGGGAATTAGATTAGGAAATGAGACACTTAAAGTAGTAAAGCAGTTTTGCTACTTTGGGAGCAAAATAACTGATGATGGTCGAAGTAGAGAGGGTACAAAATGTTGACTGGCAATGGCAAAGGAAAGCATTTCTGAAGATGAGAAATTTGTTAACATCCAGTATAGATTTAAGTGTCAGGAAGTCATTTCTGAAAGTATTTGTAAGGAGTGTAGCCATGTATGGAAGTGAAACATGGACGATAAATAGTTTGGACAAGAAGAGAATAGAAGCTTTTGAAATGCGGTGCTACAGAAGAATGCTGAAGATTAGATGGGTAGATCACATAACTAATGAGGAAGTATTGAATAGGATTGGGGAGAAGAGAATTTTGTGGCACAACTTTACTAGAAGAAGGGATCGGTTGGTAGGACATGTTCTGAGGCATCAAGGGATCACCAATTTAGTATTGGAGGGAAGCGTGGAGGGTAAAAATCGTAGAGGGAGAACAAGAGATGAATTCACTAAGCAGATTCAGAAGGATGTAGGTTGCAGTAGGTATTGGGAGATGAAGAAGCTTGCACAGGATACAGTAGCATGGAGGGCTGCAACAAACCAGTCTCAGGACAGAAGACCACAACAATAACAACATCAGAGATTCCGAAATCAGATACTGGATCATAATGTAGTAGTGATGAAGAGTAGGGTGAAGTTTAAGAAATTAGTCAGGAAGAAACAGTACGCAAAGGAATGGAATCGGAAATACTGAGGTATGGTGACATAGGCTTGAAGTTCTCAAGGGCTATAGATACAGCAATAAGGAATAGCTCAGTAGGCAGTACAGTTGAAGAGGAATGGACATCTTTACAGAGGCTAATCACAGAAGTTGGAAAGAAAAACAGATGTAGAAAGCAGGTAACTGCGAAGAAACCATGGGTAATAGAAGAAATATTTCAGATGATCGATGAAAGAAGGAAGTACAAAAATGTTCAGAGAAATTCAGGAATACAGAAGTACAAGTCGGTGAGGAATGACATAAACAGGAAGTGCAGGGAAACTAAGACAAAAGGGCTGCATGAAAAATGTGAAGAAATCGAAAAAGAAGTAATTGTCGGAAGGACTCGCTCAGCATATAGGAAAGTCAAAACCACCCTCCGTGAAATGTAAAGCAAGTGTGGTAACATTAAGACTGCAGGGTGAATTCCACTGTTAAATGTAGAGGAGAGAGCGGATACGTGGAAAGAGTAATCTGAAGGCCTCTATGAGGGGTAAGATTTGTCTGATGAATAGAAGATGAAACAGGTGTCGAATTATTGGAGATAGGGAATCCAACATTAGATTCAGAATTTAAGAGAGTTTTGGAGAGCTTAGAAAGGATAGATCACATTTCATCAGAATTTCTAACGTTCTTGAGGGAAGTGGCAACAAAACGACTATTCGCGTTGTTGTGTAAAATATTTAAGATTGGCAACATATCATCTGACTTTCGGAAAAATATCATTCACACAATTCCGAAGCCTACAAGAGCTGATAGATGCGAAAATTTTGTCTCAATCACCTCAACAGCTCTCGCAACCAAGTTGCTCACAAGAATAATATACAGAAGAATGGAAAATAAACTTGAGGATGTGTTTGATCACGATCAGTTTCGCTTTAGGAAAGGTAAAGGCACCAGAGAGGCAATTTTGACGTTGCAATTGATAATGGAAGCAAGACTAAACAAAAATGAAGACAGGTTCATACGAAAATTATGAAGAAATAGGGGTAAGCTATAGAGAGAGGGGTAATATACTGTATGTGCAAGAGCCAAGAGGGAATAAAACAATGGACGGCCATCAACGAAGTGCTCGGATTAAAAAGGGTGTAAGACAAGAATGTACTCTTTCGTCTTTACTGTTCAATCTGTGCATCGAAGAAGCAATCAGGCAAATAAAAGAAAGGTGTAATATTGAAATTGTAATTCAAGGTGAAAGTATATCAATGAAACGATTCGCTGATAACATTGCTAACCTGAGTGAATCTGACGGAGATTTGCATGATTTGCTGAATGGAATCAATAGTCTGATGAGTAGAGTATAAGGACTGAAAGTCAGGCGAAGTAAGACGAAAGTAATGAGAAGTATCAGAAATGAGTAAAGCGAGAAACTTAACGTCAGGATTGATGGTCGCGAAATAGATTACGTACGCACCAAAATAACCAATGACGGATGGAGCAAGGAGGACATCAAAAGTGGACTAGCACTGGCAAAAAGGGCATTCCTGGCCAAGAGAGGTTTGCTAGCATCAAACTGAGGCCTTAATTTGAAAAAGGAATTCATTGTATGATGGTGAAACGTGGACTATGGGGAAACCGAAATAGAACGGGATCAAAGGTGGACAGGTAGGGTAAGGAATGAGGAGGTTCTGCGCAGAATCGGAGAGGAAAATAAAATGTGGAAAACACTGACAAGAAGAAGAGCGGGATGATAGGACAAGACATCAGGGAGTGACTTGTGTAGTACGAGCTGTAGAGGGCAAAACCTGCAGAGGAAGAGAGTGATTGGAATGCATCAAGCAAATAATTGAGGACATAGACTGCAAGTACTACTCTGAGATGAAGCGGTTGGCAGAGGAGAGTAATTTGTGACGGATCGAATCAAACCAGGCAGACGATTGATGACTCAAGAGAAAATGACGCAGTCCAGCGTTTGTCTACACTTTTATGAACACTAATGCAAACTGTAAGGGCAGTGAATACTCTGCAAGATGCTCCCATGCTGGCCATAAGTTTTGTAATAAATTCTTGTGGTAACGAATTCCCACTGAACCACCAGCGCGGTTGAGAACTGATAGAAGGTCACTGGGACATGTGGGCCAGCTGCAGTATGTCTCTCCAACTCGTGCTACACGTGCCCGGTAGGATTTAAGTCGGGGGCAACGGGCAGTCCAGCCCAATCCCCGAACAGCATCTCGTCCCCAGAGCTTCTCCACCTGCTCTGAACTATGCGGGCGCGCATTGTTAACTATAAAACCGAAGTCAGGTAGGAATGAATCCCTGAAAAAAAAATGCACGGGAGAGGTCTACTGTGTCACAATAATGTTGACCAGTGAGTGTGCCGTGGTCAAAGATTTGGATGTTCGGAATGCCAATGCAATGTTAGACCTCACCGCAGCATATCACATCGACCACCAAAACTATCATGTTCAGTAATATTGCTGGATGAATTAAATGTTACCACCTCTCGCTAGATGAGGGTACGTCCAGAATAACTATTCACACTGAATCGCCACTCATCTGAATAGAGCACGCGACCACTCCTCTCATTGGCCAAGTCCTTGTGCTCTCGACACATCGCAAACGATACGTCCGATGCACGGGTGTCAACAGAATACAACATACCAGTGATATGGCAAAGTGACCACCCCGACTGTCCAGTCACCACACCACGGTGCAGCCTAAGACTGCGCCCCTTGCAGGCCAGCAAGTTGTTCCCACTGTATGAGGTAGATATATTCTTGCCTGTTGCACATGGTGCAGGTCGTCTGCTTTTGTGGTGGACCGTGGTCGATCACCTCACCTCCGTCTGAAAGCAGTACCTGCGGTTTGAAACGCTGTACATGAAGATGAAGACAACGCTGTGATCAGTAGCAAACTCCTAACCTACACTTGCTACACTTCGTCCTCCTTCCACTTTCTGTATGATTCTCCCCCTGTGAAGTCTTCCAAATGTTGTAGTAGGTCATGTAGTGGAAACACCACCAGTGTGTACCGTAACCGCTCGATGATGGACAAACATTGTCTTTTCCCGTTCTTTCAAATGCCTCATGTTGTGGAGTCAGATTCATTTGCCACTATTTCCACACTGACGTTGTCCTGCTTTTTACACACGGCTGGAAGACCTCTGGCAACGTGCTCCTGCACTTTCATTCATTTCCAGAGTGGTTAACACATCATCCAATCACAATGCACCTGCTGTGTTCGATGTCAAAGTGCAATAACTACTCACAGACGACGATTTTAGCTGGATGTGTGTATGACTATAGTTTTAATGGATTATTCGGTAATGAAAGGATGCAACATCTCGGTACTCCACTTACGAAATGACCATCGAGGCCAGTAATGGTCCATAAAAAGTGCTATAATACATAGTTTTGTGTGGGAATTGTTTACACAAAACAGCGATACTGGCACCTGAACTAAAGGACGAATTCAGAGTTACTCTGCCGGATGGCTGAAAAGGCGAAACGCGTCTGGGAAAATAAAATATAGTGCAGCAATAGAAGTCGTTTTTACTTTTTAAAAAATCTGTTCTTGCTTCTGAGGATAGCCACTGGAAAGAAATTAGAAAATTATTTCGTCTGATCCGTTACTTCTTACGCTCTCACAGCTATGACTGATAGAAACGTCGTCTTTCGAGATGTGCCATGCTTCCACTAGAAATGCTAATGTGAATATCGTTGTAGCTACGATTAATCTTCGAGTCAATGATTGTTTATAGCTCACATAACATCTTTAGGATTGCTGTGGTGTGTTACGACCAAATATGAAATTTCATCAACAGCCTGGGACCCTAACCAGGTTTGTTTAATGGCTTTAGGTAACATTTACCGCAAGAGCTACTACCACAGAATATTTTTTACTTACAGTCCATTGCTTACATATGTATAATTCTGAAAAAAAAAGACATAGGGCAAGTCATCCGCTTAGTGAGGAATGCGTTACAGTGACAAAACCCATTGGCTGATCATAGCTCTTTTCTGTTCTTCGTAGGAAACAATGTGTAAGTCAGTCTTGAGGTACATTGACCGTAATGTAACAATGCATACGTTGTCAGAACGCATTTTTAATTAACCCAGTCATGACGGCAAACACGACTTAAGTTACGGCATATTTGTCTCAGAACGTTTTTTCCTGATACCATCGACTTAATAAGATCTCGCTTTGTGCAGGAAGACTCTGCACCCGTTCCTCTCGGAAGTATTAGGCTCCGATGTTACCTGATTTACGCTTCGTCGTCGACGACGTTGTATTGTCGGAGTTATAGAGATACTTTCCGTTTGTTACTACGATTTGTGACCTCTCTGACAGCAAATCACGAATCCAGTCGTATAACTGAGGCGATATTCAAAACGCAGGCAATTTCACTGCAAGCTTCTTGTGTGGTACAGTGTCAAGAGCCTTCCGGAAATATAGAAATACGGAATCAATTGGAAATTCCTTGTCAAATGCACTCAACGCTTCATGTTTGTAAAGAACTAGTTGAGTTACAAAAGAACAAAGTTTTCTAAATCCTAGTTGACTGTCTGACAATAGAACGTTCTCTTCGAGGTAAATCATAATGTTCGAACACAATACACACTCCTGCTGCATATCGACGTTAATGATATGGGACTATAATTTAGTGGATTACGCCTACTACCCTTCTTGAATATTCGTGTGACCTGTGCAACAAGCCAATCTTTGGATACGGATCTTTCGTCGAGCAAGAAGTTGTGTGCGATTGTTAAGTGTGGAGCTACTGCATCGGCATACTCTGAAAGGAACATAATTGATATACATACAATCTGGCCCGGAAGACTTACTTTTAATAAGTGATTTAAATTGCTTCACTACTCTGATGACAGCTCCTTCTAAGTTAGTCATAATGACAGCTGTTCTTCATTCGAATTCTGTAATATTTGCTTCGTCTTCTTAGGAGAAGGAATTTCTGAGAGCTGTGTTTAGTAACTCTGTTTTGGCAGAACTGCCGTCGATAAAATTTCCATTGCTATAGCACAGAGAAGACTATGACTTCACGCTAGCATACTTTACGCACGACCAGAATCTCTTTGGATTTTCTGCAAGTATTCGAGGCAATGTTTCGTTGTGCAAACTGTTGTAAGCGTCTCACATTGACGACCGAGCTAAATTTCTAGCTTTTGTAGAAGATCGCCAACCTTGGATATTTTGGGTTTGTTTGTATTTGGCATCCATTTTCTCGTTTAGCAAATTGCTTGACAGTTATTGTGTGACAAAGAGACTGTGGTGATCTATTGTTCTGTTCTGTTCTGTTTTGTTCTTGTTGTGACACTAGTGCAGGCGACTGCTTCAGTTCTGACGTCAAAAGTTAATGTCCTCGGCACGTCTATTTCTGTCAAGGCATTCGCTTTTATTTCATTGATTTTCTGTTTGATGTAGTAATAACATTTAACGATAGTTCGTTCCCTTTATTGTGGCTGACTTGAATCGTTGTCTGACTTTGTAAAGTAACGGAGAAATGGATGGAAGACGCTAATTTTATGGAAATCCCACGTAATGTAAAGGAAAAATGGTGGACAGGAATGTAGTACAGTCAATTGTAGAGTAGATAACAAACTTAAAAAAGCGTTCATGCATGCAGTGGAAGCCATCAAACTACACATCGTAGAGTGTATCTTTCATCACTGTTAGCCGTTTCCTTTCCTACTCCTCTCACAGCTGGAGCAATAGGTGAACGATTAAGTACCCTTGCGCACTAGGTGTTCTCTTTCGGGTAAATTTAAAGTATCCAATTGCGTTGAACCTGCGCTCCAAAATTGATCACTAATCCATGGCAAGTATCTATTAAAAAACTTTTCGATGATCCTCATGTGTGTGTTGAAGCATAAAGTAAGTGTTCCCGACTTCTGGTTGGCGTTCAGTACAGCTCCGAGATGTCACCACATTAGCGAAATAAGGAATATCACGACGAATTTATGATTGCAGAGTAGAGTTCCTAGCTACCAGCATATTGTCATTAACAGTACCTATAAAATTCCATTACCTTCGGAACCATATTCGCTGTTTTCGAGATAAAATTCAGTCTTTTTGTTACACTAATTGTTCTAAAAAGTGCAAGAATACACCTGGTGTTGAACTTTATGCTTCCGTCGGCTCCTGTCTCAGTGTACTGGAAGTTCTTCGACATAGTCAGCTACTGTGAAATTTCTAAACTGAGAAGTGTTTAAGTACCTACTAAGTGACGTACTCAACTGGAATGAACTGCATGTCCCAACAAGTAAGAAATAAGTATACTGTGATTACTATTGTTTGTAAATACGGAAGGAGACGGAAACACAAAGCACTAAAGGTAGTCATAGTCGTAGCGTGTGGCTAGTAATGTTTGTGAAGAACCATAAGACACTGTACAGTTCGAAAGTGCGAATGAAGAAGACTGTGTTGAGGTATTCAGCACGTATCAGCCAGTAGGAGACGGGCGAACATCTGCCTGCAATCCAAAATGTCGTGGCGCAGGCCGATTCACACTTATATTGGACAGGTGAAAGCAGCTCGTTACACGAGACCTAACCGCCCGCTGGCGCGTCCAGCAGGCCAGTTGCGGATACGGCGTGAGCTGTGTAGCTGACCTAGGCTTACGGCAAGAGGCGGCTGTGGCTGCGGTGTTGGTGCGGCCAGCGCCTGCCATCATCCGGGACGGTGCTGCACGACACGGCAGCTGCTGTTCCTTTCCCTCCACCACACACGACAGTGACGTGTGTTTGACAACCATACAGACCCCATGAATGAGTTATTCACAGCTCCGACAACCAGTGGGGTTCCCTCAAGTACTGCTCTATAATAATCAGTGTGCTTCCCATCTCTTTGGACTTAGAACGAGAAGATTTTGAATTTCTTGTCTCATTTAGACCTAGGATTTGTGAATTTTGAAACTTAAGTTTGCTGGTGAACGGAGCGTTGAATTGTTTAACCAGTAATGTCATCGAGGTGAGCCAGATGGCTGCGTTCTTTGAAATTTAATGTCAGAGAGTTGTTTTCTAACCACAGGACACTGGTACACTCTAACAACCTAGGAACTTCACGTAGTCGAATGAGGGTGTATGTGCCGGTGGAGTTTACAATTTTTCCTGCACATGGCGCCACACTGCGTCGGTTTGCTAGGCTTTCCAGGGTTGTCGAATTGCTAGTATCAATATCAGATTTGCTTCTGTCTTCTGTGAATAGTGAATATGTAGTACAGTCAAACCTCCGTTCAACGATTACCGATACAATCATAAACCCGGATGCAGCGGTAATTTTATAGAGTCCCGGCAGGTTTCCTGTATGTACTGTTCTGTATACGGCTCATTATAACGATGGAGTAATTTTAGCAACACTCCGTAATAACTAAGACAAAATTTCGGGAATATAACTATTTTCAGCTTCTAAGAATTTGCTCCTAAAACCTCAGGACCTTCAGCGTCATATTTTCGGAAGCTTCGCTACGTACAGAGCTGGCAGTAAGCAAGTAGCAAACTCCTTACAGCCGCGGGCGACCATTTCTCAGCGTCAGTTACAGAGTCATAGACCTCCTGCGTTTGAACCATTGTTATATGTTGAAATAGGTACATTGTCGAACTTGAGTTGCAGTCTTCAGTGTCGGGGCGGCGGGGGGGGGGGGGGGGGGGGGGAGTGGGGGGTCCAAACGAAGTTTATTTCCGCGACTTTCGCGATTTTTGGATGTTTCTATCTTGTTGCATATACGACATGGACTTGACTAATAAGGTTTGGACGATGGCTGGAACTCGAAAACAGATAAAGTTAGAGACTAAAAAGGACATTTTCAAAGAGATCGATAACGGAACCAAACAGCTAGACGTCGCGAGGAAGTATCAACGTTATCTGCATTCCTCGATAAACAAAAAGAAATTGAACAAAGTTCACTAGGTGGCAAGTTTAACCTTTCAAGAAAAAGAATGAAAGCGGTTCATGTGGCGATGTGGACAGTGCTTCACTGTGATTTTTTATTTATTTACGAGCACAAAATCAATTGAAATGTCAAAAAGCCTTAGATTGCGATAAGTTGCTTGACGATTCTAATTTTAAGGCTATTAACGGTTGATTGCAGAGATTTAGATATAAAGACATGAGATCATTTTTAAAGTGATTTCAGGTGAAGAAAAATCTGCACCTTTAGGTGATGCAGAATGTTGGCACGTGTAAGCTGGTGGAAAAATACAGTCCCAAACACATGAACAGTGCATATGAGACCGGACTGTTTTACCAGATGATGCCAGAGAAATCGATGGCCTTTAGAGGAGAAAAGTGCAAAAGAGGGAAGCAATTTAAAACACCCCTCAGGGTTCTTTTCTGGAAACAATGAGTCACTGAGACAGAAGTTGACACCTCTCGCGATCGGACGATCAACAAATACCTGATGCTTAAAAAAATATGAGAAACCTAGCGGGTAAGAGTACATACATTTCATCTTATCTTCCTTTAATTTTTAAGTTGATTCAGGACATTCAGTTGTAATGTTATGCATGTGCATCAAGACTACATACAGTACAGTACTACACCAGAAAAATTTTATGTATTTCCCTTACTAGAAATGTGATTTATTTTATTGCATTCAACTACAAGGCATATTGAAAAGCTTGGATGACGTCTGCTTTCTTTAGTGGGTGGCTGCTTTTGCTTGATAACGAGATAAAAGGAGGAATAAGTATATTGCATTTCTGGTAGATAATTGTAGTGCGCATAACAAATTGCCAGCGTTGAAGAATGTAGAATCAAATGTTTTTTATTCCAGTTTTTGATCACAATATGAATTCTTTAGACGATGACCGGTTTCAGTCCGTAATGACCATCCTCAGATCTTTCTTACACCATGTCCTAAAGTGATAAAGCCATGGTGTAAAAAAGATCTGAGGATGGCCATTGCAGACTGAAACCGGTCATCGTCTAAAGAATTCATATTGTAATCAAAGACTGAAATAAAAAAACATTTGACAGTATTGGATCACTGTTTGTATACGCGACCATGTCGCAGTTGGTGAATGTAGAATCATGTTACTGCTCCCCGAAATGTACTCCGATTTTTCAGTCAATTGACATGGAGATAATTAAGAGCTTCGTGACGAAATAGCGTTCAGCTGTAATTCAAGACGTGATCGCAAATATTGAAAGAAAGGTGGACAATCCCTAGTGTAGCAAACGCGAAGCAGGCTTGTGACATGATTCTAGAATCTGTCATCGAAGAGTTAAAGGGTAATTTTACCTGCTGAGTATTCTGATGATGAGAGTGATGTGATAAGCGAGAATCATTTTCCTCTGATGGAACTAATAGGTCAACTGGAAAATGTTCAGCAAGTAGCATATTCAGCCACCAGTGTTTCAGCGGAACAGTTGATTGCGTTAGAGGAGATAGAGACAATATTTACAAGAAAATCTTTAAGGAAATAGGAGCTAAGGAAGATGGGCGAATTCTTCTCTACATGAGGGTAAGGTACTCTACTGATAAGTGAAGTGAACAAATCGTGCTTTATTATTTGTTTTTAAAGTTATTTCTCATCGGAAACGTGTTACAATTACCGTATATACCGACCCTTATGATACAGTACTGTAGTAGTCATTATTAAGAAAACCTCATTGTAAAAATGACGCTCCTATAAAAATATCATTTTCTTGGTCCCATGAATATTGTTCTATCGAAGTTTCACCGTATATGATACGCTGGACTTACCATGTTTGAAGTCTTTCCTGAAACTGCAGTCATCTTTTAACGAAGGTAAGCAATAGAGAAAGCATATATCTGAAAATACTGTCGTAGTGTTTTCATTCGTACAACAGTGAAGTAGTGTTGATATAGTTGAATATTTGCGATAGATAAATGTCTGAAATACACTCATTATTCGTTACAAATGCCTTACTGCTGAGACCGTTCTGTAAGGAAGAAAGCGGAAAACCGAATGTAATAAATACCACTGATTTTTGGTTGATGATGATCTAATAAATAGGCGGTTACGAGAGATTTTTCTACAAAACGTCGTTACAAATACGCTAGCTAATTCATTAGTAATTTGTAGTTAACATTTTACCGAGTCAGACTATAATGTGAGAACAGGTATTACACCCAGCTAAATTATCCTCTCCACAAAAACCAGCAGCAGCAGACTCTGTTGTGTTTCAAATATATGACAAGTGCGTGCCCTAAGCAAGAAATCTTCATAATTAAGAGAAATATCCAAACTGATTAATTATCGGTCCTTTCAGGTATCAATACAGATACGGGCAAGACAGCCGTTTCAGGATAGAAAATTTCGTCTATGTAACCATCATCACTTCACAACGACGTGGAAAACAATGGTAAACTGCTATTCAACCACGATATTATTGCACTTGGCCGTTACCGAAAACGCGCGGTGATGTTAGAGTAAACAAGTACAGTGTCGACTGAGGAAAATGCATCACACTGTCAGTGATGTCAGGTCGGTTGTTCATACACTATCAACCACGATGACGCGCTGATTCACGATAACACAAAGTGCAATAATACTGTGGTCGACCAATACGGCTATCTGCTCATATTGTCAACATCGTACCTGCCATGCGCGAAATGCAACATAATAATTATTGACTGATGCTCCTACAAGTATTAAAATAATTTAATACTACTGCCTCATAAAAGAAGATTTTACACTTTCTCTAAATTATTCACTTTTAATAACAACAGAACAAACAACTCCACCTAAGCCGTCCCAAGTCCAGTTGAAAAAAGAGGAGTGAGAGGAGTAACGCCTCGTTAAAAACCTTGGTTCACCTGACCTGTTCAAGCTGGTGGAGGATCTGTAATGGTCTGGGACGTCCGCAGTTCGAGTGATATGGGACCCCTGATACGTCTAGATACGATTCTGACAGATGACACGTACGTAAGCGTCCTGTCTAATCTCTTGCATCCATTCATGCCCATTCTGCATTCCGACGGGCTTGGGGAATTTGAGTAGGACGATGCGACACTCGACACGTCCACAATTGCTACAGAGTGCCTCCAGGAGCTCTTTAAATACTTCCGCTGGCCACCAGACTCCCCAGACATGAACATTATTGAGGATGTCTGGGATGTCTTGAACATGCTGTTCAGAAGAAATCTCCGTCACCTCGAACTCTTAGGGATTTATGGACAGCCCTGGAGGAATCATGGGCCCAATTGCCTCCAGCACTACTTCATCTATTATCCGAGTACATTCCATGTCGTGTTGCGGCACTTTTGCGTGCTAGCGGGGGCCATACACGGTATTAGGCAGGTGAACCAATTTCTTTGGCTCTTGCTCTTGAGTGTATTTATCGTTTCAGATATGCAATTCTTTTTTCTAGGATGTTGTCTCTGTCTAACAATATGAGTCTGCTTCATTTTTTCTTTAAAAAATACTAATATTGCTACCTTTCTTTAACAACCACCTTACACTAGTATTGCTACCTTCAAAGTCTACAGCTTCTTTTAATTTCTTTTTAATTCCTTCCACTGTAGCCACTCGTTTTTCGGTCAGATAAAAGTCGTAAACAATTCTCCAGACAACGGCCTCGTCAAAACTATCACTGCTTGTAACTATTTTGCGTTTACGTTTCCTATTTTCGAAAGCCACACGAGGGTTCAATGATCACAGTTCCTCACATATGGGATTTTTCGAGTATGATGAAGTGGGGCATTGAGGATTAATGCATTTACAATAACTTCATCAAACCGCGAAGGTCTTCTTGAACGTGGAGAGTCCCTAATGTCAAACGGTTCAAATGGCTCTGAGCACTATGGGACTTAAAATCTATGGTCATTAGTCCCCTAGAACTTAGAACTACTTAAACCTAACTAACCTAAGGACATCACACAACACCCAGTCATCACGAGGCAGAGAAAATCCCTGACCCCGCCGGGAATCGAACCCGGGAACACAGGCGCGGGAAGCGAGAACGCTACCGCACGACCACGAGCTGCGGACTTCCTAATCTCAAAACCATAATCCTTAAAACTAGAAAACGATTTCCTTGCCAATCTCTGTCCGATTGTATTACTCCATAGACGGTGCAAATGTTTCTGGCTGCCTCCTCTGCTGTCACCCCTCTGCTGAACTCAAACAGAAGAATACACTGACGTGACCGAAGCCACGAGACTGCAGTGTGCACACATACGGATGGCGGTAGTATGGCGCACAAGAGGTGTGTAGATGGGCAGTGAGTGCACTGGCGGAGATGCGGAAAGGTGTGCGATGTGGTTACTGCCGCACAACAGGAATAAACGGACTCTGATCGCAAATCGTAGTTGAAGCTAGGCGGGTGAGAAATTCCATTTTGGAAATCGTTAGTTAAAAGCGTTTTGTCATTTCTTGGTTACTGTCAACTTTTAGGTATAGGTATAATTTCTGGTATGGAACGTATCTGCACCTTTCACCCTGGTACATTCTTTTCCCTTACTGTGAAACACGTTTATTCATTCAGGTACTCCTTTCTCACCCTTTTTATCTGGGACGTTAAACCCAGGCTTCTTTCCTTCCTTCTTTCTTTCTCATTTTTTCCATACTACTCATGCACTGCACTGTTCCGGAAAGGGGCACGCAAACCTCCCATCGGTAGCACTTTTGTGTTAGCTCACATTTCGCATTTAAAGAACTTCAGTCGTATGTTTACACGCCATTTTCAATGAGAGTATTTTACAGGGAGCTCTGCTATATAGTACTTCATACGCCCAACCTGTGCAGTCGACTTTATATTGAAACAACTGTATGCATTACTCCTTCGTTAATTTGTTAATACGTTGGAGGTATCGTCATTGTGTGCTATCGCTTACTCTTCTTAACACGACATTTAGCCCTCACGATGAGGTGATCTTGTCGCTCACGCCATTCAGTGTCGGTTGTTTTCTCCAAAATCAGAAATAAATTGCAATTCACTGAACGAACTGTAGATGGTCACGTTGCTTGAATGCATAAATTTACAAATTTCACGGCGAATACCTCCTTCAATCATATTTCGTGCTCATTTTCGCCAGAATAACACAATATGGAAATGTTTCGATCTTATCACAGGAATAGAAACCGAGGAACGATTCGCCGGCCGGTGTGGCCGAGCGGTTCTAGGCGCTTCAGCCTGGAACCGCGCGACCGCTATGGTCGCAGGTTCGAATCCTGCCTCGGACATGGATGTGTGTGGTGTCCTTAGGTTAGTCAGGCTTAAGTAGTTCTGAGTTCTAGCGGACTGATGACCTCAGATATAAAGTCCCATAGTGCTCAGAGCCATTTTTCGAGGAACGGTTCTAGTCAAAGTAACTGCAAAACATGTGGATATTGCTGAAAGTCTCTATTACCCATTTATTTTGCTATTTTGGGACAACTTTAAATTAAGATTCTGGATTTTCGGTGATGCAGAAATAAATTTTTTGTGTTTTCTTTTCTTACGAGTATTATTTAGTGGATTACCGACAGTTACAAACAAATCGCGTATGGTTACAAAGTTCTCTAGAGTCACACGCTATGATAACTCTTTATTAGCATTGTTCCTAGGCGAGCCTCACAACAATTAAAGATCGCGGGACGTGCTGCGTGCGTTGCCTAGTAATTGTCTGCCTGGTGAACTTAATCTGTTGAGGTGCGTATCGGTGATTGTAGAAAAAGAATCTCCTGAAAAGTGAAGTGAGCTGCACATCTGTGATAGAAGGAGCTTAAGTCGTCGCCGAAAAAAGGTTGATTACTGAAGAGGGGCAGATATCAGAGGAAACCATGAAGCCAGTGGAGGTAAGTGACCAATAACTGTCTACACTCAGTCATTATCAACGTCGAAGCAGAAATCCCCGACTGTGTGCATCAGCCATAAGAAACGGCTACTGTTGAATGCTATTACCTCATACGTCGTAATCAGAATAATATAGAGCTTCGTATGTGGGGCTCACAGTCTCCAGCGTGATCGCCTATCACTGTATATAGAAATCTATACTTCGCAAGCCACCTTACGACGTGTGGCCGAGAGTGCTTCTGAATTCCCACCTTTCCTCCTATATTGCCGGCTTGAGTGGCCGAGCGGTTCTAGGCGCTACAGTCTGGAACCGCGCGACTGCTACGGTCGCAGGTTCGAATCCTACCTCGGGCATGGATATGTGTGATGTCCTTAGGTTAGTTACGTTTAAGTAGTTCTAAATTCTAGGGGACCGATGACCTCAGCAGTTAACTCCGATAGTGCTCAGAACCATTTGAACCATTTTTCCTCTTGTATTCGCGATTCGTGCTTGAGACGACCGCTTAATAATACGCTACTGTAATGTCTGTAATCAGTCAGAGTATCACACCATTATCATTTCAGGACAGCTGTAAGCGAGGAAATAATATCCTGCCCTATTCTCTCCGGAACTCAGTCTCTCCCAATTTCACAGCATCTTCTCCGTGTTGCACAACAACTCTTGTGCAGTCTCCTACTGGAGTTGAGCATTTCCTTAACACTCTCCCGCTTACTATACAATCCCGCGAGAGCACCTATCGATCTCCGTTGGATCTCCTCCAACTCTTCTATTATTCCAAGGATCCAGAGTGATCAGCAGTAGTGAAGAATTGCTTGGACAAAGGTTTTTGTAAGTATCTTCTTTTGTGGATGAATTGCACTTCCTCAGGACTCTTCTAGCAATCTCACCAGTCCACAGAGTAGATGCACTAATCGGGAATAGAAGTTGCTAAACTTTAACTCTCATGTCTCCCGCTCGGGTGTGTACATGTTTCTCCCAGCCGTAGTGAGTCTACGTCCGATGAAATGGTTCATCAGTAATTCTCCGACCTACCGCCATCACAGATAAGTTCTTTGCCGTATGTGCTACGCAGATAGATTTCCTAACATCCGGTGTCAATCAAATTAAACCTTTTCATAAACAGGACTGTTTAAATGCGATCCAAAGATTCCAGACTCACATGTAATGCGAATGTAGCACTGTAGTAGTAATATTAATATCCAGTTTAAGTTGGTTTTTCATTAAGTAAAGGCTGAATGTGCGATTACCACAAACAAATAGTGTTGAGTCCACAAGAAGGTGGGACTGCGTGGAAAATAAAAGATAAACCAGCTTTGAATCATCATCACTCTTTCCTCACAATATCAGAATTTTGTTTTCGGCTCAAGCATTGCGAAGAAACTAAGTTCAGACACCATGTTATGATCAGCTTAACAATAACATTATTGTTACTGAAAGTTATTTGAAATATTTTATACAGGTTGACATGCTCAGAAAAATACGTTAAATGTCGTTTTTTGCTGGAAAGTCGAGCTCCAGTACCTTGCACGTCGGTACTATGTCGAGTCAGTAATACATAATAACTTTCCTTCCTGTCAGGTACTATGTTCTAGCTAAGTACTATGAATAAGAAAACGATTTAGGGTTTTTGAATTTTATTTGCATGTTCCTGGAACCTCGATATTCAGCGTTTTATTCGGACACAACGATATATAAGTCACAGAACAGGTCTAAATGGACTATAATTGGTTAAACGCCCGTGAGTGTGTTGCGCATATATATATTAAAGGATCTACTAGCATAAAAAGCGCGTGTCAATGCCACCGTATTTATTCATCTTGCTACAGCTGCATTTTGTGTTGAGGTGTATATTGACAACGCAATGACTCAGTAAACGCAGCTAGCAGCTATTTTACGAATCTAAAATGTTTGTCCACTATATATTTGCTGTTGATACATTCACTGAAATTTACGACTAATGTAGTGAAGGTAGTTATTTAGCGTTGTCGATAATAGAATACATTCACTACTTAGGGAGATTTCACAGACTCAAAAAAGACGTTTCGAAGTGGATGATAATTGTGAACCATTTATTGTGTGGAAAAATAATAATTTTCCAATTAAAATAGTGAGTGATTTTGTTGAGTTCCAGGCACGAATTAGGAAGATGGAGACTTAATTACTAGGAATCAAACTGCTGACTAATGATCCTAAATTTTGCCAACAGATTAAAAGGATATCTAGAGCTGTGTTGGAACTTCAGCTTATTCGGTGGATCGCAATATAGCTGAAAGGAAAACATGGCCTTGGCAACTCGGTGACGCGGGGATCCGATAAAGATGTGCCACCCTAAGGATTCTCTATTCTCAGATGTACCAATCTGGCATCCGACTGAACTGACTTACGGAAATGAAATAAATATTAGCTGAGATCCCTGAACGGCTCGAAACGTAGGAAACTCCAGTGCATTAACCTCTCCGTCATCGTGTGCTGCTCTTCCTACTCGTCCACATTCAAAATTAAGCCGTAGCTGATTAAGATTGATATGGGTCGCTGGCCAATAGACGCATTAGCGAAACCAGTTTCGCTGCTCTGTCGGCGTCGCTAATATCAGCAAGTTACTAGTAGTCCTCTCATACGAAGGCTATTCCATTATTAAGGTCTGCTGGGTAGTAAAGTCTAAACCACAGAGGAAATCCGATGAAACCTTGCACAGATGTCTCCGGCAGTGTCCCACGTATGCTCGTCGATCGCGTCATGTCACTATTTTCAGCTGTGAGAGCACAAAGAGCAAGTAAAAGTGCACAGAAAATAATGGCCCCGCCAAGAACAAGAGCCTGCCGATAGATTTCGCCTTATTACATGCAGCTCACGTACCGTTACTGTTAGGGATTTCCTTCTTCTTCATGAGATTTCTGGCCACACACTGCAGCGGCAATGAAGTTGCTCCTGCAGCGTTTTCGATGAAAAGCGTTTGATCACCTGCCCTACAGCCCGTAATGGCTCCCTCTGAGTTTCATCTCTGCTCACATGAACCGCTCTCCATGAAGAAGAGTTGGTTTCACGTGGAACAGAGACGAGCACTGCGACACCTGCACATATCATCCACCACGTAGTCCCGACTAGACAAGACTGCAGACCAGCTTAGAGAATTTTCGGAAAGCGCAGGCAGCTGCCTTCTAAGGCTTGGGTATTGCAAATGCAGTACAAGGATGCGACGTTTGTCTAACGCTGAACGGTGACTATGTAGAGAAGTAGATGGATGGTGTTAGCCAAGTTCTGCGAACTGATGGATGTGGCGCAATGGTTAGCATACTTGACTTGCGATCCCGAGGACGACGGTTCAAACCCGCGTTCGGCTATCCGGATTTCTGGATTTCCGCGAGTTCCCTAAAACGCATCAGGCAAATGCTGGGATGGTTCCTTTGACAGGGCACGGTCGTCTCCCTTCTCCATCCTTCCATAATCCGAATGGATCGAAGTCCTCGCAGTTTGGTCCCATCCCCCAAACCAACCAACTCTTCCAAATAAATAATTTTTGACTATCACCGTGCTTTCCATTTTGCGACCGATCGGGTCTTTATAAAACAACAGCACTCGTACATTAATCTGTCAAATAGGCTGAAACCAACTGGGTCGTAGAGCAGACAACGTGTGGATTTATCCGAAACAGGCATAAATAGAACAGGCAACACCAATGTAGCTTTCCCTTGTAGGAGTTTTACTACTCGTTATATTTGGATTGGGTTTATTGAGCCACACTGCGAAAAACCTGGTACAAATACAAAATAATATATGCTGAGCAAGCAGAATATAAGCAGTGCAAACAATGATTTCAAATTATTGCACAATTTTCTTGAAGGGCCATGGTTTGTAGCTAATAAATATTCACATATCAGCTACAGACAGAATATACCAAACACAGCTCAGGAGAGAATGAGAAGCATACACATGGACAATATCACCTTTATGTAATCACAGTTAACACAACTTTTATTTAATCATGTTTTTACCTCCTGTAAATCAAAAAAATGTTTTGTATCCTCATGAATCTTGAACTTACATATCGTACGTGAAACTTTTGTGTCGTTGGTCAATGTTTTTTTCTGGGACCAAACAAGATTGAAATACTAAACTACACAAATTCTTGATATTCACCAAATATTAGGACACACAGTACATATTTTACATCAGTACTCACATACGTTTCTCATCCTGGTAATGACTTATTTCCGCGGATTAATTTGCTGACGTTTACTTCTAAACTGTCGACTGATTTGTATATATATTTGCAAGTACCACAGAATAGTACCTCAAATAGTAAGATAGAGATTCCCGTGATAGGCCAAGTAAATTTTACTGAATGCTCTCCTACACTTCAAACTGACACAGATACATGAGACAGTTTAGCAACATAGTTACCAAATCCCTGTAAACAGGCCTCGGAGCCTTCCACCAGTCCTTCAATTACTCGATTATAAAAATCCACTCGTTGGTCACGGAATCTCTCCAGAACCTCAATGTGAATGTCTTCATCGCCGGAAAATGGCGACTTTCTTGAATCAGTTCCTCGATGGTCTGGACATTGTGTTCTTTGGTCGATGTCAATATCGATGTCCTTCCTTTCCTATCAGCGTCTTACACAGCTGGTTAGCATTGGTTAAACTGATGACACCATTTCAATACAGCGGGACGCGTCATTGCATTATGTCCACACACAGCCAGAATTCACGGTCAGTTTGTGTGAAATTTAGATGTTTTGCCGACACAAATCGGACTGCCTCGCGCAGCTCAACTTTGGAGCAGCTTTCCAGTCGCCGTTCCATTTCTCTCTCAAAGCATGACGCAGTTATTATACGTACCGCAGTGTAGCTGTGTCTGCAGAAGGCTCAGGGCATGTACTGTCTTCTGATGGCGCACCAGTCTAGTTGTGCAGTGGTCTTAGCGTGGGACAACATGTGTTACTGCCTGAAGTCGCTGCGTTTCTGCTTTTTCATGGAATTGAAAAGAACAGTTCCTTTTTTCTATGAGACAAATGCATTTAGTGTACTGCATAACGTGAAACCCTTACATCCAGGCAGCGCACATCTGAATCAACTTCTCTCGGATGTATTCAGTATCTCAGGTGGACACGACACAAGGCATGGAGCATATTTACTGTTAGTGTTGGCTCAGGGTTTGGTGTTCTGGAGCATTTCCTCACTCGAAATGCATCGCTTTTGTCATTACATTCCACCTCTTCTTCCTCACTGTCTTCTGCGCCTTGTATTCTCTACTGTGAATGTGAATGTGTGTGTCGTTGCTGAATGTGTACAAAGTGCTGAATCTCTTAAGGTTTTTAAATAAAGCGTACGTTATTCACATTCTACACCTTAATTCTTCATGTCTACATCACCTCTGCTTGCACCCTTTCATTACTATTAAGGCCGGCCGAGGTTCAGGGCGCTACAGTCTGGAACCGAGCGACCGCTACGGTCGCAGGTTCGAATCCTGCCTGGGGGATGGATGTGTGTGATGTCCTTAGGTTAGTTATGTTTAAGTAGTTCTAAGTTCTAGGGGACTGATGACCTCAGAAGCTAATTTCCATAGTGCTCAGAGACATTTGAACCATTTGAACCATTACTATTAAAGCGAAGTCCTCGAGGGTAATCTTTAAGTTTTGGAAAACAAATGAGACCTAGTCGGGAATGTATCGATGACAGAGAACACAATTGACGGATTGTTTCAGATGTCACAGCCCTCGTCTGTGTTCCATGTGTAGACGAACTCTCCGAATTCGTATTTTCTGTATTTTGTGATTCTGTTTCTCACGCAACGACATAGTTACGATGGACACAGACATGTTACACGAAAAAAACTCGGAGCACTCTAGCGCCAGCGTATTTCAACTTCCATCTCCGACGCTAAAAAGTCAACCGAGTAATTTGCATGACATGTAATACCTTAACCGATATTGAGAACATAATAAAAAATTTGGAGGCATCACTTTTCATCACGCTTTCGTACATCGAAAAAATTTATCTTTACATTGTTTTTCGCAAATAAGCGGTCTCTTATTCCATAGCGGAATTTATACACATGTACAACCCTAAATTACCTTTCTCTGTCCAAACCACGCTAACACTGCGATAAACAGCTTTCTTCAGTCAGATACTGAAACTTACGGGGAGATTGCAGAAACGGAACCAAGTGATGAACAGAAAATACATGGTGCAAAGTGCAACCTACAATCAGGCACAACAAGTTCAATTAATTATCTGACCTAGACCAAAACAAATAAAATTTGGATACAGAGTACGTGCTTATTGAGGACTGGGAAGGGTATTTCAGGATCTTCATGGTACAATAAAACAGTAACACTTGACGGAAGGGAGACCTTCAAGATCGTGCAGGAAACAGTTGCATTGTATTTCGATGTATCTGTAGAAAACCAGTTACCAGCCTCCTCCTCTCCTGAAACTTTCGAAACCTGCTGGAGCTTCTAATAGGTGCTTCTACTGGAGTGTAGTATTGAATTCTATGGTACACTAGAAGACCCAATCCTCTCCCCATTCTTCCTTGGCGAGTTTCGTCCTCTGCAACCCGATATCAGAGGATGGTAAATGACATTAATTACAGGGTGAGAAACACCGGCCTTGTTCGTCATCTGTTCGTCCTAGTCATTGTAAACTAATCCCAAGTGACCTCGTTTCCACGGAAAGGAGATTCATGTACCTCTTCGCTTAGTTGCAGTACCCGAATATTCATTTCACTGATCCATAGTCATTGCTGAACACATTCCTATACACATTTGGATTGTTACTCTATAGAACGTTCTAGAGCCTCGCGGGACGACCAGATTTGAGACTCTCTCGAATCGCTATAGCTTCTACTGTAGAAAATGAGACATGTGGTGGAAGACGAAACTGCTTGGAATATTTCAGCTTCTGGACAAGAAATACACGTTGTACTGCTGAAATCTCTTGAAAGAACAAGCCATTAGTATAAACATAACAATGTTCGTCGAATAAGACAGGTGAACTGATTGTGCCAGAACAGTTTTTCGTAAAACCGTAGAAGAGAATCTCGAGTTTTACAAACAGATGTAGGAATGGAATACCAAGTGGGCCTTTGTAGATATCAGATTGAATTCAACCGTAGGTGTTAAACACCGGATCTAATGTTTAAATTAGTAAGGAATAATGACTTTACATATCCGATTTGGAACTTATGTGCGGAGGAATGTATCTTACATCCCGTAGGAGGGTGATTAATCTACTGTTGGACTGCTGTCTCTCTAGGCCAATAAACCTCCTCGCGAGTTAAACAGAGAACTGACTTGTGGCGATAACGTATTAGACCTTCTGGTGGCAAACAGACCCGAAACATTTGAAACAGTTAACGCAGAACAGGGTATCAGCTGTCATAAAGTGGTTACTGCACCGATCATTTCAGCCGTAAACAGAAATATTAAAAATGCTTGGAAGGTTTTTCTGTTTATCGAAAGTGACAAAAAGCAGATTTCAGAGTACTTGACGGCTCAACACAAAAGTTTCGTCTCAAGTACAGACGGTGTTGAGGATCAGTGGACTAAGTTCAGAATCACCGTACAATATGCATTAAATGAGTATGTGCCAAGCAAGATCGTAAGAGATGAAAAAGAGCCACCGTTGTATAACAACCGAGTTAGAAAACAGCTACGGAAGCAAAGGGAACTTCGCAACAAAAATAAACATAACAAAAGCCTTGCAGACAAACAAAAATTACATAAAGTGAAATGTAGTGTGAGGAGGGCTATGCAAGAGGCGTTCAACGAATTCGAAAGTGAAGTTCTGTGTACTAACTTGGCAAAAAATCCTAAGAAATTTTGGTTTTATGTCAAAGCAGTAGGTGGATCAAAACAAAATGTCCAGACACGCTGTGACGAAAATGGTACTGAAACAGAGGATGACAGACTAAAGGCCGAAATACTAAAAGCCTTTTTCCAAAGCTGTTTCACAGAGGAAGACTGCACTGTAGTTCCTTCTCTAGATTGTCGCACAGATGACAAAATGGTAGATATCGAAATAGATGAACGACGGATAGATAAACAATTAAAATCACTCAAAAGAGGAAAGGCTGCTGGACCTGATGGGATACCAGTTCGATTTCACACAGAATACGCGAAGGAACTTGCCCCCCTTGTTGTAGCGGTGTACCGTAGGTCTCTAGAACAGCGTAGCGTTCCAAAACATTGGAAAAGGGCACAGGTCATCCCCGTATTCAGGAAGGAAAGTCGAACAGGTGTGCAGAACTATAGACCTATGTCTCTAACGTCGATCAGTTGTAGAAATTTGGAACACGTATTAGTTCGAGTATAATGACTTTTCTGAAGACTAGAAATCTACTTTGTAGGAATCAGCATGGGTTTCGAAAAAGACGACCGTGTGAAACCCAGCTAGCTCTATTCGTCCACGAGAATCAGAGGGGGTTCCTAGGTAGATGCCGTGTGTCTTGACTTCCGCAAGGCGTTCGATACAGTTCCCCACAGTCGTTTAATGAACAAAGTAAGAGCATGTGGACTATCAGACCAATTGTGCGATTAGATTGAAGAGTTCCTAGATAACAGAACGCAGCATGTCATTCTCAATGGAGAGAAGCCTTGCGAAGTAAGAGTGATTTCAGGTGTGCCGCAGGGGAGTGTCGTAGTACCGTCGCTATTCACAATATACACAAATGACCTTGTGGATAACATCGGAAGTTCACTGAGGATTTTGGCGGATGATGCTGTGGTACACCGAGGGTTTGTAAGAATAGAAAATTGTACTGAAATGCAGGAGGATGTGCAACGAATTGACACATGGTGCAGGGAATGGCAATTGAATCTCAATGTAGAGAAGTGTAATGTGCAGCGAATACATAGAAATAAAGATCCTTTATCATTTAGCTACAATGTAGCAGGTCAGCAACTGGAAACAGTTAATTCCATAAATTATTTGGGAGTACGCATTAGGAGTGATTTATAATGCAATGATCATATAAAGATGATAGTCGGTAAAGCAGATGCCAGACTGAGATTCATTGGAGGAATCCTAAGGAAATGCAATCCGAAAACAAATGAAGTAGGTTACAGTACACTTGTTCACCCACTGCTAGAATATTGCTCACCAGTGTGGGATCCGTACCAGATAGGGTTGATAGAAGAGATAGGAAAGATCCAACGGAGAGCAGCGCGGCTCGTTATAGGATCATTTAGTAATCGCGAAAGCGTTACGGAGATGATAGATAAACTCCAATGGTAGACTCTGCTGGAGAGACGCTCAGTAGCTCGGTAAGGGCTTTTGTTGAAGTTTCGAGAACATACCTTCACCGAGGAGTCAAGCAATATATTGCTCCTGTGGTGTCACCGCCAGACACCACACTTGCTAGGTGGTAGCTCTAAATTGGCCGCGGTCCATTAGTACATGTCGGGCCCGCGTGTCGCCACTGTGTGATCGCAGACCGAGCGCCACCACAAGGCAGGTCTCGAGATACGGAATAGCACTCGCCCCAGTTGTACGGACGACTTTGCTAGCGACAACATGGACGAAGCATTGCTCATTAGCCGAGCAGATAGTTAGAATAGCCTTCAGCTAAGTCAATGGCTACGACTTAGCAAGGCGCCATTAGTAACTTTGCATGTATCTAAAGAGTCTCGCTTGTATCGCCACAATCTCCAGATGTACCAAAAAGGATGGATTAAAGTTAAGTATTCCAAAAGGTACGTACTTTTCTTTATAGCATTCATTACGTATACTGTTTCAGACCTCACGCCATCCTCCTTTAGCTTAGCGCGTGCCTTTCGGCTTCCTCTCATTGTGTCTAGGCTGTCTTGTCTAGACACAACAGCTCCCTCCTACGTATATGTCGCGAAGAGACCATGAGGATAAAATCAGAGAGATTAGAGCCCACACAGAGGCATACCGACAATCTTTCTTTCCACGAATAGTACGAGACTTGAATAGAAGGGAGAACCGATATATGTACTCAAAGTACCCTCCGCCACACATCGTTAGGTGGCTTGCGGAGTATGGATGTGGATGTAGATGTAGAAGTACTTTATTGTCAAGCACTACATCTAACGAAGTCTTTCGGGTCTTTGTTCCAGTTACGATTTCTGAGATTCCTTGTTGTACTCCACATATCAGATATCTTAATATCACTATTCATTGTTTCAGAATAATTTATTCAGATTAGACGTTTTCAGTTCTTTCGTGCAACACGTTAGTTTTAGCATTCGTCTTCTAGCAATGCAGGTTGTCTTCTGAAGATAAGGAGAGCTTATATTGCTAAAGCGCTAGTCCACGTTGCGCAGTAATTGTGAAGATTTCGTATCCCATGTCACAGAGCTGTTAATCTGTAACGAAGTAGTTTGTCGTTTTTGGGACAGAGAGATCTGTCATATTTAATGCATTGAACAATGTGTAGCAGTATACGTTCTATGGATCCGTTTCTGGCACAACTGCTACTGTATTCTCCACGATTGTTTGAAAGAGTGCCGAGGAGCGTTAGGAAAGAATCCCACGTTCTTGCTGTCGGTTTGTCATCAGAACATTAGGGAAATGATCTGATCCTAATGGGTCATGCCATATTGAGTAGAAACCGTATCATCTGGTAACGAACATAACGTGATAACGTCAACAGAGCTGCCTTTATGGGGGAAGACACATCAGGAGAGGACAGCCATCGTTGACAATTGACAGTATGTAAACAACAAAATCGGTAGCACCCGTCGTAAAGGGTGTGAAAGCATTTATTACAGAAAATCGATTTTAGTCACTGAGTAACCACCTTCAGTGCAAATATTAAAGTCTTGAAGACCCACGTAATAATAGCAAATATTACAACTTCAAGTTGGGATCAAATGACTCTGAGCACTGTGGGGCTCAACATCTGACGCCATCAGTCCCCTAGAACTTAGAACTACTTAAACCTAACTAACCTAAGGACATCACACACATCCATGACCGAGGCAGGATTCGAACCCGCGAATGTAGCGGTCGCGCGGTTCCAGACTGTAGCGCCTAGAACCACTCGGCCACCAAGGCCGGCCAAGTTGGGATCAATATAGAAGAACATGGCAGCTGACGACAGATTTTTTCTTTAAATGCTATGCTCTTCTATATTGTATATCCAACAGGAGCATCTTCTTAGTGTCAATGTCCCACAGTGCAGGCTCAAAATATGAACATTTCACAATATGTCTTGCTGTGGCAAACGGACACAATCGTTTGCTGCCTTTTGCGATTGATTTGGTGTATGGTGTGTCTTAAGAGGATTCTGGAGGCATCATTAATTTATGGGCGGTTGTCAGAAAACCACCCAAAATTGTTTATCATGTATTCTTTCTACCAAAACCGAGCCGCGGAGTCCAACACGGATTTTAATAGCATATGACTGGATTTCCTACAATATACTCCTACAATACCGAGCCCGTTTCCGTGAGACGAAGGTCGAAAGTTACTCTACTTGAACATGTAAGATATGCACGTGTAACGGGGTGTGAGGCGAAATAGTAGCTTATACGGCGGAGATTCAAGCGTCTCTACTGGTAATGTATTTGTCGAAGTTGATCGCATTGTTCCAAGGGAAAATCGCTGGCAACCGAAATGTACTGCTTCAAGCTTATGAGGTGCACCTTTGGTATCCATAATCGATGACTGAGCGGAGGAGGCCCTAGGATATGTTCAAGAGAATTGTGGGCTCCACACCCTACCAAGTTTCATCTACAAATATCGTAATGTTAATGCTGTTTCCTGATTACAAGAGATACGTGATCATACCATCTGAAGCGCGTTTCAAACACCACAGGCTTCAGTTGCCTATGGGAGAGAGACACTATGTAATAAAATGGATGAGTTGCACCGTCGCAACCATCTGCGGTTAAAGAGAACCATGGAACATTTCTGAGTTGAAATTGTTAGGTCGTTGACCTTGTAACAGCGTGTTAATGCGTAAACGACTCTGTCTAAAGCCGTGCAACGATATTCAAGATCATGCTGTACAGGATTCAAGACGCTGACCAGGCTTCAAGATCGTGGTGTATAGGAGAAAGGTATAAATCATCTGCAACCCGGATAGTTTCAATGCCGGGTGAAATGATGTTGTACGTGGTCCGTAACTCGTGTGTACGTTTAAAACATATAAGGGGTGGGCATGGAGCACTGAGGCAGTCCTCTCTAGGTTGTAATAGCAATTTGTTCTGCAGTCAGAGCACTGTATCTTAGGAAGGTTTGAATGCCAAACAAAAACGTCTCTGGAATACACATATCGCCTAATTTTTGTAGTAGAAGTGAAATTTAAACATTGTCGTGCGCACCTTTACGTCGATAAACGCTAATGCAAAAATGTTGCCTAGTGTTGAACGAAAAATTTGAAAATGTATAATACGAAGAACGCATAGTTTCCGTTACCCTCCGGAAACCCCACCTGGTTTTCTGAAAGCAAATAGTTCTATCGCAGCTACCACTCTGAGTGGGTCTTAATAAACTATCTAAGGGTCCTTCTGGCTCAAGACGACGTTCTACTTCCGGCCATTGCTTTAGGTCACGGAGCTGGAATAATTATTTGAACTGTTCAGTGAGGAGAGGAGTGTCATCCAAGTACCGTTGAAAGTTCGTAGAAACTTTGTCAATGCACTATTTGGCGAATTACACACCGAAGGATAGTGAACATGATTCACTCCAAGGACAGAGTTCGTCGAGGACTGCAGCATTTTCTTCAGCTCTTGTAGCTGAAAAGGTTATCGCAGGATATGGCCAGATGCTATTGCTACTGGTGGAATAACGGGACTGCAATCGTGAGACAAACATTTGGTCCAGGCTCCATTTGCGATTTCTGAGTTTTCATACTGTATTCAACACATCGGACAGCTTAACGACACTCTTCAACGTTTCACAATAATTATTTGTTTCTGATGTTCCCGAACTTTTTTTTTATTTTTACAACCTGTTAGTTGTAGCATCTGTCTTCCAGCATTGCAGGTTGTCTTTTCAAGATATGGAGATCCTATGTTACTTACGTGCTAGCCAACGCTACGCAATCATTTGTGAAGATTCCGTATTCCATGATATCACAGGGGTGTTAGTGTGTAACGAAGAAGCGTAATACGTTGTGAGCCGGAAACGTACTTGATGAAGTGGCGTGGCACCGATGAACAAGTTGTAAAGTGTCTTCACTAACATCAGAAGTGTTCTGGGAAGCGCACGTTGTAGTACTGAAGCACAGGGAAAGTTTTGTGCGCGTTAAATCCTCTGTGAGGTGTAAAATTAGTCGCGCAATATTTGAGTTTCATATAAGTAATGTTTCAAAATTTTAATGACCCTTAAAATTCTCTCCATAAGAGTGACTTGCCCTACTGTGGTTGGCAAAAGTGGTGAAGTAGCGGAAAAATGCTCCTACCGGAGGACGAAAACGGCGAACACGCTGTTGTTCAAAAGACTCTGACAGAAAAGTGGAGTACCAGCAGCCTCATCTTACTTTCCTCAGCACCTTTAAAAAATTTCCCAAAAATTTTGGCATGCAGACAAATTCGCGCGCTTTTTTATGCAGAGAGAGAATGTTAAAGCAGCAGTGGAAAAGACAAAGATATACTGGAACATAGTAAAAGTTGATTGTGGCATAGAAAGATCGAAGGATACATTAGAATTGTGAGAGAAAGAGAGTGTACAGTGGCATAGGTTCGTAGTTGACAGTGCTAGGAAATGAGTGAAGGAGACTGTGCTAGTGATACAGGAGTAAAGGGAAGGTGCAGCTGAAAGTGAATGACAGCCAGTGATAAAGAGAGACAGCGTCTACGACAGTGCCATCGAGGACGAGAGAGATAGCGACAGTGAGAAGGCGGCGGCAGTTTGAAGGGGTGAGTGAAATAGTAGCAGTAGGAGAGAGCAAGAGGGAGACAATGACAGTGGGGGGATACAGTAGTAGTAGTAGGGGTGTGGGTTACAGTGAGGGGAGTTTGTCGGAATGAGAGATGAGTTGCCGGGTAAAAATAGAGTGCGAATATATTCGCGTGCAAAAACATTTGGGAAAATTTTAAAGGCGCTGAGGGAACTACAATGTGGCAGCTGGTAGACCATACTTCAGTCAGAGTCATTTCAAACAGGAGAATATTCGAACTTTGTGCTCCGATAGGATTCGTTTTCTCCAGAACGAATTTACCTATCTTGCGATGTAAGCGTTGAGATCACCAGAGGTTGTTCAACAGTGCATTCCACTGAACTTCGCTTACATTGCTTTACGGGGAGAAACGTACCGATAACAGGGCGAATGATACAAAACGTAATTATATCTGTGCTACTGGTATCTACAGTCTTATAGTACGGGAAGTGATCTGTGCTTCCGAAAAAGTATCTTCTTCTCATAGCAGGACAGGGACACCGCCTTTCCTGGGATAGAGGAGGCAGGAGGATAGTCTGTGAGTTTCCGGCAGTCTTCATGTGATATTTTGTAGTTTTAGGGTATTTTTCAAACAAATTGAGGAAAGGGTCAAGTCCAAGTGCGAGGTAGTCCACAAAAAATTCGTAACTTACTGACTGCTGTGCAGCAACAGTTTGAGGCGGTGTAATTTTGCTGTCTGAATAGATAAACTCTGAATCACATGTGTTCTAATGTTCTTTTGTCTTCGCAGGTGCTTTACAGCATTTCGTGCTGTCTGTGTCTTCCCTGCAGGAAGAAGACACGTGATTTGGGGCAGAAATCAAAGAAAGCACGTTCGACGGAAGTCTATGATTACAGAAATGTGGACATGGAGAAGGTAAGCACTGAGTAACTCCAAGGTGTATGAAAAATTCCACAATGAAGCCAACGACCAGTTACATTACAGTTAATATAGTCACTGATACAGCACCATACAGAATCTCACTGTATCAGCTTCTGGACTCGGCTGAACTCTCTCAACTACTCGTCATAAACAAGCCATCACCTAACGGCATCTCCTCCTACAGTGCACACTGACCCCACCGTTTTATAAGTGCATTTTCAGCGACAGTGAAATAAGTGTGGATCGAGCCACCTAACCCAATTGCAGCCACACGTCTTCGTATCCATCACCCCCATAACACTAGCCGCTCATTTTCCTATGATCTTCGGATCAGCGTAATAGCTATACCTGCTTACAAAAGGACTCGTAATAACTGGTGACAACGGTAACAACACTAATGGTTGGAATTAAGCTAGTAAACTGAACCGAAGAAAACATTTCGGCTGTACACGTACGCATCCCGGACCGACCAAAACTTCCATATGTCACACATTGCCCATATTTTCTATGTTCGCATTTTGTTGTGCATGCGGAGGGAGAGACTAATTATTACTACCATCACACAGTCTGTGTTAATACGATGTCTGTATATTACATTACAATTTCCTTCAGTCAAGCATGCAGTCATTAACGGTTTGAGAAAAGAAGAGCGTGTACTTATGTTCTTCCTACTAGGAGGCAACTTCTGTACATAATGTGGCAATCAGTCGCAACGCTACGGACACCAGCATGCTGTCTTTAATAAATAGTAAAGTGAAGTACGCATGAAGGCAACCGAAAATTACATTCAGTCGATATTGTTACAGAATTGTGGGTCAAACCGTAAAAACATGTCTGGTAGGATTAAACATCATTCCTTTTGAGAATATTCAGGAGTAGCAATTGATGAATGGTTCAAACATTTAGGAAAACTTTATATCTTTTAATGGATAAGTTAATTTCCATTAGTAGATATAACCCAGACATGTCATAGCATCGCAGACCACGTGGTTTTAAAATAGGTGCACAGTAGATTGTAATACGTCTACAATTATTTACGTCATGAATACTCTTCCCAGCAAGCATCGGTGAGGAATGTCTGACATCATGACCTTAACCAGAGCTATATGACATAGCATTATTTTCATGACGCCATCAATAAGGATATGCGTTTAGTGTACGCAGATGTGTGTTGCTTAAGTGATGTTTAATGTAGCAGGGTTTCTGAAACCTGGAGTGGCTTGCAATGCTTATGTTCCGAGTCTTCAGATGACATGTCATTCGTCAGTTGCATAGAGATCACAGTGGGACGATGGCAGCAGAATGAATTTGCCTTTTGCGGGCACGCGCTCCATCGACTATACTAACCAAGAACGACACACGACCTGTCCTCACAAGTGTACTTCCAGCAGTGCCTCATTTCCCGACTTCCAAACTTCACAGAAAGGCAAAGGTCTTGTACTCGAGTTCCAGTCCGGCATATTCCGGCCTTCATATTTCACTACGTGTTTACTGAATATATCTATCCACATTTGCTTCACATATTCTAAACCTTCATTGTACATACAATTTTTCTCATTTCAAGTGCCAGGTTAACTATTACAGGATGCCTTAGCAGTAGCCATATTACCGTGCCACAGTTTTGTCTAGTGTTTTCCGTTAAAATCTTACCTCACGTTTTCATTCTTGTAGCTCTTCGTTCTCTGCCTTATTTGATGTCTTAATTTATAACCGCCGTCTCTAGCACCGTACTTCATATCTCTTAAACGATACAGTTATGGACTGCATATGTTGTATAAAATATGTTTCAGTATTGTAAGTCAAGTGTTTAGAATGTTCGCATCTGTTAGAAAAATATGCAACCCACTCTTCCAGGTTTATGGCCGCTTGAAAAAGAGGAGTGTGTCACAAGTGCCTTCTGTCTTTGAGATATTTCCCTGCCAATGGAGCCCAGAATCAGCTAGTCGCATCAAGTATAGAGATAACGGTGTGGACTGTACGCTGAAGGACGGCTATGCAGAGGTAAGTCAATTTCAATACAACCATGTGAAGTAATCTTGAAGAAAGGGTAAGAAAGAACGAGAGAGAAGAATGACCAAATAAAGTAGCAAACTGTACGCTTTGCAGAATCTGTTACTCTGCCGGATCACTCTTTCATTTGTACATGAAGAACTAAATAAGAATTACATTTGATTACAATCCAGTAATAGTATCGTGCACTGGTTACAAGAACCTAAGGTAAATCAAAGGTGAAAAGCAGCAGTAGTACTCGTGCACTAAGCTTCCTCTGTAAAACTGCCGGGGGTTCGGAATATATCACTCGTTTCATACGCAATAGTGTTCTTCGGCGGTCCACCTTCACGAAATGAAAAACGAAGGTTAACAGTGACTTAGTGCACCAAAACTGGCAAAAGCTTTCGACGTGCTACCTCAGTCTCCAGTAGACAGGTTACGGCCATAGGGAGTGTTAGTTTGGATATCCTTGCATAAAGCTAAGCACTTCCATAAACTGCTAAAAGCTTATGCCCTCAGATTAAAAGGAAGACGAAAGATGACTTTAATTTAAGTGCAGTAATTTCAGGAAGTAGTACATACCCACTGCAGAAAAATGTACACAAGGGCACAACGATATAACGTGTGTTTCAGTTCCAGTCCATGTGACGCTTACCTAGAGCCGATGCAGGAGGAAGTTTAGAAACTTTAAGAATAGTTGATAAGAAAATAAATAACCGGAACAGAGACCACAGAGGTGTTAGAGAGGGTATTAGAGGGCGGGGATGCTTAAACAAAAGTTAACAGTGCTGCCGTAGAGACCCAATGTAATGTTCCAGAATCGGATTTCGAGGTTGATTAGGCGGTGAGAAGGAACACAAAACATAAATTGAAATGACGACGGGAAGAATAAGCTAAGCGAAATTAGTGTGATAACAAAGACAATTATAAACATAAATTTACATTTTCGTTAGTAAGCACTCTCACTTGCAATTCCCTACGTATTTAATTGTGTACTGGCACTTCAAATTTATTTGCTGCAGTGACGTAAGTTAACTGTTTGTTGATGCCTTAGCACTAGTAGCAACAAACTACACATAATTTGCTAAGTGTGCTCCATAAATATCTTTCTTTTGTCTTTTCACTCTAGTACCTTTTAGCTCTCTACCTTATTCGATATCTTAACTTTCAGCACATATCAATAGCACCGTACTAAAATTCCTTAAAACTGCAATTACGGGCCACTTATTGAATATATAGTATGTTTAATTATTACAATTCAGATATCTAAACCTTTATATCTGCTGTATACATGACGTCTTGTCTAAATTAGTGATGGTAAAAACAAAACTTCCCCAGGTTCGTATATTTGGGCGCTTCAAGGTGATAAATGTGGCCGAAGAAATTCCTCCATCTGTTGCCCACAACTGCAACCTTCCTGTAGAACCTCGCAACCGCCGGAAGAGGCGAGAGAAGAAACAGGAGGATCCCATTGACGTAAGTCAATATTATTACTACCATGATAAAGAAGCAGTAGGGAACGGCCAGACTGGGTGTGAGGAAAGAATGTACAGATGGTATCTCAGATGGTATGCACTGTGGAATACTCCACTGCCAGGTAATACACTGAAGAGCCAAAGAAACTGGTGCACATACCCTATATCATGTAGGGCTCCTGCAAAGCACCCAGAGTACCGCAACACGACGTGGCACGCACTCGACTAACGACTGAAGTAGTGTTGGAGGGAACTGACAGCATGAATCGTGCAGGCCTGTATATAAATCCGTAAGAGTTCGAGGAGATGGAGATCTCTTCTGAACAAGAAATTGCAACTCTCAATAATGTTCATGTCTGTCTCCAGCAGCACACGCCTCACACCATTACTGAGCCTCCTCCAGTCCCCTGCTGACATGCAGGGTCCATGGATTCATGAGGTTGTCACCATAACCGTACACGTCCATCCACCCGATACAATTTTAATATAGAGACTCGTCCTTCCAGGAAACATGTTTCCACTCGTCAACAGTCCAATGTCGGTGTTGACGCGCCCAGGAGATGCTTAAAGCTTTGTATACTGCAGTCATCAAGGATATGCAAGTGGGATTTCCGATTCGAAAGCCCATATCGATGATGTTTCGTTGAACAGTTCGCACTCTGACACTTGTTGATGGCTCAGCATTGAAATCTTCAGTAATTTGCGGAGAGGTTGCTCTTCTGTCACGATGAACGATTCTCTTCAGTCGATGTTGTTCCCTTTCTTACAGGATGTTTTCCCGGCCACACCCATGTCTGGGATTTGACATTTTACCGGACTCCTGATATTCACGGTAAACTCATTAAATGATCGTACGAGAAAATCCCCACTTCATCGCTACCTCGGAGATGCCTCGTCCCATCACTCGCTTGCCGACTGTAACACCACATTCAAACTAAGTTAAATCTTGATAACCTGCCGTTGTAGCAGCACTAGCCGATCTAACAACTGCGCCAGACAGTTATTGTCTTATACAGGCGTTGCGGACTCCAGCGGTGTATTCTGCCTGTTTACGTATCTCTGTATTTCAAAACTCATGCCTATAGCACTTTCTTTGGTGCTTCAGTGTATTACTGGGAATCGCTCAAGCTCCATACGTGCTTTCAGAGCATGAGAGACTGCAACTGACACTCAGATTTACAAGAAGAGCAATGAGAGATATTCACTCTACTACAGACCAATAATATTATTCTCAACTTGTTACAAACCCTAAGGTAAAACTAAGCTTGCATGCAAGGATATAAATGTGGAAAGGGATGCTAGGCCATGAAACTGAAGAAGACGGAAGATGAAGAGCAATATACATGGGGAGACTTGGCTCCAGTATAATTGGTGTAAACTAAACAAACAATACGGTATTTATATGTTCGGAGGAATCATACATTTTCTTATAATATAGCAAGACAGTGTGAAAGGAGTATGAATTTAAAATATGTTACTAATTACTTTTATTGTAAAAAAAATATATTAAGACATTGACAAAGATAGAGTAAATAACTCTACATGATGTATTGTTAATCAGGCGTAATATTTCATCCTGGCGGAAGATACAGCGTAGCAATATCAAAATTTACTTACATTTTCGTTAGTAATCTTCCTTTTTTAAATCTACCGGCGTGGTTGCTGTAAAATTGCAAGTAGTAACCGAAAACTATCGAAGACGTCACATATCATACGGCTAAAAAAGGATGTGTCATTTTTTTGTATCATCATAGTCTTGCTTGGTGTCACTCTTTTGTATGGCCGAATCATTTTATATCATCACGCGCCCTATCCCACTGTATATGCAATGGTCTGCTTCTTTTTTTCTAACCTGCCCATATCTTCACAATTTTAACATACATTAAAAACACTGTATTTCACTTTCATTACTGTCTGCAGTGAAGGCTTAGTTACTTAATATGTAATCCATTTAAGAATGCTGAGAAAGACGTCTTAACTTTTCTGTCCTTTAGACAAATGCTATTCTAGATGAATCAGTGATGATAAACTCATACCTCCCACAGGTTGATTTTACTTGGGACTTTGGAGAGGAAGAGGTGGCTGGAGAGATTCCACGTTTTGAGGGTGACACTTGCGATCGGAGTGCTCAACCTGAAATTTACCGCAGAAACCAGAGACAGAGTTGTTCGATGCTCCGCAGGAGGGCCGTACAGAGGTAAGTCAGTAGCATTACTACCATGAATAGTTAGTAGGAAGAAATGGCCCGACAGGGTTACAGCGGAGAAAAGCCAATTACACGTCTGACTGCATGCCTTGCAGAATCACCCTCTCTGCGAAATTTGTTTATTTATTTGGAATGTCTCACGCTCCAGACATTCCTACATGACAGCAAAATGCAGTCGAAAATCAAGTTTACATGAAGGACCGTACAAGGGATTCATTTTATTACAATTCAGTAATACTAAAGTCCATTGGTTACAAGCTGTTAAGGTAAACTTCAGATCGAACTCAATACTACTGTTGAGATACAGTAAGCTTCAGTTGTAAAATTGCCATGAGTTCGGAGTGCCACTAGCGTGACACATGTCGGTCTAAAAGGTGTTCGGATGCACCGATTATAGACGACAGCCTCGTAGAGTCGGAGCTGGTCGAGCTCTACTGCTGGCCAGACTCTCATCTGTCCATCGGTGTCGTAAGCTCGAGGCAAACGTGTAGGATTAGAAGCAGACTTTCAGTTTGCGACGATGGCGTTATACACGCAGTGCGATTTCGAATTGTGGGCCGAGCGAGATTGAAACCGGTTGGCTCATTATTAACGCAACTACGACGAGGATAGTGTTGAGCGATTTATGTTAACGTGGAGTAGTTAAATCCGGGAAAAAGTGAAATTATCATAGCACATACTGATTTCAAGACTTTGTCTTAACCAACTCACCACGTTGAAATTTCATGCGGAAATAAAACTTTGTATACCTTGTGTCTTAAAGAAAGATACAATTCTTTACTGAAACATACGACCGCATCAAAGCTGGACTGTTCTGAAGCTTGCCACTAAGCTGAAGTTGACCTGTGGCTGCCAGTAGATTGCGTCCTCAGCCATTTTGTGGGAGGAACACACGAGGTCGGTTACATGCCTCGCTGTTCTGTAAATGTAGACCGCCGTTGCACAACTTGTGTCATCAACACACACTAAACAGAAGTATCATTGCGGAAACGTATCAGTAGTAAAGGGAAAAGCTGCGATGCAGTTCTGTAATTGTGTGACATTAGGCAAACCTGTTAGTTGAACTGATGTCTCGAATCCGACATCCACATGTCAGGGGATTTGAAACCAAGAGCTGGAAATAAATGACTATGAACGCCATAAATTAACATGTTGTGTGGCAGTAGGGGATAAATACGGAAGACAGAAGGAATCACAAAATCACAATGATTGTAGCCGACTAGATGGTGAACGTGCCCCCTAATACAGATGATAGAAGCGGAATGACTATTACACAAAATCAGTATGCGTGGTAACGGGTACGATGGTTGAATCCCTTGTAAAAGTTCAACAGGATAAATGTGACGACATAAAGATTCCGAATGAACTTATGGAATATTCTATACCATCCAAAAAGGCGCTCTACTTGGACTCTTTCAGCTACCTTCTAACATAGCTCACACCTAATTGCTCCAGCTAAACTTTCGTGGCGTCTGTTTTGCCTTATTGTGATACTGCCAACGGTTGTTCTAATGCAGACGCTCACATGATCTTGTAATTAAGTTCTTGATGAAAACTATCTGGATAAGTAGACTGTAAGAGTATAAAAATTGTAAGAGCATACGAGCAGTTGGCAGAGACCACATGGAATCAATGGCACAAGCCGTAAGGAAAGGGCGATGAAGGGTTGCCCAGGCGTTTTCGGTACAGCTTCTGACAGACTTAGGACGAGAACGGAAACAGATGCCATCCCATCTGTAGGTCCACACCGTTATCAATCATTGTTAATACCGAAGTTATACATAATTACTATAATATTACGACGTCTTTATTGGACAGCAATTCATAAAAAGAAATGAGGCAAGAATTTTGATTGGAACTAGCAATAGTAGGCTGCTTTCGAGGCTAAATTATTTAAAATAAGGCTGTAACAATGTTTTGGATCACCTTCTGTCGCAGGCTGAGCAACATCTTAGAGGCAAACTCTACCTCTACATTTACATCTACATATAACTCCGCTAGCCACCATGCGGTGTGTGGCGAAGGGCACTATTCGCGCCAAAGCCATATTTAACCACCCCCTGTGTTCCACTCGTGGATCGCGCGAGAGAAAAACAACTGTCTCAACAGCTTAGTACGAGCTTTAATTTCCCTTATCTTTGAATTATGATCATTGCGAGATTTGTAAGCTGGTGGTAATAATATATGCTCTACATCCTCGACGAAGATAGGATTTTTGGAATTTAGTGAAGAGCCCCTTCCCTTTAGCTCGTCGTCTATCTGCAAGTGTGTCCCACTTCAAACGTCATAACCATGTAATCCGAAGACAATGAATGTGCGAAATACGACTTACATAGTAGTATTTACCAAAAGACTGCGCTTCTTAGTCACAAAAGAGGATTACCTCTGACCACTTTTTACTTCAGGTACATAATCAGAGTAAATGAATAATTTAGTACGAAATGGAAATTTGTGCAAACTGTGTTACGGGTTTCGATGGTCCTGTTATAAAACATAGTCGAGATGCATCCAATCGAAAAGAACACATGCTCTTTCACCCATCATCCTTTCCCATATCTAGACAAAGTTTTCTGATGACCTCGTCAACAATGGTACGTTACGTCTCAATCAGCATACTCCCGTCATTGCGGCTGCCACTGCACGTACTTTCTACGTGTGATGTTGCCTCGCCACAGCTGTGCTGTTAGGGATACGTCGGATAATATCTTTTTGAAATTTACTACTGTGTCGTTGATGGTGTTGCACTGGTTATCTGAAATCCTAAGGAAGTCGATTACTTTATTGAATGACTCGATCTGGGACAGAATCTATACGGCTGAAAACGCTCCTCGCACTTATTAGCTGGGATGATTTGACCGAAGAGAGTGACGTACACAAATGCGCGAAAAATAGTTCCACGTGATAACACAGTAACAATTCTAGATATAAAAGTGTTACCACTGCATGAATACAAATGTGTGATACGTAACGTCACAGAAATCATTGATGAGAAATATATGACTCAACAAGAAGAATACTAGTAATTCATTAGGAAGTAATTCTATTTATTGGAGGTTAAAAATATGAAATCATACGTATAACAGACATCAGTTAAGTAGAAGAACAACATCTGTTGGGGGGAAGCGGATGTAACGTTATTGGAGTGAATTAAAACATAAAGCTTTAACAACTTCAGAGCAATTATACAAGTTCTGGTATATGACACATGAATGTGAAAGGCGTATGAACGTTTTATACTTGACAACACACTTTTATTGTAAATGAAATCAGTTATCTGGACAACTGACAAATATACTGCATTTAATTCCAAACGATATCACGATAATTGGATGTATTACTTAACTTTACTACATGATTCAGAGTAGTAATAAAAAACATATATATCGACATTTTCTTTAGCAAGCTCCCTTGTTTAGAGTTGAGTGTATGTTTTGCTACGTAGTTGCTGTACGTCTTTATGTGTCCTATTGTAAGAAGTAAACAAAAACCATCAAAAACATTACATGCCATATAGACCATAGACAATGTCTGATGTTTTTAGATCATCATTCTTTTAGAAAGTTTCATTCTTCTTCGTGATCATTTTGTATCATGGTATGTACGAAGCACTGCATGGGCAATAACCTGCTTCTTATGTTCGAACCTGACCATCTCTTAACAATTCTTACTTTCAAGCGCCCGATTAACTATTCCTCCTTGCCTTACGAATATTCACGTTAGCCTTCCTGATCAGTCTGCCCCATAAAAATGTTCCCCCCCGCCCCCCGCCATTAAATTCCTGTACCTCATAGTTCTCTACCTCTATCTTACTTTTTAACAGACATCTGTAGCACTGTTCTTCATCTTTATTACAACCTACACATAGAGATCTCGTATAACCCATTTCAGAAAGTTAAGTCAGTATCTAAGGTGCTCTGTAGGTTAGAAGCTTGCCTTTACAGCTGAGTCAGTGATGATGAAGTCAAACCATCCACAGGTCCGCGTCATTGGGCGTTTCGACGTGACCAATCTGCTAGAAGATATTCCACCGCTCGAGAACGACGCCTGTAAACTGACTGAACGCCGAGACTATTTGCAAGAAAGCAGAGGTGGAATTCGTTTATCTTCCGAAGGAGGATCCCGCTGAGATAAGTTAGTGTTATTAGTACAATGAAGAGCTAGCAGGAATAAATGGCCACTCAGTTTGGAGCGAAGAAAAGACAAATACATCTGAGACTGTCTGTATTGCTGAAACAGCCACCCTGTCGGCCGATAATTTTCGCGAACCTCTCACAATCCGGTTACCTGTCACGACTATAAAATGTAGTCGACTGTCTCGTTTACATGAAGGACTAAACGAGAGATTCACTATATTACAATCCTATATTACACGCTAAGACAAAAGAACGACGCACCACAAACGAATTATCAGAATGGGAAGGATATCGGTAGACGTGATGTTCAGGTGTACAGGTACAGACAAACTAATGACTATGCTTTCAAAAAAGTTGGATGATCTTAACAAACTGAGCAAGTGAGAAACACGTTGGTACACCTCTGGACCTTCTCCAAGCAGTTGGTGGCCTTGGCATTGATTGATATGATTGTCTGATGTCCTCCTGAGATATGGTGCCACATTCTGTCCAACTGGCGCGTTAGATGGTCAAAATCCTCAGTTGGTTGCAGGTTCCCTTCCGCAATGCTGCAGACGTTTTCAATTGGAAAGAGATCCGGCGACTTTGCTGGTGAGGTTAAAGTACGGCAAGAATGAAGACAATCAGCAGAAAATCTTGCCCTGTGCGGAAAAGCATTATCTTGCTGAAATTTAATCCGAGGACGGTTTGTCATAAAGGGCAATAAAACGGGGTGCAGAATACCTTCGACGTACCGCAGTGCTGTAAGATTGCCACGGATGACAACCAACCGAGTCCTTCTATGAAAGGAAAAGGCGCACTATGCATTATTTCTGGTTATCGGTCCATACGTCGGGCGACATTCAAATTGGTATCTCACCGATGTCTGGGGCGTATATATGCGTTTTCAGCTAAGTATCTCTTTGACACGAGTAGAATTGTCTTCAGCGAAGAAGCTCTCTTCGAGTTGAGCACCGGTGACCAAAGAAGACGTGTCTCAGGAAGCCCCTGGCTGCCACCCTCCGTACAGTCTGACAGCCAGGAGTGACGGTCTGGGGCGCCATTCTTTTTCACAACTGGAACCACTTGGATTCCATTCGCGGCACCTTTACAGTACAGCAGTACGTCGACGATATTCCATGCAACGCTTTGTTGCTATGCAGGACTTATATTTCAGCAAGACGAGAGTTTATACTGCCTCCCTTCTTGCTTGTCAGATCCTACCATGGCCGTCAAGTTCGTCGGATCTCTCCCCAATTCAGAACGTTCGTAGTGTTATGCGTGTTGTCCTCCGTCCAGTTCGAGATTTTGATGCAGTAAACACTCCTATTGGCAGAATATGCCACGATGCCGGGAGCACATCCAGTAACAGCAGTAATCTGTGCCACGTCGAAAAACTGCTGGTATAAAGCCCGGAGGAGGAACAGCGCACTGTTGACTCCCTCAATTTGTGAAGCCCTTTCTCTTACATAAATAATTCAGTTTAACTGAAACTGTAGTAACTTGTTAGTCTATATATGTACATCACTTGGTTATTTAGAGTGTACTCACGTCCTTCAATTACTAGACGCTAAACTGAATCCAAGGTCTAACGCGATGGCATCACTAGAGATTATAAGCTTCCACTGCAAAATTGTCTCGGGTTCGGTATGGTTACATGGCACCCTGCAACGACTTGAGTCGTGCCAGTTGTAGACCATAGTTCTTGCGAGTCACAAGTGACAGTATGTCACTGCTGGCTGGAGTCACATCCTTCCGTCTACACGGCAGGTTCGAGGTAATGGTGTAAGATAAGCAGTTAACATTTATTCCGCTACAAAGACGTTACTTACGTAGCGTGATTTCTGATTGGGAAATGACGAATACTCAAATCGATTGACTCACTTTCAACGCATCTATGACGATCAATGTTTTACGTAATTTATGGAAATGTGAACAATCTAAATCTGGATAGTCGGTGAACATTTAAAAGGGCACGTACTGATTTCCAGTACTGTGTCTTAGCCAATTCACAACTTCTCCACGTTGTAGTTTTCTTTGGTATATCGTCTCTATCTGGCTTGTTTCTTCCGGAGATGTAAGACTTCACCGAAGTCGACTCCTTCAGAGATGAACTGTTCTATTAGTTTCTAGTGATCTCAGGTACCTCTTGCTTCAACGAGATTGCATCCTTAGCTACTTGCTGGAAAGAACAGAGGAAATTACCAACCTGCTGGACAGTAATGTAAACATTGACCGCAGTAGCATCGGTTCATCTGCTCGATTACGCACCAAACAGAAATATTACAGCCAAGACGTATCGTTATCAAATTAAAAGATTGCGATGTACTCACATGTCTAAGCGACGTAAGAAAACCTATTACCTGAACTGGGCGCCATAGTAGGGTATGTTAGTGTAATAGGATATGAAACCGGGAGGCAGAATGAGATGTCGCCTGAATACCACAGATGAACATGTTATGAAGTAGAATATCATCGATAAAGCAGTCAAAAACAATTACATCACTATAGTGACTGATACCCATGAGAATTTGACGTCCCATGTAACGCAGATTTTAGTAACCGACGGAGTTATGACATTAACGCAGTAAGCTTGGTAATGAGGACTTTCGTTTCATCCAAAGTTACATCTAAGGACATGTCGGGAGCAGATGTAAGATTCATTGAAATATTTATGACGAAAAATGATACTGAGCCTTTCTGCTGTGACAGAGTGATAATTCACTGTATGTTACACCAAAGAATGCGGATAACCTAACACACAAAATAACGGTGAACGTTTTATCATCTGATATGACAATAAGAATTAACAACGACGAGTTTAAAGGAGAATGGTATGATGAAGTGTGTTGAATGTTAGGAGATTAATAAAGCTACTGCATGTGAAGGTACAAGGACAACTACTATGTTACATAAGTTCAGTCGCCACTGCTACCAGAATATACCATGACGGAATATTTTTCGTGTAAGGATCCGTCTGTTTAGCCTCATCCACTATTTTGCTGTGAATAGCATCAGTACAGCTATAACGCTTGGTACGCACGGAACAGGCAACTATTAGAATATCAACCCGAGGCACAACAGTTGCTCTTGCTGTCTCCGGTCGGAATAATGGCATTATGCAGCTCGCCACAGTAGTCCATCGAGTGAGAGCCTCTTGGTTTCTACATAACTATGGCAAGCGTCATTCATGTGAGTCCACTTTACGTGTTCAAGTCTTCATCTATCAGCACAATTTTACAAACATCCCACGTTGCACGATCACACACACTCCCTCAGTCCTTTTTCACCAACTTGATAACCCCCTGAGGCTTCATGACGCATCCTATCAACAGATTCCACCTTTTATTCACTTTCTGTCATAAAAATATTTTTCTCCCCAGCTCGATTGAGTTGCCCCATGTAAGCCACGCCCTAGGTCGACTTCGTCTTCAGCGCTCTTCTGGAACACTTCCCTTCAAAACCATCTGCCCTTTTCTGCCCTGAACTGCTTACAGTTCACGTTTCACTCATGTACAAGGCTAGACTGCGGACAAATACCTTCAGAAAAGACCATGTGACATTGAATTTTGCTATTGGCGTTCTCAATTTTACATCTTCTGCACTTCAGCATCCATCTGTTATTTTTCCACCCAAGTATCAAAACTCTTTTGATACTTTCAATCTCATTTCCTAATCCATTTCCCTCCGTAGCTCACAATTTCGATTTTATTCTACTGCATTTTACTACCTTCCTTTCGCTTTTTTAACATTCAGCTAACAACATATTTTCAATAGGTTACCCATTTCTTTCAGCTGATAATTCAAGTAAAGTACCGTCTCTGACATAATTGCATTGTCATCGACTAAACAAATTTTTTTTTTTTCTTCCAGAACTAAAATATTAATTCCAAGTTGCGGTTTCCTTTCCGTATTGCTTGCTGAGTGTCCACACTGAATAACATGTGGAATAAGCTAAAAGCCTGTCTAATTCGTGACTCGCATTTTATCCTTGTTACCTTCAGAAATGCAGCAGGTATGAACGTCCGTTTGTTTTGCTTCAGTGTATCTCCCAAGTTGTAGAATTGAGTCAGTAATGGTTCGTGCATCTCTACATCCCTCTTGAACCTAACCTCATCTTTTGCCAGTCTAATCATAATTTCGTGTTTCCAATCATTCCATTAACATTCACACTCTTTTGGAATTTTTCCACTTTCGAAGTGGGATCATTACATATTTTTGAAGACTGAGAGTATTTATACAACCTTGCTCGTGCTACATGTCTGGTGAACTCTTTTTTTTCTTGCTTCTCACAATGATCCCAATAACAGTAAAGAAGTTTTGTCTACTCTAGGTGTCCTTTTTCGACATATGTCTTTCAGTGGTCTGTGAAATTCCTTTCACAGTATAATGTTTTCCTTCATACCCTCATCTAATTCCTCTTTCCTTTCGATAATAATTACTTCAAGCTGGTACTCTTTGTTGAACCTGTCCGCAGGCTGTATCCCAGTTTCAGTCTTTCCTTTCTTGCTTCATACTGTCTTGCAATCTGATCCATAGGTATTCATTTATGTGATTTTCTCCAAATTTGTCTTAATTTTCCTGTGTGGGACGTCTATTATTCCCCCAGTCAAGTTTAGAGTTTCTTCTCCATTATTTTTATCCTGTGTATTCACATCTGCTGGCTTAATTTCCTGTATTTAGGTATTTTCTTCTTTCGTGAATAAAATTCTTTACTGATGAGTTGTCTTTTCCTTCATTTGATCCTATGCAGCTCTCATGATCACATCTCTCGAAACCAACCGTTCGTCATCTTTTGGAATACATCTCCCTTTCTGAATCAGTGGTTGCCTAAAGCTCCCTTTGAAACACTCGATAGTCTTCTGAAGTCTTCTGGTATCTCCAGGTTTCTAAAAGATACATAGATTCCTTTCATTTAAAAAAAAAAAAAAAAAACCAATTTCAACTGATTTCTGTGCACATTTTTCTAGGCGCCTTTCTATATAATTACTTGCCCATAGCTCATGGTGCTCTGTTATATTTTATATTGTCCTGCTCTCGAATTCCTGCCTTGCATCACAACTACTTGATTTCTCCTTACATGCAATGAATATGTTTTTCTATTTAAACTTTATTTATTTCCACCTTATAATGATGTACAAACTAGCAGCCTATCGTACTAACATCATGTGGGTGTAGGACTGATGTTTATCTGGCTACTCATGTTCATCTGGCTACTAAGTTGTTCGGCAGCATTCCTATTTTCTTGTTCATAAATAAATCATCTCCTGAGAAATTTCCTTTTGCTTTCAGCTGTAGGAAGTACCCAAACAACAAACCCCACCACACTGACCAAATTAGCTCCCTTTAGCAGGAATACGTGTATCAGAGGGAAGTGCCTAATCAGGACGCCAACGAGCACCTTACTTCGTCCCGCTGGCTGGAATGAGGCACGCCTCAGCCAGGTAGCAGGCTTCACCAGTGAGGCAGCTGCATACAGTGGCACTTTACACTATACGCCGGCAGGCAGTGAGTTGTGTTTTCGCTCGCTATTCCAACATTTCACTGCAACAGATTCCCTCATACGCTGACGCGCAGCACAATATCACTTATTTACATTAAGTTATGTTGGGTGCCCAGAAACCGCAAAATGCACTGAATAAGCAAATATGCACTAGAGAAGGAGAGGAAATGGGTAATTTCGGAGGACTCGTAACAGCTGAAATCAAACGATGCTTATAACTGACACACAGTTCTTCATCGAATAAAAGTAAACCACCGAGTTGGGTAATTCCCAATTATAAGACTGCTCGCAAGCAGTTGAACTTTCCGTTTTAGATTAACATCAACAAATTCAGAACAGATAATTCGATAGCAGTAACAACGCCCACATCAGACTGAATTACAAGCAAGGAATTACATTGAAAGAACAACTTAATTAATAACCTGCCAGAAATCGTATCAGTGTGTATCTAGTTAAAGTCCCGTTGTTAATAGAGAGATCTTCAGCGGTATCCCATTGCACATTGTGCGATAGACGAAGACCCTTGTTTGTAAACAATTTACTTCTCTTTTATATTTTTTAACGGTTAGCAGCCGTACGGTGTTCTTTGAAGACTGGACTTCTTAGTATCATTTTAGCGCTTCTCTGTCGTTAACAGGACGTTGTGTTCATGTCCTGGATTTGATTATACTCTGCTGCTACAACTCGAAATCTTCTATCATTGCTAGCGGAACTCGTACATGAGGCCATCTTTGGCAATTGACTGTGCTCGTTGGTTGGTTGTTTGGGGAAGGAGACCAGACAGCGTGGCCATCGGTCTCATCGGATTAGGGAAGGAAGTCGGCCGTGCCCTTTCAGAGGAACCATCCCGGCATTTGCCTGGAATGATTCAGGGAAATCACGGAAATTCTAAATCAGGATGGCCGGACGCGGGATTGAACCGTCGTCCTCCCGAATGCAAGTCCAGTGTCTAACCACTGCGCCACCTCGCTCAGTGACTGTGCTCGTATATTACAAATATTGTGAGGCTGGTCTAAGATTTTCAATTTTCTCAAGCAGTTTAATGCTGTTTTGTTCAACCAACTAACCTATCATGACTTCATTAAGTTCATTATGTAGGTCTCTGGCTCTAGACCATCGGAGTTATTTTGAAAATGTGTCTTAAGCATCTCTTTCATATGACTTGAACATATTTGTCTGGAGTACTGTGCCCCAAAACGAACTTCTGTATGTCTTGGCCTTATCGTGACTGCCTTATAACGTCTTATTTTTGTATTGACTTTCACGTTTTCGCTGTCTAGTAAGGGATGTAGGGCATCAATTAGTCTGATCGTCTTCTCTTTCTTAACTTGTATGTGTAAGTTGAATACAAATTTATTGTCTAATAATACACCTAGGTATTTAACGTGGTTGGTCCCCTGTATCTGTCTGTTACTGATTTGTTGTCTGCCCCTCAGCTCTGGTCTTCTTGTGGAGAACAGGACTAAGCGTTTCTTATCAGCACTTAGACGTAGCATGTTATATTTTGTCCGGTGCTCTGTGACAGTTAGGTTGCCTCTAAAGGCGGCCTATGGCTGCATTCACTCTGCCACAACATCGTTTGCAAAATACCCCAGCTTACTAGTTTATAAATTGTGACAGACCGGAGACGACATGTAAAAGTGTATCATTTATTTGCTATCAGCTGTTGTGGATATCGTTAAATCTTCTTTTTGTCTCTTCTCTTCTTTGCACTACACGCGTAATAACAAGAATGGTATTCCGTATTAATTGTTTGTTCGTCACAGTGTCTGGATATACTATGCTACTATTATTTTATTATGTAAGTCCTAGGTGAAGACTGATTTTGTCACAACTGTAGCTATGCTGTTTGCCTAGGTAGACGCTGCTGATAATGAAAAAGCTCGTAAAGAAGTGGAGGAGGGGGCAGCCGAGGATCTCAGCAGCCATGCTTCGGTTGCTGCATCCAGAAACTGAGGAAAAGATTTATTTGTTCCAATAGTTCTTGTTTGTTTCGAGTTTTTTGTTCTCTTCGAGTTATTTGTTCAGTTTTGTTCTTTGTTCTTGTGTTCGAGTTTATTTTTGTTCAGTTTTGAACTTTCATTACCAATCTTTTTCTCATTTATATACAAAAAATAAATCTTTTGTTTTTCGTCAACTGTTGTCTAGTTCTTTAAGTGTGTTATTGTAAAATGATAGTTCATGAACACACTTTCTAAGAAGTTCATTTTCCTGTATTTAATAGCAATCAATAATATACGCTTTGCATTGTGGAAACTAATCAAAGATAGCTATTTGAAATAAAACAACACAGCCTGCTGTCAACCGAATGCCAAACACGTAAGCCCCTCGTCCACAGCACCAAATACATTGTCACCTCACGGCTGGGCCATTTTATGTAGTCTTATAGACGTGGGTATAGTACACTTCTCATTTCGTAGACAGCCTCAGTGATATTATATTCAGAGAAAGAATATACAACATCGATTCGATTTGTACTTCAGGCGATTGTGAAGATGGGACTAGTACCCCAAAAATCGATCATGGAAAGGTGTGTGTATATATATATATATATATATATATATATATATATATATATATATATCCATCCTTGCTGCCACAGGATACATTATTTGTAATTGATCACCATATGCAGCTGTATTACCACCAACCACTACGATGTGCGTTCAAGACAGTCTAAGACACTTGAAAACCTCAGTACAGTGCCATAAATAGGGTAAACATGTACCTCCGACAGTGGCCCATATTTTAGCTTAGTTTACTATACCACGTTCACTTCACAATGACACATTTCATAAGATACTGAGAAACTCAATTTAATTTTATAATTTTTAGAGTGGGTTCGATGAGTGTGTGTAATGAGGTGTAACACCATTTCTCCAATGACTATGGGTAAAATCATGGCCTGGAAATTTGTCCACACTTGTGAACAACTTACATGGGGGTATATACAAGCTATAAGATATCCGTTGGCTAAAACATTGATGGAACTTTTCGAAGAACTCTCATAATCTACTTTCTCCTACGAAGCTTACTTCCATGTAGCAGATGCGTACATATCTGAAGATTGCACGTTCGTACCGATATAAATCGGCGCCTTCAGTCTGATGTTTGGGAGATCTGTAATATATTTTCTGTGATTCTCCATACGACTTCCAAGAGTACCGTACCTTTCTACTCGTAGTTTGTTTAGGAATATTGTATACATGCTCTATACGAATTTCTCACTTCCATCTACCGTTGATACACGGGGTAGCTACTACAGGAAAGGCAGTTAGAAAAAGTTCAACTGTTAATAAATGGCAAGCTCTCAGGGAAGATGTTTGTCTCCCATTATTTTCAGGTATGGTTAGCTGTATGGTTCAGTGTGCATAATACATACGCGTTAATGTAAGAGTACAATTTTTATTCGCTATAGACATGGAAAGTGTTGGCTTTTTAACGCCGGTTTAAAATTAATTGTACTGCATCTTGCCAAGATCACACGAAAATTGCGATTTTATCCTGTGTATGCAGCCATGAATATCCCCTAGTGCAGAACTGGGTCATAGGTCGGCACATAATGGTTTTAGCTCTGTTAATCCTGGCTTTGCTTGATCTTCGTTATTTTTTGTGTACGCCAGCTGCACTGACCTCACATTATTCATAACTTTGACTGAGGTCATTTGCGTAAACCTGTACGGCATCCACTGAATGCGATCAGAACCTTCGGAGGAGAGGTAATGTAGCTTGGCATATATGACTTCCGAACTGGCAACCTAATAGAGAGATGAAAAGGCCAACGCCTCTTGAGCCGATATGTTGCGTCCGAACAGCGGTGGAACGTATGAATGGACCATAGCACGGCGTAAAGTTCACAAAAGTGTCTCTGTCGCTGAAATAAAAATAGAAAAAATTTGGAGGAAGACTGCGATGAACGTTCTTTGAACTATTGGTTTGTTGATACACACGTCTCACTTTTGCTACTCGAAATAAACGGAATGCATACAGTGAATGTAAAAACTATTTCGGTACCAACATATTCCTGATGCGAAACTAATCCAGCAGACAAACTACTAAGCTATCAAAACACAGACTACATAGCTATGTGGTGTAAGAATAATTTTCCTGGTGGAATAGAAGACAGAAACAAATACGCTACATAAGATAAAATTGTAACGAGTCGTCCGTTTCGTCGGTCCGCAAGTGTTTGAAAGCACAAGAAAAAGTACGGTAGTTAAATGCTTTCTTAAACTATTCGTCGATTCAATTTGAATGCCATTCTCGAGTGACTCAACGAATAACAAGCGCTTCTGACACTTCGCAATGTATAAATAACCGCAGTAAATAAATAAAAGAAGAAATATCACAAGAAATCAGTCTCTATCTCACAGTAAATATTAATGCCCTACTTCAGAAAAAAAACCAATAGCTCCAATTATGTCATAAGACTGACTATATGTCTTACAGTGAAATGTGCTTCAGCAACCAACTAAAGAAAAAGTGCCTGCAATTAGCCAATATATTGGAACCGAAATAAAGGCTTCTGTTATGGATCATAATAAAACAGCCTATGTTCTGACAACCACGCAAAGAGAATGACATACATTACAAGCAAATCATGGTTGCTGTATGCGCGAAATTTTAATGAAACGCAATGCATCAAAAAATCAATAGATTCCAATACTTGGTGATGCGTATGATGTTTACAGGAACAAACTGAAACAGACATTTGAAACTCTGGCAGTGAATGTGAGTATAGTGAGGTAGCAAACAGTTATCGTGTCAGACATCCCTTACAGAAATCATCAAATAGATTCTTCTTGTGTAAAAGGCATTCAAGAAACAAGGCAGTGCGTAAAGAAATATTTGCGAGTCAGTTGGGTATGTATGTTTCTTCTGTTTGCTTTATATCTCCTCTGTTAAGTACAAATGCCTGCTGATCGCTTCTTTCCTCATTCCATGGTGATACTGTAATGGACATTTTCTCCGCCAAATAACGAAGTGCATTTTCAGTGGTTCATTAAATATGTAACGAAAATGTGATATAAGTTATACCACTAGTTCTTTTGTTATTTTGTATTTAAGTGTAAATTAAATTGAAGTATTTTAGATATTCTAATGTTACAAGCCCTTTGGACTGTATGCAGTTTACAAGTATAGAGATCGCCTTCGCCTAGCAGGAAAATTATCTGTGCAAAATTTTGATAAGGAGGAATCGAAAAATGGTTGGGGTCAGTCGCTGATGGGGCTCGGTAACCTAATGACGAACAGACAGGACAAGAAATTCAACCAGTGAGAAAGAGTGATAGTTTCGAGGAAAGTGAGGGAGTTTCTTTGTGACGAAAGTCACAAGATTTTATGTAGAGCATAGAATTATCGTAACGAGTAGAAGAATGCTGTTTGACCTTGCAGAGACGAACAGAGTTTTAAGAATAGACACCGATGTTAACGTTATAAACGAAGAAGAGGATATGCAAGACAAGAAGATTTCAAGCAAAAAGATAGAAAGAAAAAATGTCAAAATAGGCGATTCAAGACTAAAATTTGACAGTGAATAAATGCATGAGAAATGAAAAATCAAGCCATCAGAAGTATGAGAAGAACTAGCAGTCATCACAGAATGCTAGCGTACAGTGAATTTGCTGAGGCTGAGTACACTGAATAGTTATCAGCTTTATTTTGATTGAGGGAAAACTATGAACGTCAATAGTAATGTGGATGGTGTTGTGAAAAGTGAATGTTTAGCAGGGTACCATGTTTATAGAATTTGGTCTGAGAATTGACTGTCTATTAAAAAATTACATCTACATCTACATCTACATTGATACTCCGCAAGCCACCCAACGGTGTGTGGCGGAGGGCACTTTACGTGCCACTGTCATTACCTCCCTTTCCTGTTCCAGTCGCGTATGGTTCGCGGGAAGAACGACTGTCTGAAAGCCTCTGTGCGCGCTCTAATCTCTCTAATTTTACATTCGTGATCTCCTCGGGAAGTATAAGTAGGGGGAAGCAATATATTCGATACCTCATCCAGAAACGCACCCTCTCGAAACCTGGCGAGCAAGCTACACCGCGATGCAGAGCGCCTCTCTTGCAGAGTCTGCCACTTGAGTTTATTAAACATCTCCGTAACGCTATCACGGTTACCAAATAACCCAGTGACGAAACGCGCCGCTCTTCTTTGGATCTTCTCTATCTCCTCCGTCAACCCGACCTGGTACGGATCCCACACTGATGAGCAATACTCAAGTATAGGTCGAACGAGTGTTTTGTAAGCCACCTCCTTTGTTGATGGACTACATTTTCTAAGCACTCTCCCAATGAATCTCAACCTGGTACCCACCTTACCAACAATTAGTTTTATATGATCATTCCACTTCAAATCGTTCCGCACGCATACTCCCAGATATTTTACAGAAGTAACTGCTACCAGTGTTTGTTCCGCTATCATATAATCATACAATAAAGGATCCTTCTTTCTATGTATTCGCAATACATTACATTTGTCTATGTTAAGGGTCAGTTGCCACTCCCTGCACCAAGTGCCTATCCGCTGCAGATCTTCCTGCATTTCGCTACAATTTTCTAATGCAGCAACTTCTCTGTATACTACAGCATCATCCGCGAAAAGCCGCATGGAACTTCCGACACTATCTACTAAGTCATTTATATATATTGTGAAAAGCAATGGTCCCATAACACTCCCCTGTGGCACGCCAGAGGTTACTTTAACGTCTGTAGACGTCTCTCCATTGATAACAACATGCTGTGTTCTGTTTGCTAAAAACTCTTCAATCCAGCCACACAGCTGGTCTGATATTCCGTAGGCTCTTACTTTGTTTATCAGGCGACAGTGCGGAACTGTATCGAACGCCTTCCGGAAGTCAAGAAAAATAGCATCTACCTGGGAGCCTGTATCTAATATTTTCTGGGTCTCATGAACAAATAAGGCGAGTTGGGTCTCTCACGATCGCTGTTTCCGGAATCCATGTTGATTCCTACATAGTAGATTCTGAGTTTCCAGAAATGACATGATACGCGAGCAAAAAACGTGTTCTAAAATTCTACAAGAGATCGACGTAAGAGATATAGGTCTATAGTTTTGCGCATCTGCTCGACGACCCTTCTTGAAGACTGGGACTATCTGTGCTCTTTTCCAATCATTTGGAACCCTCCGTTCCTCTAGAGACTTGCGGTACACGGCTGTTAGAAGGGGGGCAAGTTCTTTCGCGTACTCTGTGTAGTATCGAATTGGTATCCCGTCAGGTCCAGTGGACTTTCCTCTATTGAGTGATTCCAGTTGCTTTTCTATTCCTTGGACACTTATTTCGATGTCAGCCATTTTTTCGTTTGTGCGAGGATTTAGAGAAGGAACTGCAGTGCGGTCTTCCTCTGTGAAACAGCTTTGGAAAAAGGTGTTTAGTATTTCAGCTTTACGCGTGTCATCCTCTGTTTCAATGCCATCATCATCATCCCGTAGTGTCTGGATATGCTGTTTCGAGCCACTTACTGATTTAACGTACGACCAGAACTTCCTAGGATTTTCTGTCAAGTCGGTACATAGAATTTTACTTTCGAATTCAATGAACGCTTCACGCATAGCCCTCCTTACGCTAACTTTGACATCGTTTAGCTTCTGTTTGTCTGAGAGGTTTTGGCTGCGTTTAAACTTGGAGTGGAGCTCTCTTTGCTTTCGCAGTAGTTTCCTAACATTGTTGTTGTACCACGGTGGGTTTTTCCCGTCCCTCACAGTTTTACTCGGCACGTACCTGTCTAAAACGCATTTTACGATTGCCTTGAACTTTTTCCATAAACACTCAACATTGTCAGTGTCGGAACAGAAATTTTCGTTTTGATCTGTTAGGTAGTCTGAAATCTGCCTTCTATTACTCTTGCTAAACAGATAAACCTTCCTCCCTTTTTTTATATTCCTATTAACTTCCATATTCAGGGATGCTGCAACGGCCTTATGATCACTGATTCCCTGTTCTGTACATACAGATTCGAAAAGTTCGGGTCTGTTTGTTATCAGTAGGTCCAATATGTTATCTACCTGTAATGAAGACCAAAGCAAACATTATTTGAAAAGTGTTTCTCAACACAAATTTTGTGCAGACGTTAATTATAGTTAGAGACATTTAAAAGACTTTGAAGCTTAGGGAATGTTATCCAAAAGAACAATTGTTGAGCTGATATATTTTTATATTCACTGAAACAAAGATCTGTCTTGCAATTAAATGTTTTCATGTTATTAGAGACTGTATGATTTCTGTATAGTCAATATTTCTCTTGTACTTTAAATTGCAACAGTTGGTGTTGGTTAAGTCCTGCATAAATTTTGCCCTCATGCGAAAATGAATATTTCTCAATTATTATACTGAGGTCGGGCTACTCTCAGTGGCGATTCTCAGACCCCGACACTAAAAACGAACAGTGTACTTTATATTTGATGTTTGAAATAGTCAGTTTGTCAGAAAAGCTTCAGGACAGGGTTTTTAAAGAATAGAAAACTGCGCTTGGCAAGTCATGATCCTAGCTCCGAACTAAGTAGTCCTCTTGGCTACCTACTAACGGTTACTAACGTTGCTGGAGGACTTGGAAGCAAGCGGGGAAATTTTCAGTTGTGGTGCTTCTAAGTTCATTTCTCAAAGCTTATAGGATGTCTGCGATATCTTGATGCAACTTTCCATTCAGTCACCTCTTCATTCGCGGAAACAAGGAAAAAATTTGAAGGCGAGTGATCGGGCGAATATGGTGGATGTGGGATGTCAATAATAGAATGACAGAACAGATACTCGATAACAGATGAAGCAGTGAGGTGTCTTGCGTTGTCATGCAGTAAGAAGTAATCTTGTGAATGCCGCAAATTACGGCAGCGATGTCGAATTGCTTGTCGCAAACCTTTCAAGACTTCGATGTAACCAGTTTTGTTCACTGTTTGACCTGGAGGAACATACTAGAGGCGAACCAATCCTTTAGTATCAAAGAATGTGTTCAACATTGTCTTTGTTCTCGAAGATTGTCGTTTGCTACCGGTATCACGAAACTTAATCACTAACAATAACTCTTCGTCTTCCCTCTTTCTGTTCGTCTGTTAGTGTTTGAGTTACGAGTTTGCAGTAATTTTCCGTTTGCCTAAATCTTCGCATAAAATCTCAAGACACATCAAGATTCAAATTGAGTTATCCTGATGTCCCACGCACAGCTGCAAGTCGCTTGGAATAAAAGCCTTACACGCTCCTCGTTTGCATCGCTATGTGCTGTAGACGGGCGACCAGATCGTGTTCGTCTTGATTCGAATCTCTGTCTTAACGAAACCCTTTATGTTCTTGAAAGTGCCTCGCCTGCATTTGTTGCCCAGTTTCACTAGAGGTTTTCCAGAGCTTGATGCAGAACTTTACACTCACTCTTTGCTCATGATCAGTATCCATTGTGTTAGCGTAAATAATGCGCCAAAAACCCAAACAGTGTGTTGCTAAGCACACCACTGTCACATCGTTAGTTTGTACGGTAACATGGCCGAGATCATTTCAGGAATGGACACATGCCAGGTAACATAAAAACAACATTTGTCCTTTTTAGTATTGCAAACTCAGAAACAAGAAGCCTTGTCCTAGAATTTTTCTGACAAAGGGAGCGATTTAAAATATTTACTGCTGGTTAACTTTTCCTTTTACTGAAACAGATTGAATGTTTCTAGGATCTAGCTTTCCTCTGATTAGTAAGATATGAGTAGTAGTTGTGCGTTAATAGATAATATGATTGTCTAACTCTGGCGAGCTTGTAATACCACAAAACGTGTAATGAGATTGATGCAGCTGCCCTCTCAATAAAGTAGCTTAATAAAACAAAAAGTATTGTATTTCTGAATATTCATTATGGGCAACTAGTTCTGAATGAAATATAAATTGAATTGACCACGAGAGTATTTAACTTGTTACTTCCACTCAAGGCTTCGAAGAAAGCTTGTTTAGCAACACATGTTGACTCACAAAAACTGTGCTTTATTTAACATTGGTATGGATTTGAAATAAAACGTATAAGATTTATTACTTTGAATATTATCGTGCATCATATACACAAAATTCCCCATAGTGACGTCACCTAAAGTAACATGTATCACATGTTGTCCTTAGCACACCCCTACAAAAATCAGTTTATCAACGGATATTAGAAGTCATGTCAGGTACAGCTTATTTGGTGAATGAAATACCGACTTGCTGAAGCCAACCGCAAGATAAACCCATTTCATAAACAGAACGCAAGCTATTTCAAAGAATCGTATTCATTGAGAGTCACTCTGTCCTGAGGCAGACAAATTTGCTCCAACCAACATGGCCTGCACACTGCCAGCATTTTGTAGTGCATAATGGTTAGATATGCCCAGGAGAGATTTGTTCTTAATAAAATGTCTGACACCTACCAACTATTGCTGATTCACACACACACACACCCACACACACACACCCACACACACACACCCACACACACCCACACACACACACACACACCCACACACACACCCACACACACACCCACACACACACCCACACACACACACACACACACACACACACATATATATATATATATATATATATGTGTGTGTGTGGGGGTGTGTGGGTGTGTGTGTGTGTGTGTGTGTGTGTGTGTGTGTGTGTGTGTGTGTGTGTGTGTGTGTGTAGAGGCACAAACCTGTTCCTGTGTGTGTGTGAAAGCAGCAATAATTTCCATGTGTCGTATATATTCCTCAGCATGTGTAAATGCAGGCACTTTCAACAACACGTTATTTCACGCTATATGACAGAACATCCTATCCGTACCATAGTCATGGGCAGATGAATAATAAGCCTTCATTATTGTTCTGCTATTATTCGGCCAATGACTTTGAAGTTGTTTACCTGGTTGGCTGGGACACTCCTGCTCTTGTTAATCTTATTATGTACACTATCACAGCAGATCACATGACGAAAGTCAATCTGTGGATTCAAAGGCGAGAGAAAAAAATCCCTTGCAGATAGCTGAGATGAAACAAACCGAATCTATAGTATTTGGCAAATATCCAAATATAAGGAACAACTTTCATCAGACGCTCTTAAAACTGGAGAGCAGGCTTCAAACTTTTTTATCAATTAAATTTAAGAACACATTCCAAGCTGATCGCTTTTCACAACCTCTACCGCTAGGAAATCGTACTTATTCGCAAGTACAATCAGAATTAAAATGTTTCACTATCCACTATATAGTAGTTAATTTGTTTGATAAATAGTCTTGACAAATTTCTACATGTTCATCCTGTAATTATCATCAATGTCTGTGAGAGCAATTGTATTCTATGCTCTTGAGTAACAACATTAGTAATAATTTTACGCATGTAACACTGATCTAGTAAAATGTAAGAAGTTTCTAGGAATGATGATTGAAGGATGTTACCCTTATCGAAGGCATGATTGCAGTATGATTTACATTATTTACAATTAATAATAGAAGTAGTGCAAAACACTTAGATTGAAAAAGCTCTTGCATAAGAGGCAAATGTAAATCCTCACAAAAATGGAAATGTACATGACTTAGTCAAAGCTATGGCGTCATTGTTGTCGTGATGTAAGTGAACATCAACAGCTAATATGTGAAAGTAATACAAACTACAATTTATCAGTAGGAATCGGACTTCTATCAATACTAGCACATACACATATTTTCAAAACACACGATCCCTGATAGTCAAACAGTAGGCCTACCTTTTGGTGTAGAAACTCCTAATGCTAGTGTCATGAGGTCTCTCACTGCAGAGTGGCACTTCATAATGCAGCCTAATTTTAAAATCCTCAGTGAGTACAACTTTGTTTAACTGGCGAAGGGAGGACAGTTTGTGATATGTTAATTCAACTCAGGAACACATCATTGCTTAAGTTCTGTAAAGCTGCTGTGAACAATTTTTTCAAGGGGTTTTTCACATTTAAAACTGATGTTTGCTTTAATACTCTCTCACCCATTTTACAGATATAAACAACGTTATTCGATGGAATAGACAAGGTACCTGTGTTCTAATGTTCAAGACAGCTGCCAGTGGGACACTGGACATAGTACCAATTGGAAAATACTGCACTTAACTTTTTGACGAATTTCCTGGCCACAAATCCAGCAATGTATCCGACAACATTATTCAGATATCAAGTGGGATAGCTATATGCGTTATGTAACCATGGTCACTATATATTAATGCCATCCCTGGAACAGATGGCAACTGATTGCATTCAACTTCCTCATTTAAAGATTAGTTCATGTTACGCTGAGGATGGCATCGATGGTAGAACTATTTGCAGTTGTAGGTTTTCCAGTTTGGATGTGGACCAGAAGTCTCTTTAAAGTAGCTTCAAATTGCTGAGCTGTGGGTGTATAATACCCTCCCCTCCCCCCCCCCCCCCACTAAATACTGGGTGATCAAAAAGTCAGTATAAATGTGAAAACTTAATAAACCACGGAATAATGTAGACAGAGAGATAAAAACTGACACACATGCTTGGAATGACGTAGGTTTTTATTAGAACCACCCCATATTTCTAGACGGATGAAAGATATGTTGCGCACGGCGTTTGTTGATGATCATGTGCTCAGCCGCCACTCTCGTCATGCTTGGCCTCCCAGGTCCCCAGACCTCAGTCCGTGCGATTATTGGCTTTGGGGTTACCTGATGTCGCAAGTGTATCATGATCGACCGTCGTCTCTATGGTTGCTGAAAGACAACATCCGACGCCAATTCCTCACCATAACTCCGGACATGCTTTACAGTGCTGCTCACAACATTATTCCATGACTACAGCTGTTGTTGAGGAAGGATGGTGGACATATTGAGCATTTCCTGTTAAGAACATCATCTTTGCTTTGTCTTACTTTGTTATGCTAATTATTGTTATTGCGATCAGATGAAGCGCCATATGTCGGACATTTTTTGAACTTTTGTATTTTTCGGTTCTAATAAAACCCCATGTCATTCCAAAAATGTGTGTAAATTTGTACCTCTCTATCTACATTATTCCGTGATTTTATTCAGTTTTCAAATTTATACTGGCTTTTTGATCACCCGGTACTTCCAAGTGGTCTTGACTAAGTTTCTGTGCCAATAAAACTGTAATTCCTTGTGCACATCTACTTGTAATATTGTCATACACAACTAGCGATGAACGCAAATGATCATGCATATAAACCGAATTCATGTTGTGGAATGCACCAGTAATGTTCCCCCAACAAATTCTTTTAATGTATGCAGCCAATATTTCGCATCCTTTACTTATGTGCGTACATCACTAGAGGTCTTTTGTATCCCCTGCAATATAGGTTCCTACTGCTTAATATGTGGAATAAATTGTGTGCTGTTGCCTCAGAGCCCTGAAACTGGGACATTCCCAAATTTTTGTCACAGTATTCATTAGCATTGGCTGCACTTCCACTAAATGTCTGTTCAGCAATTTTAACCTTCATTGGTTCTTTGTGCCAATTAATTCAGCTTCTTTTTAGTTCTGTTCCCAAATGCAATCCCTCTTGCCTCTGTAAGTTCCATAATTCCACAAAATAACTGCATTACATTCAGTCAATTTTATGAAAAGTATCCCCTTTGTGGGAAGACAGTCTCTCACCAGTTGTGTGATCTGGCAAGCATCCAACGGAATAAGTTCTTTTATATCTGTTGATAGATTTATGAACCTTAGTTTCACATCGTCTGCACTAAGTTCATCCCCCAAATAATGAGCCATCGCCAAGTTAACAGCGGTACATCAAATCTTAGGAAGAGCACGTTAATATCTATGTGTTTCAGTAAATCAAGACAAGCCAGAACTAAATTGTTACTTTCACTATCACTCAAACCACATGAAAGAAAATACCCCACTGGAATTTTGCAGTAGTCTTTCAGTGCAACAACCACGAAGACCAAGCCATCTTTTACCTCGGATAAGTCATCACACCTAACTTCAGCATCACAATCTGCATTTCCAACAAACCACTGACCATCAAATTCTGTGTGCTTCCTGATGGCCATTTGTTTCATCATGAGAGACACGACAACTTTATTTGTCCTTAGTTTTAATATGGCGTGATTTCAAGATAAGTGCAGTTTTTTCTTCTGCACTGAACTATAATTTACCATTTACTCCTTGGTGCCATTTTCGTAAGGATATGTTAACGTATTTTAAAAAATTCCTCTAACGTTGTCATAGGCTAGACTTGAAAAAAGTTAAAAGTGAGTGCAAATTTACATAGCTCTTTAGCGTTGTCCTATCCATGTTCTCCTTTAAAGCTACTCAATTGATGGACAACAACTGGTGGGAAAATATTCTACAAACAGAAAAGGAACAACTTGTGATAACAACTGAATAAAAAATTTGCCTAAAATTTGACAAGTGGACAACTTATTAGTAGTAAAATGTGCATTTAGAGTAATTTTAGTAAGAGTGTGGCAGGTGTATACTACTGCCCCTAAGCTCCAACACTTGTGTTTGAAAGATTAAATGTACAACATACAAAACAGTAAAAATATCTTTGTAGCGATATACAGGTAATAAGACAAAGCATTTGCAAGTGTTAGTTTACCTTCACCATGTCAGCTGTTTTAATTCTGACGGTAGTGACTGGAGCAGTATCGATTTTGTTTGTTAAATGACGGCATTTCTGTCTCTCTAAATGTAATTTTTTCTTCGTCACTTCAAGTCTACATATCGCAAATTCCACCAAATTTTTCGGTTTATTTGGAGATAAAGTAACTGGTTCCTTTGTATAATCCCCTATATACGATTTTATGAAAGTTGTTGGCCATTTTAGTTGATATAGATCTGTGACAGGACTAAAAAGGAGCAATATGATGACAAAATTTCCTGCACTGATTTTGAACACAAATTTAACATTTTACTGCTAGCAACTACAGTTATACAACGTATTACACAATCAGCTAATTATGTTATCACGAAACAGTTAGCACTTTATGCTAACCGACTATTTCTGTGTACAGTATATCTTGCTTCTTTTGAACCACACTTACAGTAGAGAATTTCTGCGTGGGAACACTCCAGCTGCAATAATTTATTCATTGGAGAAAAAGGAAACTAAGACCATCTTCAATAAAAAAACTTAGTCATGCAGAACTGCCCACCATAATATAAAAATTTTAACCTTACCATCCATTTACATGTACAGAAAAATTTCGTAAATCGTTGCCAGTGTATTGCCAGGAAAAAAAACATGTGTTCATTCACATGACAACAAATAAAGGCCGACGTAGAAGTATGCCACACAAACTGTGAACTACTGAGAAAGCTCCTTGGTACTCAGTTGTAAAACTTAACTTCCTAAGAGTATACTGGGCAGTATGGTTAAAAAGGTATTCCGGAAAGAGCTAAAGGATTGTTTAATGGAAACAAATTTTATGCATCAAATAGTTACGATGTATGATCTGTCGTTAAGGAATATACGAATAGCTTTAAGACCTAAATATTAATCGAGAGAAAAATCTATGCAGCCTACTATCATTATCACCAAATTTATGTTCTATATTTTAATATGTAGACTATGTATTTTAATTATTAGATTAAACTGACTTGTCCTATATTAAAAGTACACACACTGTAGATAATGTAATGATATGGAAACAAAGGTAAATAAATAAATGAAACATTTTGATCTGAGTAACCTTCCAATTGTCTGTTAACAACAAATTTTCCTCTACGATACTATTCAGCTTTTTATACAAACTAAATGAATCTTGAGCTAAATGTAGTTTCAGATGGAATCAAATTATATGTGTAAGTCAGTCAGACTTGTGCACAACAAGTTTCGTTGCGATCGTTTCGATGAAAGTACAAACAAAATGCAACTTATATAACATTTTCCGAACTAGACGACGCTTCTTGTACATTTCTCCGAGTTGGTGGTTTCCTTTTTTTTCTTTGAGGTGCTAAGTGCCTAGGAAGATCAAAAATTATATATATGAACATAGTAACTGTTCTCGAAAGAACAGCTACCATTAATGACCGTGCATTTTCTCTGGAATAAATGATAATTAATTGAAAGCCCCAGCTGCCGACAGGTATTGTTGATATACCTCGATGGGGACAGCTGAAAATGTGTGCCACGACCAGGATTCGAACCCGGCATCTCCTGGTTACATGGCAGACGCTCTATCTATCTGAGCCACCAAGGACAAAGACGAACAGCGCGACTGCAGGGACTTAGCCCTTGCACGCTCCCCGTGTGAAATTTAAGAGGATGCTTTCTTCTTCAAGTGCGCCGCTATTTCGGCTTGCTCCTAACCATCATATGAACAGTAGTCACAATCTCATAAATAACTTTTCAACAAAATCCCCAAACAGAGTAATTCATACCTCTCAAATATCTGTACCCGGTTTGTCTCCCCGTACATAATTTTCATGACGTAACCGGTAGAATGGTCCAGAAAGAAATCATAACTGACTACATACCGACGCTTCAAACTCGTTAATTTATCTGAAATTCAACTGAGGCGCTATAAATAGTTTAGGGGACGTCTTCTGTTCCCTTCTCGGACATAAACGAAAGCTTCATCGATTTACTAACAAAGCTATTCAACTCTACAACAAATATTCTCCCCTAAAGATTGGAAATGTAAGCAGGAAGCCTGTACCCTGGATAACTGAGGAACTAGAGACGCTGCATATTGGGCATACAAACAGTGCCCCACAGGTGAAAATCAATCCGCTTACAAGCAGAAGCAGAAAAGAGTCGGCCAAGAGGCGAGAGATGTAAAACGCAGGCATGGCCAGAAATTAACGTACAACAGAAATAAACCAGTTGACCTACAGAAAAAGCTGCGTGGTCTTGGTGTAGGCAAAGTAAAAGCTGCAGTTGTTACAACTGTCCCACCCGAAAAAATGAAACGATATTTCACATTACCTCGGAACACAATTGAACTACAAACAAAACAGAGACTCAATGATTATCTCAAGGGAGTAAATGACTCTAGCCACGAAAAGTTGTATCTATAGCATGTTACTTGCAGTGTGGTAAGAAATGCAATCAAGAGTATCGGATCGGTGTCTACCGGACACGATGGCATCGCAGTCCAATGGTGAAGCTTATTATTGAGCCACTACTGCCCACTATAACAGACGTATTGGACCACTCTTTAACTACAAATATTTTCCCTGTGCTCTGGAAAAAGGAATAGTTGACCCACTACTTAAAAATCACTTTGCCAAGGCAAACACTGATTGCCGACCTGATGCGTTCTTCCTGCACTGCTCCAAGGTCATGTAATGTATAGTCCACGACCGGCTGACAAACTACCTAACCGCAAACAACCTGCTAGACGGATACCAAGCAGGTTTCCGTAAATATCACAACTTCTGCCTTGATAAAGCTGACCAGATGACCTGAAGCTTGCCATGAATGCACAAAAAGTGACTGTCATTTATTTATTACACTTCAGTAAGCCTTTAACGCTGTCGACTCCGATATTTCACTTGCGAAACTTATCAAACTAAATTTCTCGCCTTGTGAACTACAATGATTTGTTCTTACCTGACGTCTAGCCAGTAATACGTCTTGCCAGTAACCATAAATTCAGATTGGAGGCAGGCAGCATTAGCATACCCTAGAGTTCGGCAGTAGTTATTTCATTGTTTGTAAATTTTCATTGTATAGGACTTACGAGTCATCAGTTTTGTCTTACGGGAAAATGCCACGTTCACGCTGATAACATCCAGTTGTATCTAAGTGCAAAACTAATAAATCTGAAGACAGCAGTCGAGAATACCGACCTGTGTGCACTTCAAAGATAGGCGCAGGATGTAAGGTTAAAGCTCAACCCACACAAAACGCAAGAGCTACTAGTTGGTCCTTCTAGGCTCATTAACCTGCATTAATGGGAATCCCTGTCGTCTTTAATCCTAAATGGGATGAATAGCAACTTCTCTCCTTCAACAAAGAGTCTAGGAGCAATAGCACATGACAATGTAAATTGGACAGAGGGTGTAGCCGCAGTGTGCAAGAAGACATCGGTATCTCTCCATAGAAAAATATAGGCAGCTGTTCCCTCTTGACCTTGAAAAGAAACTTGTAGAAACACTTATACTTGCAGTTATTGATTACAGTGTTGTCCTGTACGGAATTTCTAAGGAATGTTCACGGCGCTTGGGTGTGGTTATGAATGCCTGTGTGTGTTATATATGTGATGTTACACTCTGTGATCATACTTCACCATCATCTGCACAGCTATGCTGGTTGCATGCAGACAAGCGAAGAAATTCTCATATCCTCTGTCTTCTCTACAGTTTTATCAACGTACACTGTTTCCCATATCTTTCTTCGAACTTAACGCTCTTGTTTGAACATCATAGCAGAAACTCATATCCGTCCCGCTCCATCGTTCACGCACTTTCTCGAAATACTTCCTGTAGCAGCAATCCTGGTCTGGAGTAACCTCTCGTAGCATATTTGAGAACTGAAGAACTTCTCCAGCTGTAGAAAGCAGTTAATGATGTAACTACTAAAGCAACAACAATGATTACGGTTGTCGCTGTACACACTCGTTACCCTTGTACTTCCTTCTTTGCAATAAGATCTTCCTCATTGTCCAGTATTCTTAGCTTGTGCAGTTTCCTTAAACTTCTTTTCCCCAGAACTCGTATCAGAAAACATCTATTTTTTACATGTAAATGCTTTTTATACCTGACCTACCATTATTGTTAATTCTATCGTTATTATTGTCACTATGATTACTATTATTATCACTATTAGTGGCAGTACAGCAGTAGTAGTACAAGTACTGCCAGTATTAACTTTATTTGCTTGTAGCCAGTGTTAGTTACATTGTGACTATGGACGCTCAAATCATTTTATAGTATTTATCATATTAAAACTGTTATTTCTTAGGGAACTATGATGTAAAAGGTACTGTATGTGTGAAATACTGATCCGATGTAAGAGACAACCCAAAATAAATAAAATAAGTTAATCAAAGATTAGATTAGATTAGGTTAAACATTAGATTCCCATACATGTTTAGCAATTGGGAACTATTGCCGGGTTTGCTATCGAGGAAATAGATATTGAAGATGTCTAAATTTCTTCATGCGATTAATATTCCCTTGGTTTAAAATAATCTATTCTGGCCCATCACTATACGTCATATATTTTGTCTTCTCAAAGTAGACCTGTAACACTACTTTCTCAGCTTTCTCTGTCAGTCGATGAATCTTTGTGACAGATGAGTTACTATTGTTGTAAGTAAATGTCTATGTCATCTACAGTGCCCAGACAATCAACTTTCACCAGTTTAGTTTATGTTCTAGTTTGAAGCATTCTTTATTTCCTTCTTCTTGCCTCAGTCTCTTCCTCCATTCTTGAATGACCTTTTTCGCAAGACAGAAAGTATTAGACAAGATCCATCACTCTGTCTGACTCCGCGCGTCGGTTGTGGACGAGAGGTTTTAGGCGCTTCAGTCTGGAGCCGCGCGACCGCTACGATCGCAGGTTCGAATACTGCCTCGGGCATGGATGTGTGTCATGTCCTTAGGTTAGTTAGGTTTAAGTACTTCTAAGATCTAGGGAACTGATGACCTCAGATGTTAAGTTCCATAGTGCTCAGAGCCATTTGAACCATTTCTGTCTGACTCCAGTTCGGGTTTGAAATGGGCCCGAGATCTCGTCGACTGAATTAACTTTGACGCCGTTTCAATCAAAGGCTGTTTAATCAGATTTCTGGATGTGTTGTCCATATCAAATTTCTTCCAGAATATTTAATAATGACTCACTGTCAATTGAGAAATGCGGTTCTTCAAAATCAACGAATACCACCATACCATCACATAGTCGTTCCTCTCAATCGTTTTGTATCTGACGATGTTCTTCAAGTCTGTTTATCAATATGATCTTCAATTCTGTTCTGCAGTGGTTTGGAGAGAATCTTGTACGGAAGAGAAATGCCCACATAATTACTGACGGGTTTTTTGCCTCCTTTTGTGTGGAGTGATGCCGACAGCCACACAAGGATTTGCTACCAGATCTCTGTATCTCCTGGAGAGTTCAGCTGGTATGTTCAGAGCAAAAGTAATGTGTAAAGAAGCAAAGTAATAAGTTGATGTTAAAGTAGGTTCACATTTGATTTTATCCACTACAAATGGTTGAAAGCCAGTGACTCTGAAAACAATGGGTTTGTTTGTAAATAACTTTAATGCTACCAGTCACGATTTCCTTTCATTCATATTTTAAATGACGCCTTTCGGGAAATTATTGCCATTTTCATGTGTTTTTTCTCTTTGTGCTATCCAATTTTGATGTAATGTTTTCGATGTGTGAGGTCCTGTTATGTTTTTCTGGCTTAAGCGCACTCAAATCCTTTCAACTCTTGTTGCAAGAACTCGCTATGAGAGGCGAGCCACAACAGACTGGCGGTGGCACACAGGACAACGTCAACATGAATGATCAGTCGGAGCCACAGCCGATGTTAAATGGATCGCGTCGGAACCGCAATAACCAGTGGTTCTCGCGCAATGACTCAAGTAGCCGTCGGAATGGGACGCAAAACGGCGGGTCGTCCAATGGTGCGCTGGCCGATAACAGTGTGGAAATTCGCGGTCTTGATCCCCGGCATAATGCGGCACGGAAAGAAGGAGATAACCAGGCCAACAATTGACTAGAATCGGCCAGCTTTGGCTGCAATTCGCTATGTGATTGGCCTCCATTCTTGTACATGGATACTGAGGGCATCAGAGAAGATTTGTTGCGGGAGCCGGAGAACGTTTCCTTTATTTCGTGCCCAGTGCTTAGTGTAAATGTTAGTGGTAAATGTATTCATTGTATTCTAGACACAGAAAGATACGTGTCAGTCATGAATGAGAACGTATTTGAAAGTTGCATGAAGGAGAAGGCGTGGCCCGTATCGCCCCTTCAAAGGACGAAAATTCTGGGCGCAATAGAAGGCAAGATAGTGCCAGCCACCAAACAAGTTTTGATAGTTTTCATAACCTGTCAGTCGCTGCAGTATTAGGACTGGACTTACTCTATTTTTATCGTGCAAGCCTTAACATGGAAGGTCAACACGTGGAATTTAATGTAGCCATTAGACAGATGAAGCTGACCATCGGGTAAAACGTACTCCTCAAATCGTACCGGTTGTCGCAGAAACATAAACATCTCTGCAAGATGTTCTTTAGGTGTTCTGTGGCCCGTACAGAGTACGCCAGATCATCCATCAGAATGTGGTAGAAATAAAAACCCTGAGGACAAAAAGATCGCGAGGTATGCACCTCGTAGCTAACCTGAAGAAGTTCAAGGAGCTGTAAACTTGCCTTTTCTCGTTAGCGTGGTTAGAATGATCTAGTGTAGTTGCTTGTTTATGGTGTCCTTGCATTCCCTTCTTAATGTTGTTTGCATTGGTTTAAATGTCACCGTTTTGGTTGACCCTTTTCCGTCGCAGGTGCTGGATTACGTTGGTTCTTACTGCGCGTTTCTCGCCCGATAGAAGAGGAGAAATCTTGTCTGTGACGGGAAGGGCTAGGAATTCGAGTAAATTAGCTCTGCCAGACGTGTGGAATCGTTCTGAGTAGGACTTATTTGTGTTGCCGGCCCCGGGTGTGACAGTGCCGTGTCGTTGACTGACGAATGCACTAGTCCTTTTTGCAGAAAAGCAATGATGAATCGGAGACTGTCAGAGAGGATAACCCAGTGGAGCAGACGAGGTACAGTACTGAGCGAACGACTACAGATACCGAAGCACCAACTATCCTAGTATTAATGGATTAATAATTCTAAACCAGTAAGTAAACACGCCGACCGGTAAACAGACTAAACCTTTACCGAAGCTAGTTTCACTGTATCCCCTTGTGGTGTCTAGTGCTTGACTAGTTTTCGCACTATGTTTCAGATACCTAAGTTACTTGAGGTTCTATTTGCCAAATCCGCCATGATGCTAGACAGAGAGAGAGAGAGAGAGAGAGAGAGAGAGAGAGAGAGAGAGAGAGAGTGAGAGAGAGAGAGAGAGAGAGAGAGAGTAAAACCCACCCTACAGAGGCCAGGCCCAGTCACGGCCTTTAAAGTAAATCTAGAGTGACGGACTGAATTTAAATTTCTTTGGTAATGGTCAAGAGAATGACCCGGGAGTATGACATCATACTCATTATCCTCTTACATGTATATTGTTATTGCATGTGGAAATGGCTCTGAGCACAATGCGACTTAACTTCTGCGGTCATCAGTCGCCTAGAACTTAGAACTATTTAAACCTAACTAACCTAAGGACATCACACACATCCATGCCCGAGGCAGGATTCGAACCTGCGACCGTAGCGGTCGCGCGGTTGCAGACTGTAGTGCCTAGGGCCGCCGGAGTGGCGCCTAGAACCGCACGGCCAGTCCGGGCGGCTATTGCATGTGGACTAACGCTTGTAGTACAGGTGACAGAACTAACATAGTGCATGCTCTCACTAAGTATCCTGTGTGACATCTCCTTCCCTACCTATTACTTGTTTTTATGCTGCAGTCATGGACTGTGCAGCTGATCCCATGGGGAGGTTTGAGTCCTCCCTCGGGCATGAGTGTTAGTGTGTTTGTCCTTACGATAATTTAGGTTAAGTAGTGGGTAAGCTTAGGGACTGATGACCTTAGCAGTTAAGTCCCATAAGATTTCACACACATTTTTGAACTTGTTTTTATGATGTAAGACAATTCTATGGTCCTATTGGGTCAGGATAGTTCTTTTTGTAATATTGTGCGCGCATTAAGTTTTTGTGTCAGACTTTGTCAATGTAAATGAGCTGGGCCCAATTAATTGTAAAGCTACAAGCGCAATGTTCGAAGTGAATTTGAGAAGGCTGTAGAGTTTGTCAATTATCGTGTGTTATATTCTTCCCTTAGTGTCTAGTTTTTCTCACATAGGTAAAAATGACCTTTTTTAACCTATGGAATGATCTGGGCACACCTAAGTGTAAATCCAGCGCTTATTGCTCTTTATTTGAGAAACATATTGTAACCTTTTTTCTGAATGTAACCCACTTTCATAGGTGAGTGTACCACTTCCAAACTGTTGTTATTTCTCATTGAAAACACTGTTGCATGTCGCCAGAACAAAAGCTTTTCGTGCTGGAGCGACCAGCAGTAGAGGGTAAGGGAACAGTGCTCCTGCGGCGAGAGGCGGCGCTGCGGCCTGGCGGCGCGCGGCCACCACTTCCCCCAGCTTTCCGTCGCTCGTGCCTCGGCGGCGTAGCTGTGGCAACACCGAGCCCAAGCAGTCCACAGTTGGGGGCTCATCACGTCTACAGTGCCCACAGCGGCTGGCTTCTCCCGACAGCCGCCCATCTGAGTGTCTGGGTCCGTACGGCAGACCCGGCCAGGCCCAACTTTGCCGCCAGCCGGGCACCTGTCAACGCACGCGCTGCGGCCGATTCGACCCTCGCCCACCCCGTGAGGCCAGCCGCCGCGGGTGGGTAGCAGTGGGGGAGGGGTCCTATTGATGGACGCCTACGTGACTCACCTGCGGCAGCGAGAATGGACCGTCGAGGGCGACTTCCGAAATACTTCCCGCTGCACCACGCTGTTATCTGCTGTGACCCTCATGTCAGGAAATCAGCCGAGGACCTACGGACAATTTGGGGCAGTCACGGGTCTTCCATTCGCGTGGCACAACAAAGACGCTCTGCAGTGAAAATTTGTGCTTCTTGCGTTTGGTTGCTTTGCAGTTCTAAATTAACTTTTTGCTGTTGTCAAAGAATGTGATTAGGAACTATTTAGTGGTCACTACTGGCATTACGCAAATCATGCTGCACCTCCAATGTGCTGAGGTATTTAAAAGACGGTCTTCAGTGACAGCCTCGTGCTTTGCGTTTGTGTTGGGAGGTGAACTATAACGTTTTGGTTGTTTGCCACAAGACTGACTGTAATTGGAGCATAGAGCAAGGACCTTACGATGACAATTGCCCTTGTGCTACCAGTCAAATTGTTAATTAACATCGTGGTGCTGAAAAGACTGAACTTAGTCCTCTTGTCTTATAGGTTGTGGGTCGAGCGACTTGGAATCAGGGTAGGGGTCCTCTAACATTGAGGATCCCAGACTATTGTTTTCCTTGCTCCCACCAGTAGAAATATGATCTGTGTGATGCAGTAGTGGAAGATGTGTTTCCCCAGCTGTCAGCCACCAATGTCGACAGCTGTTCTGCCTCCTTGTGTGTGCATGACAAGGCACACATGGACATCAAGTGTCGGTGTAGTAGAAGTCCGTGAGTCTAGTACCAGGCCGCCAGGACAGATTTACTGTGGCTGCGATGATTGGACCGAACCGCTCCTGCACTTCAAGTCATGCCAGCGAGACAGAACTTCCTACTCAGCCTCGGAGGCATTGCTCCACATCCATCGTGACTCCGTTGACACAGATGCGAGTGCTTACATTCGAACAGTGCAGTGCTTCGATTAAGTACGTCACTCCGTCCAAAGTTTTTTCGAGTGCTCCTTTTTGTTTCAGTGAATACATAGTGAATGGCGATGCAAATTAAGTTGCAATGATGTGTTGTCGAGAGTTTTACTGTTTCAGTGATTTTGCTATACTTGTTCCATCGGAATTAACTGATATCTGAACGTGTCTTGAATGTAGTGATTTGTTTCATCTTATGCAGTGTGTGTCCATATCCTGCTCTTCCATTTTTGCCATCTCTTTTCACTATTTCTCTTACTGTTTTCCGTCACTGATTGATTTCAAGTGTCCTTCAAATGCTGCCAATATATGTTGGACGCTTGGAGGTCCAGTTTAAGAGACTCACAAACGGGCTTGACATTGGCCAGTGACCTTCTCTTTTGTGTTAGTATCATGTTCAACTGACTGTTTACCATTTTTAAGTAATATTTACATGTCAGTGTGCATTGGAATGTTATCTCTTCATATTGTGTCCTTTGTATCATTATAGTCTTATTATTTGCATAATGGTATGTTCAATATGCATCATTTTCCCTGTTTTGGTTTAATATTTATGTATTAGGGTATTTTGCAGTGTTTTATTTTGTGTCATTCACGTCATTAGTTTCTTGACACTTGGGTAATAGTACCTCAGTCTGTCCGTTGTCAGCATTGTTTCGTTTGTTACGTATGAATCTTGCGATTTTCTTGTTTTTGTGGCATGGTATATCATTTTATGAGTTAATGTGTCGTGTGACTTGTTGTTTCTTTTTTGTGCCCTCGTATAATATCTCATGTACATACTCAGTTATTGTTGTATTTTGTGACACTGATAAAGTTTTTGTATTTGTGTATCACACCATCCATGTATGTGGTTTCAAAAAAAAAAATAAACAAATTTATTTGGTTAACAACCCCACAGTTTCCTTAAGTACCAACATGGCTGCGTCCATGGAAGTCCCCCTGCCCCAGTCAATGTCAAGATTTTCGAAGCCCTCGTATTTTTCTCGAAAAGAGTACTTGCGACAATCTTCTTTCATAGGTCCGTGTGATGAAAGACATGCACTTCATTCACCATTCAGTGCTCGTATTTCATATTTCTAATCCCAGCATTCTGATATTCGGTAATATAATAATTCAGGCCCTGTTAATAATTTCTATGGGTTGCCTAATTTGTTTGACGATGTTTACAGTTTGTCTCACACTGATCTGTGAGAGGAGCTTGGCACTAGGAATTTTCTTTATTTATGGGCGAGGGCAGCAGTCTTTCTAGCAACCATGATGGCTTCCCGTTTCCCATCCTTTTTCCGATCGCCAGGGTAGCACTTGATGTTGTTTGAACGTTCAGTAGTGCCCCTTTTAACTGCTATTTCTGCTCGATTTTAACGTCGCGAGGTCGCCTCCCTGTGAGATTCCGGCCCTGTGATTGGCCAGTTCAGGTGCGTGCCCGGTTTTCGCGGGTGGGCGCCAACCGCCCTCGGCGTGTGGATAGTGGACAAGGGGCAGTAGAGGCAGTTCTAGTGTGACCGTGCCTGCGACTGGAGGTGCTGCTCCACAAGGTGGAGTTTCGGTAAGCATGAGCGCCGACGTGCACTGTAGCTTCGCGCCCATGCTCACTTTTCCGCATCGTCTGGCAGTAGCTCTTTCAGTTCTCCCTTGCAAAATTTGACTCAGAATGTAGGTCTCCCTACATTGAAAACTTGTGCCCTTTGTCCCACGCCACGTGGTGAGTGTCTGGCGCCCCTTCATGTTTCGTTTACGTAGTCGGACCGAAAGCCAAAGTTATCTAGTGTCACCTGTATGAATAGTTTCGCGTCTTGCTGGTTTTATTCCTTTATTACAGGAGGCTACCTAGCGATTCACCCCCAGTAGCATCTTTCTTAGTCTTCGGCTGATTCATGATGGTGGTCGTTGCATGCCTGCAACCCCTTCCTTTAGTATATTGAACTCCATTTTATAATACGGAGATCGTTCCTAAAATTCCTTGGCAGGCTGCTGAACTAAATTTTTTGTCCCCCCACCCCGATTTGACTGTATAATTGTTCAATATTCAACTGTTAAATAAATGAGTCCTTTAATCTTTACATTCTCCCTTTCATTACGTGAAATCACCCTTAGTGTCACAGTAGAATAATGTAGAACTATAACGGTTGCTATAAGGTCGTGCAGGTCTCACACCTTTAATGATAGGATAGAGATTCAATACCGCACGCCTGGCGCGATCATTGCACTCGTGGTAAAGGTAGTAGAAAGATAATTTTCAATTATCCCCCATTGATAAACTGGGAAGTGTTCACGACTCAATGTGAGTACGTGAGCACTAAATCCACTTGATGTGGTGGAAGTAGTGGCCTCCGTTTTACCTAGCTGGTTTAGGAAAAATATCAAAATTACAGCCACTACAGCAAGGGGCTTTTAACATCTTCTACAGAGTATGATATGCTTTTGTACATAAGGTATCTGTAAGACTGTACAAATGGACCATGAGAAAATTGTCAGTACAAGTACTCCATTGCTATCCACCCTATCCAAAAGATCATTTATGTAGATAGAAAACAACAGCGGACCCACCACACTTCCCTGGGGCACTCCAGATGATACCCTCACCTCCGATGAACACTCACCATCGAGGACAACGTACTGGGTTCTATTACTTACGAAGTCTTCGAGCGACTCACACACTTGGGAACCAATCCGATATGCTCGTACCTTAGTTAGGAGTCTGCAATGGGGCACCGAGTCAAACGCTTTCCTGAAGTCAAGGAATATGGCATCCGTCTGATACCCTTCATCCATGGTTCTCAAGTTACCATGTGACAAAAGGGCGAGTTGCGTTTCGAGGGGCGATGCTTTCTAAAGCCGTGCTGATGCATCGACAGCAACTACTCTGTCTCAAGGAAATTCATTATATTGGAACTGAGAATATGTTGAAGAATCCTGCAACAAAACAATGTTAAGGATATTGGTCTGTAATTTTGAGGATCCGTCCTTCTACCCTTCTTGTATACAGGCGTCACCTGCGCTTTTTTCCAGTCGCTCGGGACATTACGTTTGGCAAGAGATTCGCGATAAATGCAAGCTAAGTAAGGAGCCAATGCAGTAGAGTACTCTCTGTAAAACCGAATTGGAATCCCATCAAGACCTGGCGATTTATTTATTTTCAACCCATTCGCCTGCTTCACAACCCCAGGGATGTCTATCACTACGTCCTCCACACGGGAATCTGTACGACCCGCTTACCGATTTTACGTAAGACCAGAATTTCCTTGGGTTTTCAGCAAGATCTTTTGCTAAGGTATGACGGTGGTAGTGGTTGTATGCTTCGCGCATCGCTCTTTTTACAGCAGCACGAATCTCTACTAACTTTTGTCTGTCCTCATTCTCCCGATCTTTCTTGTACCGCGAGTGCAACTGCCTTTGCTTCTTGACCACTCTCCGAATTGCGCTGTTAAACCACGGTGGCTCTTTTTCGTCCGTAACCCACTTTTTCGGCACATACTTGTCCAATGCATGATTTACAATGTGTTTAAAATTTGCCCATAATTCTCCCACGTCCATCGTACCAGAAGTAGATGAAGTCGATTCATTTACTAAGTGGCTGTTAGGGTCTCAGGAAATCCTTCCTTGTCCTCATCGAGGCTCATCTCATCACTGCTTCTGGAAGGTTGTCGTCGGTGGATATTTTGCCGTGTTGTGTGTCGTTTCCATGATACGTGGCCTCGTGTTCGTTGCCTCTCTGCTATGTAGGCTTGAAGATTATAAACTGATGTTTTAGCCTGAAGTGAATTCCGCTGATTCCACAGTTCCTCATTCCTTATTATGTTACTGACTATAGTATTCTCAAAGCGTTCCTTTCGTTGTCTGTAACATGTAGGCTGATGGCACTTTCTGAGACGATGTGGTCAGGGTGCCGATTGCTCCACGTTAAAAAGTGTACTCAGTAAGCAGTTAGGTATGGACCATATCCCTACAGCTATTTCTGCCCTGCCCAGATTTCACGTCATTCTCTATCAGTGCATGACATCACTTCCTTATTCGATGTGGCTCATATGTCCAGTATCTCTTTTAGCTTATCATGTTCGCCATTTGTCAGCCAAAATAGTGGACCTGCCTTTCTTAAGCTTAGGTCTAGAGATAGCATGCCTATTATCACTGCAGCGCCTCGGACGGTGTTATGGCCTGTCAGGTGCAGGAGTACACTTCTCTGTGCTCCCAGTAGAGTCTGGGCTGTACCAACCTTTTTGGCTCTGTGACCCCAAACTATCGATATGTGGCCCACAATAGCGATTACGATTGCATTGCGGTACGTTCTTTGTGGTCGCAGTGACAGCGGAAAACTTCTTTGGCCAATTGTTGCTACTTCATTGAGGATTTTAATGCCTCTCTGGCAGAAGATTGCTATATGTCCGTGAAATATTTGCCCTTCGTCGACGTTGGTATCAAGATAAACGACTTCTTGTGATTCACACCGGGTATGGGCAGGAAATTTTCACCGTGGCTGTACATCATTATTGGTTATCCAGTTAAAAGCGTTTTGCCATTTCTTTATTACTCTCAACTTTTGGGTACAGGTATAATTTCTGATGTGGAACGCACCTGCACCTTTCGCCCTGGTACATTCCTTTTCCCTTACTATGAAACATTTTTATTCATTCAGTTACTCAGTTCTCATCCTTTTCATCTGGACCGTTTACGCTGTCTTCTTTCATTCTCTCTTTCTTTATTTTTCCTGTACTTTTCAAACACTGCACTGATACAGAAAGGGTCGCGTAAACCTACCATCTTTAGCACTTTTGTGTTACCTCACGTTTCGAATTTAAAGAATTTCAGTCGTATGTGTACAAGCCATTTTCAATGAGGGAATTTCACAGGGAGCTCTGCTATTTACAACTTCATACGCCCAACCTGTCCAGTTGACTTAATGTAGAAACAACTGTAAGCATTGCTCCTTCGTTAATTCGTAAACACGTTGAACGTATCGTCATTGTGAGCTGCCATTCACTCTTCTTAACACGACATTTACCCCTCACGATCAGGTAATTTTGACGCTCACGCCATTCAGTGCCGGTTGTTTTCTCCAAAATTAGAAATAAATTTCAATACACTGAACGAACTATAGACCGTCGCGTTGCTTTAATGTATAAATTTACAAATTTGACGGCGAATGTCTCTTCCAATCATATTTCGTGCTCATTTTCGCCAGAATATCACAATATGAAAATGTTTCGATCTGATCACAATAAAATAAACCGAGAACGGTTCTAGTTAAACTAACTGAGAAAAATGTAGGTTTTGCTGAATGTCTCTATTACCCATTTATTTTGTTGTTCTGGGCGAACTTTAAATTAGATTCCGGATTTCCGCTGATGAAGAAATAAATTTTTTGTTTTCTTCTTTTCTTACGAGGATTGTTGTATTGAATAACAGACAGATACAAACAAATCGCGTATGGTTAGAAAACTTTCTACAGTCACACACGATGGGATCTCTTCAGCATTGTTCCCAGGCGAGGCTCACAGCAATGAAACATCGTGGGACGTGGTGCGTGCGTTGCCTAGCATTTGTCTGCCTGGTGAACATAAGCTATTGGGGTGCGTTTCGCTGATTGTAGAAAAAAGAATCTGCTGAAAAGTGCAGTGAGCTGCACATCTGTGCTAGGAGGAGCTAAAGTCGTCGCCGAAAAAAGGTTGATTACTGAAGAGAGGCAGATATCAGAGGAAACCATGAAGCCAGTGGAGGTAAGTGACCAATAACTGTTTACATTGAGCCATCATCAACGTCTAAGGAGAAACCCCGACTGTGTGCATCAACCAAACACCCGCTACTGTTGAATGCTATTATCTCATACGTCCTAATCAGAATATTCTCCAGCGTGAATCGCCTATCACTGTACATAGAAATCTATACTCCGCAAGCCACTTTACGGCGTGTGGCCGAGAGTGCTTGCGAATTCCCACCCTTCCTGTTGTATTCGCGAGAGGTGATTTATAAGATCGCGTAATAATTTGCTACCGTAACGTCTCTAAACACTCGGGGTTTCACATTTTTATGATTTCGCGGAAGCTGGAAGCGAGAAAATAATATCCTGCTCTATCCTCTTCGGAAGTCACTCTCTCCCAATTTCAGCAGCAGCTTCTCCGCGGTGCACAACAACTCTCGTAGCCTCTCCCACTGGAGTTGAGCATTTTCATAACGCTCTCGCACCTGCTAAATGACCCCCTGACGACACATATCCATCTCCATTGGATCTCCTGCAACTCTTCTATTACTCCAAGATGATAAGGGGTGTAGAGTAATCAGCAGTACTGAAGCATTGGTCGAGCAAGGTTTTTTGTAAGTAGCTGTTTTCGTGGATAAACTGCATTTCCTCAAGACTCCTCTAGTGAGTCTCAGCTTGGCATCTGGTTTTCCTACAGTTATTTGTACACCATCATTCGACTTCATGCCACTTGTGCGTGTTTTATCGTTGTTTCAGTTTCCATTGATATATCGCCAGTACCGTAATCGAACAATAATGGACTTCTTCAACTATCTATACACTATGTGTTACAATGAGAAAAATTTTCACGGTACTACCGGTTCCTGTGCCACTAATTGATTCACTACAGAAATTTCTCCATTTTGCTTATTGTCTTTTGGCATTTCAACCTTCCTACAGACGATGGATGCATCTCCGTTTATTCCCAAAGAACTTTCTACGTTAACTACTAAGCTGATCAAGATCTTTGTTTTCAGAAGACTCTTTTTAACTTTCTTCCTGCAAAAGGTTCGTAATGCATAAATATAAAAAATATTCCACTATTCTCCAACAGATTGTCTTGGCAATAAAGTGATATAATTATATCTATCTATCTGACGATCCTTCTCGAAAACGGGAGTGGCCTGCATCCAATACGTTGACATCCTCGGTTGCTCAGGCGACCTACGATAAAGAGTTACTTGAAGGGCCCCAAGTTCTTAGAGTAATCTCTACAGAATATTCCAGCATTTTATCAGGTCCCGATGTGTTTCATCTGTTGAGCGATTTTAGTTGATTTTCTTTTTTGTGATAACTTGTCTCAAATTACCACCTCGGCGTTTGTCCAGTGACTGAAAGGAGGTACCCTATTGCGATCATCCGTGGTGGAAGATTTTCTGAAAATCGAATTCATTTGTTTGGTTTTCTCCTAATGATCTACCATTTCGGTGCCAATATGGTCAACCGAAAGACCGAATAAAACATTCCGATTATTTAAGGCGATCTTCAGGGGACTGCTAACTCTGCAAAGGATTAACACTTAAGGGAGTCGCGGTATGGCCCGTTTGGTCTCTATAAAACTGTTGATGTGAGCAGCGTATACTGCTTGCGCTAATTCACGTGAATCTAATATCACGAGTCCACATTGTAGATGCAGTACTCGGGAATAAGAAGGTGCTTAATTTTAGCTCTCTCTCACCGTCTCTGGTGTGTTCGTATTTCTCCCAAGCGTAGTGAGTCTACAACCGGTAAAATGGTTCATCACTAATTCTCCGACCTACCGCCATCAAAGATAAGTCTTTTGCAGTATGTGCTTCGCAACTAGGTTGCCTTTCATCGGGTGTCAACCAAATTAAACTTTTTGACAACCAGGACTGTCTGAATGCGATCCCTTAATTCCTTAATCACGTGTAATCCGAATGTAGCACTGTGGTAGCAAAATCAGCATCCCAACTAAGAATTTTTTTTTCATTAAGTAAAACCTGTATGTCCAATCACCAGAAATAAGTTGTGTTAAATCCACAAGAATATGGGTTTGAATAGAAAATAAAAGATATTGCAGCTATAAATCATTACCACTCTTTCCTCACAAAATCAGAATTTTGTTTTCCCACTGCTGAAGCATTGCGAAGAAACTACGTTCGTATAGCAACTTATGATCAGCATAGCAATAACACTGTTGTTTACTGAAAGTGATTCGAAATATTTCATACAGGTTGACATGCTCAGAAAAATGTGATAAATGTCATTTTTAGCTGTTGGGAAGTTGAGGTCCAGTACCTTGCACGTCGGTACAATGTCGCGTCGGCAACACATAAGAATTTTCGTTCCTGTCACAGCATTTTGTAGCTAAGAACTTTCAGTAAGAAGAGAATTCAGGTTTTGTAAATGTTATTTGCATGTTACTGAAATCTCGATATTTAGTCTTTTATTCGGACACAACGGTATATCAGTCACAGAAAACGTTTATATGGAATATAATTAGTTAAACGCCTCTAAGTGTGTTGTGCATATGAATTAAAAGATCTACTATCATAAAAAAAATGTGGCGATGCCACCGTATTTTATCACCTTGCTACAGCTGCATTTTGTGCTGAGGTGTACATTGACAACGTAACGACTCATAGTAAACGCAACTAGCAGTTATTTTCCGAATCTCAAATGTTTGTCCACTATGTATTGGTCGTTGATACATTTACTGAAATTTATGACTAATGAAGTGAAGGTAATTGTTTAGCGTTGTCGATAACAGAATAGCTTCACTACTTAGGGAGACATCACAGACTCAAAAAAAAAGTTTCTAAATGGCTGTTACCTGTGAACCATCTATTGTGTGGGAAGTTATTAATTTTCCACTTAAAATATTGAGTGAATTTCTTGAGTTCAAGGTACAAATTTGGAAGATGGATTCTTAATTACTAGGAGTCAAACTATTGACTAACGATAATAAAATTTGCCAACAGATCAAGGATGTCTCGAGCTATGTTGGAACTTCAGCTTATGCGGTGGATCACAGTATCACAATATAGCTGATAGGAAAACATTGGTTTGGCAACAGCTTGACGTGCGGATAAGACAAAGATGTGCCACCATAAGGATCATCCATTCTCAGGCGTACCAACTGGCATCTGCCTGAAGTGACTAACAGAAACGAGGTAAATTTCAGCTGAGATCGCTGAAGAGCTCGAAACATAGGAAACTCCAGTGCATTAACCTCTCCGCCAACGTGTACTGCTCTTCCTACTCGTCCACATTCAAAATATACGTCGTAGCTGATTAAGATTGATGTGGGCTATTAAATTATTAAGGTCTGCTGGGTCGTGAAGTATAAATCACAGAGAAAATCCTATGAAACCTTGCACAGATGTCTCCGGCAGTGTCCCAGATATGCCCGTCAATAGCGTCTTGTCACTCTTTTCAGTTCTGAGAGAACGGAGATCAAGTAAAATTGCACAGAAGATAGTGTTCCCCGCCAAGAACAAATGCCTGCCGAGGGATTTCGCCTTATTAGATGCAACTCACGTAACGTAACTGTTAGGCATTTCCATGACACTTCTGGCCACACACTGCAGCGGCAATGAAGATGCTCCTGCATCGTTTTCGCTGAAAGTTGTTTAATTACCTGCCCTACAGCCAGAAATGGCTCCCTCTGGGTTTCATCTCTGCTCACATGAACCGCTCTCCATGAGGAAGAGTTGGTTTCACATGGAACAGAGACGAACATTGCAACACCTGCAACAAATCGGCGCCTTGTGTCAACTGTCAACAGATCATCCACCATGCAGTCCCGACTAGACAAGACTGCAGACCAGCCTATAGAATTCTCGGAAAGCGCAGGCAACTGCCTTCTAAGGGGACGGTACTGCAAGTGTAGTACAAGGGTGCGACATTTGTCTAACGCTGATCGGCGACTATGTAAAGAAGTAGATGGATGGTGTAGCCAAGTTTTGCGATCCGACCGATGTGGTGCAATGGTTAGCATACTTGACTCGTGGTGGCGAGGACGACGGTTCAAGACCGCGTTCGGCTATCCGGATTTTTGGATTTCCGTGATTTCCCTAAATCGCTTCAGGCAAATGCTGGGACGGTTCCTTTGAAAGGGCACGGTTTTCTCCCTTCTCCATCCTTCCATAATCCGCAGGGATCGAAGCCCTCGCTCTTTGGTCCCATCCCCCAAACCAACCAACTCTTCCAAATAAATCATTTTTGACTATCACCGTGATTTGCATTTCGCGACCGATCGGATTTTTATAAAACAACAGCACTCGTACATTAATCTGCCAAATAGGCTGAAACCAACTGGGTCGTTGAGCAAACAACGTGTGGATTTATCCGAAACAGGCATAAATAGAACAGGCAACACCAATGTAGTTTTCCCTTGTAGGAGTTTTATTACTCCTTTTATTTGGATTGGGTTTATTGAGCCACACTGCGAAAAGCCTGGTACAAATACAAAATAATGTATGCCGAGTATGCAGAATATAAGCAGTGCAAACAATGATTTCAAATTATTGTAGAATTTCCTTGAAGGGCCATGGTTTGTCGCTAATAAATATACACATATCAGGTACAGACAGAATATACTAAATACAACTCAGGAGAGAATTAGAAGCATCCACATGCACAATATCACCTTTATGTAATCACAGATAAACACAAATTTCATTTAATCATGTTTTTACCTCATGTAAATCAAAAAATGTTTTGAATCCTCCTGAATATTGAACTTAGATATCGTGAATGATAATTTTATGTCGGTGGTCAGTGTTTTCTCTGGGACCAAAAAGACTGAAATACTAAATTACAAAAGTTCTTGATATTCACCAAATATTAGGACACATAGTATATATTTTACATCAGTACTCACACACGTTTTTCATCCTGGTAATGAGTTATTTCCGCGGATTAATTTGCTGACCTTTACTTATAAACTGCCGACTGATATATAAATGTGCAAGTACCACAGAATATTAATTTATTATTATATGCGAAGAAAAGATAAGAAAATTTTACGTACGAGGGGTCTTCAAATAGTAAGTTAGAGACTGTCGTGATAGGCCATGTAACTTGCAAATTACTCGGTTGACTTTTCAGCTTCGCAGGCGGAAGTTGAAATACGCTGGCGCTAGAGTGCTCTGATTTTTAGCGTGTAACATGTCTGTGTGCATCTTAACTATGTCGTTCCGTGAGAAACAGAATCTCAAAACGCAGAAAATACGAATTCGGAGAGTTCGTCTACACATGGAACACAGACGAGGGCTGCGACATCTGCAACAATCCGTCGGTTGTGTTCAGTGTCATGGATCATAGCCCGTACATTCATGACTAGGGCTCGCCTGTTTTCCATGTGTTTCAAAAACTTAAAGATTACCATCGAGGTCTTCGCTTCAATCGTAATGAAAGGGTGCAAGCAGAGGTGATGTAGGTGTTGGGTTGGCAGAGGAGCCAACACCGTGTTACGAGAGGAGGCCGAAATGCACGCGTTTTAACTCACGCAGCCTGGCGTGAGGAGGGAAAGACTATACTGGCGTGAGGTCTGGAACATGACAAGGAATTAGAATTCAGAAAGCGGACGTAATTAGTTTCATACTTAACTTTAATCCATTGTGAAGAACGTCGCACTTGACGGTACATGATTCACAGTATTTTCTGTTCAGAAGACATAGTAAATGAATATCGTGCCTTGCTAGGTCGTAGAAAATGACGCTGCTGAAGGCTATGCTAAACTATCGTCTCTGCAAATGAGAGAGTAAGTAGTCAGTGAACCATCGCTAGCAAAGTCGGCTGTACAACTGGGGCGAGTGCTAGGGAGTCTCTAGACTAGACCAGCCGTGTGGCGGCGCTCGGTCTGCGATCACTGATAGTGGCGACACGCGGGTCTGACGTATACTAACGGACCGCGGCCGATTTAAAGGCTACCACCTGGCAAGTGTGGTGTCTGGCGGTGACACCACAGTAGGCATGAAGAATAAAGGTGTAGAATGTTAATAACGTACGCTTTAATTCAAAAAGCCTTAAGAGATTCACCACTTTGTACACATCCTGCAACGACATACACATTCACATTCACAGTAGAGAATGCAAGGCGCCGAAGAGAGTGAGGAAGAAGAGGTGGAATGCGATGGCAAAAGCGATGCATTTCGAATGAGGAAATGCTCGAGAACACCAAACCCTTAGCCAACACTGACAGTAAAGTTGCTCCATACCATGTGCCGTGTCCACCTGAGATACTGAATACAGCACGGAGAATTTGAATCAGATGGTTGTTGCCTGGATGTAAGGGTTTCACGTTATGCAGTGCACTAAATATATTTGTCTCGCAGAAAAAACGAACTGCTTATTGCAATACCATAAATATAGCAGAATCGCGCCATATACGCAGCGACTGCAGAGAGTAACACACGTTGTCCCACGCTAAGATCACTGCGCAATTGGACTGGCGCGTTATGGGAAGAGAGACAATCCTTGAGACTCCTGCAGACACAGCTACACTGCGGTACGGATAGTAACTGCCTCACAGTTTGAGAGTGAAATGGAACGGCGACTGGAAAGCTGCTACAAAGTTGAACTGCGCAAGAAAGTCCGATTCTTGTGGGCAAAACATCTAAATTGCACACAAACTAACCGTGAATTCTGGCTGTGAGTGTACAAAATGCAATGACGCGTTCCGCTGTGTTGAAACGGTGTTATCAATTTAACCAATGCTGAACAGCCTTGTATGACGCTGATAGGAAAGGAAGGCCGTCGATATCGACTTGGGTCGCAGACGACAATGTCCAGACCATCGAGGAACTGATTCAAAGAAGTCTCGGTTTATCCGCGTTGAAGACAAACACTTAGCAGTTCTGGAATGGCTCCGTGACCAACGAGCGGTTTTCTGTCGTCGAGTAATTGAAGGATTGATAGAAGGCTCCGAGGCCTATTTACACAGATTTGTAACTATGTTGCTAAACTGTCTCATGTATCTGTGTCAGTTTGAAGTGTAAGAGAGCATTCTACACCTTTATTCTTCATACCTATATCACCTCTGCTTGCACCCTTTCATTACTATTGAAGCGAAGTCCTCGAAGGTAATCTTTAAGTTTTTGAAACAGATGGAAAACAGGCGAGCCCTAGTCATGAATGTACGGGCGATGATCCATGACACTTAACACAATCGACGGATTGTAGCAGATGTCACAGCCCTCGTCTGTGTTCCATGTGTAGACGAACTCTCCGAATTCGTATTTTCTGCTTTTTGAGATTCTGTTTCTCACGCAACGACATAGTTACGATGCACACAGACATGTTACACGTTAAACCCGGAGCGCTCTAGCGCCAGCGTATTTCATCTTCCGTATGCGAAGCTGAAAAGTCAACCGAACAATTTTGCATGACACGTAATACTTCAACCGATCTTGTGAATAGAATAAAAAATTTGGAGGCATTACTTTTCAGCACGCTCTCGTACATCGAAAAAGTTTATCTTTACATTGTTTTCAGCAAATAAACGATCTCTTATTCTATAGCGGAATATATACACATGTACAACCTGAGATTACCTTTCTATAATCAAACCACACCTACAGTGCGATAAACAGCTTTCTTCAGTCAGATGCTGAAACTTACTGGGAGATTTCAGAAACGGAACCAAGTGTAGAACAGAAAACATATGGTGCAAAGTACAGCCTACAATCAGGCACAACAAGTTCAGTTTCAGGATCTTCATGATACAATAAAACAGTAGCAATTGACGGAAGGGAGACCTTCAAGATCTTGCAGGAAATAGTTCCATTGTGTTTCGATGTATCTGTAGAAAAACAGTTACCAGCCTCCTCCTCTCCTGAAACTTTCGAAACCTGCTGGAGCTTCTAATAGGTGCTTTTATTGGAGTGTAGTATTGACTTCTATCGTACACTAAAAGGCCCCAATCCTCTGCCCATTCTTCCTTGGAAAGTTTCGTCTTCCGTAACCTGAATTCTTAGGATGATAAATGACATTAATTACAGGGTGAGACGCACCGGCCTTGTTCGTCATATATTCGTCCTAGTCATTGTAAACTAATACCAAGTGTCCTCGGTTCCATGGAAAGGAGATAGATGTACCTCTTCGCTTATTTGCAGTACCCGAATATTCATTTTACTGATCCATAGACATTGCTGAACACATTCGTATACACATTTGGATTGTTACGTTACAGAACGTTCTGGAGCACCGCGGGACGACTAGATTTGAGAGTCTCTCGAATCGCTATAGCTTCTGCTGTACAAAATGAGAAATGTGGTGGAAGACGAAATTGCTTGGAATATTTCAGTTTCTGGACAAGAAATACACATCGTACTGCTGAAATCTCTTGCAAGCACAAGCCATTAGTATAAACATGAACAATGTTCGTCGAATACGACAGTTGAGCTGTAGTAGAGAATTTTGAGGTTTACAGACATATGTAGCAATGAAGTACGAAATGGGCCTATGTAGATATGAGATTGAATTCAACCGTAGGTGTTACACACCGGATCTAATGTTTTAACTAGTCAGCAATTAAGACGCTACATTTCCGATTTGGATCTTATGTGCGGAAGAATTTATCGTACACGCAGTAGGAGGGTGATTGATCTACTGTCGGACTGCTGTCCCTCTACACCAATAAATCTTCTCGCCAAGTACTTAGTCGTCAAGCACAAAATCTAACGAATTCTCTCTGGTCTGAATTCCAGTTACGATTTCTGAGTTTCCTTGTTGTACTCCACACATCAGATATCTTAATATCTCTACTCATCGTTTCACAATAATTTATCCAGATAAGACTTTTTTAGTTCGTTTTTGGAACCCGTTAGTTTCGCATCCGTCTTCTAGCAGTGCGGATTGTCTGCTGAAGATAAGGAGAGCTTATATTGCTTAAATGCTACTCCACGTTGTTCAGTAATTGTGACGATTCCGTATCCCATGTCACAGAGCTGTTAATCTATAACGAAGTAGCATGTCGTTTTTGGGATAGAGAGATCTGTCACATTTAACACATTGAACAATGTGTAGCAGGATACGTGCTGCGGATCCGTTTCTGGCACAACAGCTACTGTATTCTCCACGATTGATTGAAAGAGTGCCAAGGAGTGTTAGGGAAGAATCCCACGTTCTTGCTGTCGGTTTGTCATCAGAACATTAGGGAAATGATCTGATCCTAATGGGTCATTCCATATTAGGTAGAAACCGTATCATCTGGTAACGAACATAACGTGATATCGTCAACAGAGCTGCCTCTATGGGGGAAGACACATCAGGAGAGGACAGCCATCGTTGACAATTGACAGTATGTAAACAACAAAATCGGTAGCACCCGTCGTAAAGGGTGTGAAAGCATGTATTACTGAAATCGATTTTAGTCACTGAGTAACCACCTTCAGTGAAAATATTAAAGTCTTGAAGACCCACGTAATAATAGCAAATATTACAACTTCAAGTTGGGATCAAATGACTCTGAGCACTGTGGGGCTCAACATCTGACGCCATCAGTCCCCTAGAACTTAGAACTACTTAAACCTAAATAACCTAAGGACATCACACACATCCATGCCCGAGGCAGGATTCGAACCCGCGAATGTAGCGGTCGCGCGGTTCCAGACTAAAGCGCCTAGAACCGCTCGGCCACAAAGGCCGGCGAAGTTGGGATCAATATAGAAGAACATGGCAGTTGACGAACAGATTTTTTCTTTAAGTGCTCTGCTCTTCTATATTGTATACCCAACAGGAGCATCGTCTTAGTGTCACTGTCCCACAGTGCAGGCTCAAAATATGAACATTTCACAATATGTCTTGCTGTGGCAAACGGACACAATCGTTTGCTGCCTTTTGCGATTGATATGGTGTATGGTGTGTATTAAGAGACTTGTGGAGGCACCATTAATTTATGGGCGGTTGTCAGAAAACCACCCAAAACTTTTTTCATGTATTCTTTCTACCAAAACCGAGCCGCGGATTCCAAGACGGATTTTAATAGCATATGACTGGATTTCCTACGATATACTCCTACAATACCGAGACCAGATAACCTTGAAAGTTGTTTTCATATCTTCATCCGTTTCCGTGAGACGAAGGTCGAAAGTTACCCTACGTGAACAAGTAACATATGTATGTGTAACGGGGTGTGAGGCGAAATAGTATTTTATACGGCGGAGATTCAAGCGTTTCTACTGGTAATGTATTTGTCGAAGTTGATCGCATTGTTGCAAGGCAAAGTCGCTGGCAACCAAAATGTACTGCTTCGCCGGCCGGTGTGGCCGTGCGGTTAAAGGCGCTTCAGTCTGGAACCGCGTGACCGCTACGGTCGCAGGTTCGAGTCCTGCCTCGGGCATGGATGTGTGTGATGTCCTTAGGTTAGTTAGGTTTAATTAGTTCTAAGTTCTAGGCGACTGATGACCTCAGAAGTTGAGTTGCATAGTGCTCAGAGCCATTTGAACCATTTGTACTGCTTCAAGTTTATGAGGTGCACCTTTGGTATCCATAATCGATGACTGAGCGGAGGAAGCCCTAGGGTACGTTCAAGAGAATGGTGGGCTCCACACCCCACCACGTTACATCTACATATATAGTAATGTTAATGCTGTTTCCTGATTACAATAGATATGTGATTATCCCATCTGAAGGGCGTCCCAAACACCCTAGGCTTCACTTACCTATGGGAAGGAGACACTATGTAATAAAATGGATGAATACACCGTCGCAAACATCTGCGGTTGAAGAGAACTATCGAACATTTCTGAGTTGAAATTGTTAGGTCGTTGACATTGTCATATTGTGTTAATGCGTAAACGACTCTGTCTAAAGCCATGCAATGATATTCAAGATCATGCTGTACAGGATTCAAGACGCTCAATTGGCTTCAAGATCGTGGTGTATAGGAGAAAGGTATAAATCATCTGCAACCCGGAGAATTTCAGTGCCGGTTGAAATGATGTTGTCCGTGGTCAGTATCTCGTGTGTACTTTTAAAACATATAAGGGCTGGGCATGGAACACTGAGGCAGTCCTCTCTAGGTTGTACGAGCAATTTGTTCTGCAGTCAGAGCACTGTATCATAGGAAGGTTTGAATACCAAACAAAAACGTCTCTGGAATACACATATCCCTTAATTTTTGTAGTAGAAGTGAATTTTAAACATTGTCGTAAGCACTTTTACGTCGATAAACGAAATGCAAAATTGTTGCCTAGTGTTGAACGTTCGAAAAATTTCAAATTCTATAATACGAAGAACGCATAGTTTCCGTTACCCTTCGGAAACCCCACCTGGTTTTCTGAAAACAAATACTTCTATCGCAGCTACCACTCTGAGTGGGTCTTAATAAACTATCTAAGGGTCCTTCTGGCTCAAGACGACGTTCTACTTCCGGCCATTGCTTTAGGTCACGGAGCTGGAATAATTATTTGAACTGTTCAGTGAGGAGAGGAGTGTCATCCAAATACCGTTGAAAGTTCGTAGAAACTTTGTCAGTGCACTATTTGGCGAATTACACAACGAAGGATAGTGAACATGATTCACTCCAAGGACAGAGTTCGTCGAGGACTGCAGCATTTTCTTCAGCTCTTTTAGCTGAAAAGGTGATCACAGGATATGGCCAGATTCTGTGGCTACTGGTGGAATAACGGGACTGCAATCGTAAGACAAACATTAGGTCCGGGCTTCATTTGCGATTTCTGAGTTTTCATACTGTATTCAACACATCGGACAGCTTAATAACACTATTCAACGTTTCACAATAACTATTTGTTTCAGATGTTCCTGGCTTTTTTTTATTTTTACAACCTGTTAGTTGTAGCATCTGTCTTCCAGCATTGCAGGTTGTCTTTTTAAGATATGGAGATCCTATGTTACTTACGTGCTAGCCAACGCTATGCAATCATTTGTGAAGATTCCGTATTCCATGATATCACAGGGGTGTTAGTGTGTAACGAAGAAGCGTAATACGTTGTGAGCCGGAAACGTAGTTTATGAAGTGGCGTGGCACCGATGAACAAGTTGTAAAGTGTCTTCACTAACATCAGAAGTGTTCTGGGAAGCGCACGTTGTAGTACTGAAGCACAGGGAAAGTTTTGTGCGCGTTAAATCCTCTGTGAGGTGTAAAATTAGTCGCGCAATATTTGAGTTTCATATAAGTAATGTTTCAAAATTTTAATGACCCTTAAAATTCTCTCCATAAAAGTGACTTGCCCTACTGTGGTTGGCAAAAGTGGTGAAGTAGCGGAAAAATGCTCCTACCGGAGCACGAAAACGGCGAACACGCTGTTGTTCAAAAGACTCTGACAGAAAAGTGAAGTACCAGCAGCCTCATCTTACTTTCCTCAGCACCTTTAAAAAATTTCCCAAAAATTATGGCATGCAGACAAATTCGCGCGCTTTTTTATGCAGAGAGAGAATGTTAAAGCAGCAGTGGAAAAGACAAAGATATACTGGAACATAGTAAAAGTTGATTGTGGCATAGAAAGATCGAAGGATACATTAGAATTGTGAGAGAAAGAGAGTGTACAGTGGCATAGGTTCGTAGTTGACAGTGCTAGGAAATGAGTGAAGGGGACTGTGCTAGTGATACAGGAGTAAAGGGAAGGTGCAGCTGAAAGTGAATGACAGCCAGTGATAAAGAGAGACAGCGTCTACGACAGTGCCATCGAGGACGAGAGAGATAGCGACAGTGAGAAGGCGGCGGCAGTTTGAAGGGGTGAGTGAAATAGTAGCAGTAGGAGAGAGCAAGAGGGAGACAATGACAGTGGGGGGGATACAGTAGTAGTAGTAGGGGTGTGGGTTACAGTGAGGGGAGTTTGTCGGAATGAGAGATGAGTTGCCGGGTAAAAATAGAGTGCGAATATATTCGCGTGCAAAAACATTTGGGAAAATTTTAAAGGCGCTGAGGGAACTATAATGAGGCAGCTGGTAGACCATACTTCAGTCAGAGTCATTTCAAACAGGAGAATATTCGAACTTTGTGCTCCGATAGGATTCGTTTTCTCCAGAACGAATTTACCTATCTTACGATGTAAGCGTTGAAATCACCAGAGATTGTTCAACAGTGCATTCCACTGCACTTCGCTTACATTGCTTTACGGGGAGAAACGTACCGACAACAGGGCGAATGATACAAAACGTAATTATATCTGTTCTACTGGTATCTACAGTCTTATAGTACGGGAAGTGATCTGTGCTTCCGAAAAAGTATCTTCTTCTCATAGCAGGACAGGGACACCGCCTTTCCTGGGATAGAGGAGGCAGGAGGATAGTCTGTGAGTTTCCGGCAGTCTTCATGTGATATTTTGTAGTTTTAGGGTATTTTTCAAACAAATTGAGGAAAGGGTCAAGTCCATGTGAGAGGTAGTCCACAAAAAATTCGTAACTTACTGACTGCTGTGCAGCAACAGTTTGAGGCGGTGTAATTTTGCTGTCTGAATACATAAACTCTGAATCACATGTGTTCTAATGTTCTTTTGTCTTCGCAGGTGCTTTACAGCATTTCGTGCTGTTTGTGTCTTCCCTGCAGGAAGAAGACACGTGATTTGGGGCAGAAATCAAAGAAAGCACGTTCGACGGAAGTCTATGATTACAGAAATGTGGACATGGAGAAGGTAAGCACTGAGTAACTCCAAGGTGTATGAAAAATTCCACAATGAAGCCAACGACCAGTTACATTACAGTTAATATAGTCACTGATACAGCACCATACAGAATCTCACTGTATCAGCTTCTGGACTCGGCTGAACTCTCTCAACTACTCGTCATAAACAAGCCATCACCTAACGGCATCTCCTCCTACAGTGCACACTGACCCCACCGTTTTATAAGTGCATTTTCAGCGACAGTGAAATAAGTGTGGATCGAGCCACCTAACCCAATTGCAGCCACACGTCTTCGTATCCATCACCCCCATAACACTAGCCGCTCATTTTCCTATGATCTTCGGATCAGCGTAATAGCTATACCTGCTTACAAAAGGACTCGTAATAACTGGTGACAACGGTAACAACACTAATGGTTGGAATTAAGCTAGTAAACTGAACCGAAGAAAACATTTCGGCTGTACACGTACGCATCCCGGACCGACCAAAACTTCCATATGTCACACATTGCCCATATTTTCTATGTTCGCATTTTGTTGTGCATGCGGAGGGAGAGACTAATTATTACTACCATCACACAGTCTGTGTTAATACGATGTCTGTGTATTACATTACAATTTCCTTCAGTCAAGCATGCAGTCATTAACGATTTGAGAAAAGAAGAGCGCGTACTTATGTTCTTCCTACTAGGAGGCAACTTCTGTACATAATGTGGCAATCAGTCGCAACGCTACGGACACCAGCATGCTGTCTTTAATAAATAGTAAAGTGAAGTACGCATGAAGGCAACCGAAAATTACATTCAGTCGATATTGTTACAGAATTGTGGGTCAAACCGTAAAAACATGTCTGGTAGGATTAAACATCGTTCCTTTTGAGAATATTCAGGAGTAGCAATTGATGAATGGTTCAAACATTTAGGAAAACTTTATATCTTTTAATGGATAAGTTAATTTCCATTAGTAGATATAACCCAGACATGTCACAGCATCGCAGACCACGTGGTATTAAATTGGTGCACAGTAGGTTGTAATACGTCTACAATTATTTACGTCATGAATACTCTTCCCAGCAAGCATCGGTGAGGAATGTCTGACATCATGACCTTAACCAGAGCTATATGACATAGCATTATTTTCATGACGCCATCAATAAGGATATGCGTTTAGTGTACGCAGATGTGTGTTGCTTAAGTGATATTTAATGTAGCAGGCTTTCTGAAACCTAGAGAGGCTTGCAATGTTTATGTTCCGAGTCTTCAGATGACATGTCATTCGTCAGTTGCATAGAGATCACAGTGGGACGATGGCAGCAGAATGAATTTGCCTTTTGAGGGCACGCGCTCCATCGACTATACTAACCAAGAACGACACACGACCTGTCCTCACAAGTGTACTTCCAGCAGTGCCTCATTTCCCGACTTCCAAACTTCACAGAAAGGCAAAGGTCTTGTACTCGAGTTCCAGTCCGGCATATTCCGGCCTTCATATTTCACTACGTGTTTACTGAATATATCTATCCACATTTGCTTCACATATTGTAAACCTTCATAGTACATACAATTTTTCTCCTTTCAAGCGCCAGCTTAACTATTACAGGATGCCTTAGCAGTAGCCATATTACCGTGCCACAGTTTTGTCTAGTGTTTTCCGTTAAAATCTTACCTCACGTTTTCATTCTTGTGGCTCTTAGTTCTCTGCCTTATTTGATGTCTTAATTTATAACCGCCATCTCTAGCACCGTACTTCACGTCTCTTAAACGATACAGTTATGGACTGCATATGTTGTATAAAATCTGTTTCAGTATTGTAAGTCAAGTGTGTAGAATGTTCGCATCTGTTAGAAAAATATGCAACCCACTCTTCCAGATTTATGGCCGCTTGAAAAAGAGGCGGGTGTCACAAGTGCCTTCTGTCTTTGAGATATTTCCCTGCCAATGGACCCCAGAATCAGCTAGTCGCATCAAGTATGGAGATAATAGTGTGGACTGTACGCTGAAGGACGGCTATGCAGAGGTAAGTCAATTTCAATACAACCATGTGAAGTAAGCTGAAAGAAAGGGTAAGAAAGAACGAGAGAGAAGAATGACCAAATAAAGTAGCAAACTGTACGCTTTGCAGAATCTGTTACTCTGCCGGATCACTCTTTCATTTGTACATGAAGGACTAAATAAGAATTACATTTGATTACAATCCAGTAATAGTATCGTGCACTGGTTACAAGAACCTAAGGTAAATCAAAGGTGAAAAGCAGCAGTAGTACTCGTGCACTAAGCTTCCTCTGTAAAACTGCCGTGGGTTCGGAATATATCACTCGTTTCATACGCAATAGTGTTCTTCGGCGCTCCACCTTCATGAAATGAAAAACGAAGGTTAACAGTAACTTAGTGCACCAAAACTGGCAAAAGCTTTCGACGTGCTACCTCAGTCTCCAGTAGACAGGTTACGGCCATAGGGAGTGTTAGTTTGGATATCCTTGCATAAAGCTAAGCACTTCCATAAACTGCTAAAAGCTTATGCCTTCAGTTTAAAAGGAAGACGAAAGATGACTTTAATTTGAGTGCAGTAATTTCAGGAAGTAGTACATACCCACTGCAGAAAAATGTACACAAGGGCACAACGATATAACGTGTGTTTCAGTTCCAGTCCATGTGACGCTTACCTAGAGCCGATGCAGGAGGAAGTTTAGAAACTTTAAGAATAGTTGATAAGAAAATAAATAACCGGAACATAGAACACAGAGGTGTTAGAGAGGGTATTAGAGGGCGGGGATTCTTAAACAAAAGATAACAGTGCTGCCGTAGAGACCCAATGTAATGTTCCAGAATCGGAATTCGAGGTTGATTAGGCGGTGAGAAGGAACACAAAACATAAATTGAAATGACGATGGGAAGAATAAGCTAAGAGAAATTAGTGTGATAACAAAGACAATTATAAACATAAATTTACATTTTCGTTAGTAAGCACTCTCACTTGCAATTCCCTACGTATTTAATTGTGTACTGGCACTTCAAATTTATTTGCTGTAGTGACGTAAGTTAACTGTTTGTTGATGCCTTAGCACTAGTAGCAACAAACTACAGGTAAGTAACTAAGTAGCTCCATAAATATCTTTCTTTGTCTTTTCACTCTAGTACCTTTTAGCTCTCTACCTTATTCGATATCTTAACTTTCAGCACACATCAATAGCGCCGTACCAAAATTCTTTTAAAACTACAATTACCGGCTACTTATTGAATATATAGTCTGTTTAATTACTACAATTAAAATATCTAAACCTTCATATCTGCTGTATACATGTCTTGCCTAAATTAGTGATGGTAAAAATAAAACTCCCCCAGGTTCGTCTGTTCGGGCGCTTCAAGGTGATAAATGTGGACGAAGAAATTCCTCCGTCTGTTTCCCACGGTTTCAAGCTTCCTGTAGAACCTCGCAACCGCCGGAAGAGACGAGAGAAGAAACAGGAGAATCCCATTGATGTAAGTCAATATTATTACTACCATGATAAATAAGCAGGAGGGAACGGCCAGACAGCGTGAGAGGGAAGAATGCACAGATAGTATCTCAGGTGGTATGCACTGCGGAATCCGCCACTCTGCCAGGTAATACACTGAAAAGCCAAAGAAATTGGTACACCTGCCTGATATCATGTAACGAATGAAGTAGTGTTGGAGGGAACTGACAGCATGAATCCTGCAGGACTGTATATAAATCCGTAGGAGTTCGAGGGGATGGATATCTCTTCTGAACAAGGCATTGTAAGTCTCAATATTGTTCATGTCTGTCTCCAGCTGCACACGCCTCACACCATTACTGAGCCTCCACCAGTCCCCTGCTGACATGCAGGGTCCATGGATTCATGAGGTTGTCACCATACCCGTACACGTCCATCCACCCGATACAATTTAAATATAGAGACTCGTCCTTCCAGGAAATAACTCGTCAATAGTCCAATGTCGGTGTTGACGCGTCCAGGCGTGGCTTAAAGCTTTCTGTACTGTACTCATCAAGGATATACAAGGGGCCTTCGGCTGCGAAAGCCCATATCGATAATGTTTCGTTGAACCGTTCGCACTCTGACACTTGTTGATGGCTCAGCATTGACATCTTCATTAATTTGCAAAGAGGTTGCTCTTCTGTCACGTTGGACGATTCTCTGCAGTCGTTGCTGTTCTCATTCTTGCAGGATGTTTTCCCGGCCACATCCATGTCTGGGATTTGACATTTTACAGGACTCCTGATATTCACGGTACACTCATGAAATGATCGTACGAGAAAACCCCACTTCATCGCTACTTCGGAGATGCCGTGTCCCATCACTCGTTTGCCGACTATAACACCACATTCAAACTAAGTTAAATCTTGATAACCTGGCGTTGTAGCAGCACTAGCCGATCTAACAACTGCGCCAGACAGTTATTGTCTTATACAGGCGTTGCGGACTCCAGCGGTGTATTCTGCCTGTTTACATATCTCTGTGTTTCAAAACTCATGCCTATAGCACTTTCTTTGGTGCTTCAGTGTATTATTGGGAATCTCTCAAGCTCCATACGTGCTTTCAGAGCATGAGAGACCGCAGCTGACACTCAGATTTACGAGAGAGACATTCACTCTACTACAGACCAATAATATTATCCTCAACTTGTTACAAGGCCCTAAGGTAAAACTAAGGTTGCATGCAAGAATATAAATGTTGAAAGGAATGCTAGGCTACGAAACTGAAGAAGAAGGAAGATGAAGAACAATACACATAGGGAGACGTGGCTCCAGTATAATTGGTGCAAATTAATCAAAGAATACGATATTAATATGTTCGGAGGAATAATGAATCATCTTATAATATAGAAGGACAGTGTGAAAGGAGTATGAATTTAAAATATGTAAAAAACAATATATCGAGACACTGATAAACAAATAGTAAATAACTCTACACGAAGTATTGTTAATCAGGCGTAGTATTTCAATCTGGCGAAAGATACAGTGTAGCAATATCAAAATATATTTATATTTTCGTTAGTAATCTTCCTTTTTTAAATCTACCGGCACAGTTACTGTAAGATTGCAAGTAGTAACCACCGAAAACCATCGAAGACGTTACATATAATACGGCTATAAAAGGATGCGTCCTGTTTTTAGATAATCATAGTCTTTCTTGGTTTCACTCTTTTTCATGGTCTAATGACTTTACATCATGACACGCCCTACCCCACTCTATACGCGATGGTCTGATTCTTTTTTTCTAACGTGCCCTTATCTTCACAATTTTAACATACATTAAAAACACTGTATTTCACGTTTATTACAGCCTACAGTTAAGCCTTAGTTACTTAATATGTAATCCATTTATGAATGCTGAGACAGACGTCTAAATATTCTGTCCTTTAGACACATGCTATTCCAGCTCAGTCACTAATGAATGATAAACTGGAACCTCCCACAGGTCAATTTTTCTTGGGACTTCGGTGAGGAAGAGATGGCTGAAGAGATTCCACGTTTTGAGGAAGACACTTCCAAACTGAGTGCTCAACCTGAAATTTTACCGCAGAAACCTGAGACAGAGTTGTTCGATGCTCCGCAGGAGGGCCGTACTGAGGTAAGTCAGTAGCATTACTACCATGAATAGTTAGTAGGAAGAAATGGCCCGACAGGGTTACAGCGGAGAAAAGCCAATTACACGTCTGACTGCATGCCTTGCAGAATCACCCTCTCTGCGAAATTTGTTTATTTATTTGGAATGTCTCACGCTCCAGACATTCCTACATGACAGCAAAATGCAGTCGAAAATCAAGTTTACATGAAGGACCGTACAAGGGATTCATTTTATTACAATTCAGTAATACTAAAGTCCATTGGTTACAAGCTGTTAAGGTAAACTTCAGATCGAACTCAATACTACTGTTGAGATACAGTAAGCTTCAGTTGTAAAATTGCCATGAGTTCGGAGTGCCACTAGCGTGACACATGTCGGTCTAAAAGGTGTTCGGATGCACCGATTATAGACGACAGCCTCGTAGAGTCGGAGCTGGTCGAGCTCTACTGCTGGCCAGACTCTCATCTGTCCATCGGTGTCGTAAGCTCGAGGCAAACGTGTAGGATTAGAAGCTGACTTTCAGTTTGCGACGATGGCGTTATACACGCAGTGCGATTTCGAATTGTGGGCCGAGCGAGATTGAAACCGGTTGGCTCATTATTAACGCAACTACGACGAGGATAGTGTTGAGCGATTTATGGAAACGTGGAATACATAAATCCGCGTAGTAAAAGTGAAATTATCACAGAACATACTTCTTTTGGAAATAAATCCTTGGTTACCTTATGTCTTTAAGAAAGATATAATACTTTACTGAAGCATACGATGGCATCAAAGCTGGACTGTTCTGAAGCTTGCCACTAAGCTGAAGTTGACCTGTGGCTGCCAGTAGATTGCGTCCTCAGCCATTTTGTGGGAGAAACAGACGAGGTCGGCTACAGGCCTCACTGTTCTGTAAATGTAGACCGCAGGTGCACAACTTGTCTCATCAACACACACTAAACAGAGGTATCATTGCGAAGACGTATCTGTAGTAAACGGAAAAGCTGCGATGCAGTTCTGTAATTGTGTGACATTAGGCAGACCTATTAGTTGAAATGATGTCTCGAATCCGACTTCCAGATGTCAGGGGATTTGAAACCAAGAGCTGGAAATAAATGACTATGAACGCCCTAAATTAACATGTTGTGTGGCAGTAGGGGATAGATGAAGAAGACAGAAGGAATCACAACATCTCAATGATTGTAGCCGACTAGATGGTGAACGTGCCACCTAAGACAGATGATAGAAACGGAATGACTATTACACAAAATCAGTATGCGTGGTAACGGGTACGATGGTTCAATCCCTTGTAAAAGTTCAACAGGATAAATGTGACGACATAAAGATTCCGAATGAACTTATGGAATATTCTATAACATCGACAAAGGCGCTCTACTGGGACTCTTTTATCTACCTTCTAACATAGTTAACACCTAATTGCTCCAGCTAAACTTTCGTGGCGTCTGTTTTGCCTTATTGTGATACTGCCAACGGTTGTTCTAATGCTGACGCTCACGTGATCTTTTAATTACGTTCTTGATGAAAACTATCTGGATAAGTAGACTGTAAGAGTATAAAAATTGTAAGAGCATACGAGCAGTTGGCAGAGACCACGTGGAATCAATGGCACAAGCCGTAAGGAAAGGGCGAATGAAGGATGGCCGAGGCATTTTCGGTACAGGTTCTGACAGACGTACCACGAGAACTGAAACAGTGCCATCCCATCTGTTCGTCCACACCGGTATCTATCGGATTTGATGCCGAAATTATAGATAATTACTATAGTATTACGACGTCTTTGTTGGATAGCAATTCATAAAAAGAAATATGACAAGAATTTTTATTTGTACAGTCAGTAGTAGGCTGCTTTCGAGGCTAAATTATTTAAATGAAAAAGTATTTTGGATCACCTTCCGCCGCAGGCTGAGCAACTTCTTATGGGGCAAACTCTATATCTACATATATACTCCGCTCGCCACCATGCGGTGTGTGGCGGAGGGCACTACTCCCGTTATAGTCATATTTATCCCCACCATCACACACACACACACACACACACACACACAAACACACACACACACTTTTCCACTCGCGATTCGCACGAGGGAAAATCGACTGTCTGAACGCCTCAGTACGAGCTGTAAATTCCCTTATCTTTGAATGGTGATCATTGCGGGATTTGAAAGGTGGTCGTAATAATATATGCAGTACATCCTCGGCGAAGATAGGATTTTTGGAATTTAGTGAGCAGCCCCTTCCCTTTAGCTCGTCGTCTATCTGCAAATAGTTCCACTTCAAACGTCATAACCATGTAATCCGAAGACAACGAATGTGCGAAATACGTCTTACATAGTAGTATTTACCAAAAGACTGCACTTCTTAGTCGCAAAAGAGGATTACCTCTGACCAATTTTTACTTCAGATACTAAATCAGAGTAAATGAATAATTTAGTAGGAAATGGAAATTTGTGCAAACTGTGTTACGGGTTCCGCTGGTCCTGTTGTAAAACATAGTCGAGATGCATCCAATCGAAAAAAACACATGCTCTTTCATCCATCATCCTTTCCCATATCTAGACAAAGTTTTCTAATGACCTCGTCAATGATGGTACGTTACGTCTCAATAAGCATACTCCCGTCATTGCGGCTGCCACTGCACGTACTTTCTACGTGTGATGTTGCCTCGCCACAGCTGTGCTGTTAGGGATACGTCGGATAATATCTTTTTTAAATTTACTACTGTGTGGTTGATGGTGTTGCACTTGTTATCTGAAATCCTAAGGAAGTCGATTACTTTATTGAATGACACGATCTGGGACAGATTCTATACGGCTAAAAACGTTCCTCACACTTATTAGCTGGGATGATTTGACCGAAGAGAGTGACGCACATAAATGCACGCAAAATAGTTCCACGTGATAACACAGTAATAATTCTAGATATAAAAGTGTTACCACTGCATGAATACAAATGTGTGATACGTAACGAAACAGAAAACATTAATGGGAAATATATGACTCAACAAGACGATTACTAGTATTGCATTAGCAAGTAATTCTATTTATTGGAGGTTAAAAATATGAAATCATACGCATAACAGACATCAGTTAAGTAGAAGAACAACATCTGTTGGGGGGAAGCGGATGTAACGTTATTGGAGTGAATTAAAACATAAATCTTTAACAACATCAGAGCAATCATACAAGTTCTGGTATATGACACATGAACGTGAAAGACGTGTGAACGTTTTATGCTTGACTAAACACTTTTATTGTAAATGAATTTAATTATCTGGACAACTGAGATATATGCTTCCTTTTAACTCCAATCGATATGACGATTATCGGATGTATTACTTAACTTTATACATGATTCAGAGAAGTAATAAAAGACATATATATCAACATTTTCTTTAGCTAACTGTCTTCTTTAGAGTTGAGTGCATGTTTTGCTACGTAGTTGCTGTACGTCTTTATGTGTCCTATTGTAAGAATTAAACAAAAATTATCACAAACATTACATGCCATGTGGACCACAGAGAATGTCTGAAGTGTGTAGATCATCATTCTCTTAGCAAGTTTCATTCTTCTGCGTGATCATTTTGTATTATGGATTGCACGAACCACTGCATGGGCAATAACCTGCTTCTTATGTTCGAACCTGAACGTATCTTAGCAATTCTTACTTTCAAGCGCCCGATTAACTATTCCTCCTTGCCTTACCAGTATTCACGTTAGCCTTTCAGATCAGTCTGGCCCATAAAAGTGTTCCCACTCCATTACATTCCTGTACCTGTTAGTTCTCTACCTCCATCTTACTTTTTAACAGGCATCTGTAGCACTGTTCTTCATCTTTATTACAACCTACACATAGAGATCTCGTATAACCCATTTCAGAAAGTTAAGTCAGTGTCTAAGGTTCTCTGTAGGTTAGACGCTTGCCTTTACAGCTGAGTCAGTGATGATGAAGTCAAACCATCAACAGGTCCGCGTCATTGGGCGTTTCGACGTGACCAATCTGCTAGAAGATATTCCACCGCTCGAGAACGACGCCTGTAAACTGTCTGTGAACGCCGAGACTATTTGCAAGAAAGCAGAGGTGGAATTCGTTTATCTTCCGAAGGAGGATCCCGCTGAGATAAGTTAGTGTTATTAGTACAATGAAGAGCTAGCAGGAATAAATGGCCACTCAGTTTGGAGCGAAGAAAAGACAAATACATCTGAGACTGTCTGTATTGCTGAAACAGCCACCCTGTCGGCCGATAATTTTCGCGAACCTCTCACAATCCGGTTACCTGTCACGACTATAAAATGTAGTCGACTGTCTCGTTTACATGAAGGACTAAACGAGAGATTCACTATATTACAATCCTATATTACACGCTAAGACAAAAGAACGACGCACCACAAACGAATTATCAGAATGGGAAAGATATCGGGAGACGTGATGTACAGGTTAAGACAAACAAATGACTATGATTTCAAAAAAATTGGATGATCTTAACAAACTGAGCAAGTGGACCTTCTCCAAGCAGTTGGTGGCCTTGGCATTGATTGACATCATTGTTGGATGTCCTCTTGAGATATGGAGCCACATTCTGTCCAGTTGGCGCGTTAGCAGCTCAAAATCCTCAGTTGGTTGAAGGTTCCCTTCCACAATGCTGCAGACGTTTTCAATTGAGAAGAGATCCGGCGACTTTGCTGGTCAAGTTAAGGTTTGGCAAGAACGAAGACAACCAGCAGAAACTCTCGTCCTGTGCGGAAAAGCATTATCTTGCTGAAATTTAATCCGAGGATGGTTTGTCATAAAGGGCAATAAAACGGGGTGCAGAATACCTTCGACGCACCACTGTGCTGTAAGATTGCCACGGATGACAACCAACCGAGTCCTGCTATGAAAGGAAAAGTCGCACTAAGCATTATTTCTGGTTGTCGGTCCATACGTTGGGCGAAATTCAAATTGGTATCTCACCGGTGTCTGGGGTGTATATATGCGTTTTCAGCTAAGTATCTCTTTGACACGAGTAGAATTGTCTTCAGCGAAGAAGCTCTCTTCGATTTGAGCACCGGTGACCAAAGAAGACGTGTCTCAGGAAGCCCCTGGTGCCGCTCTCCGTACAGTCTGACAGCCAGGAGTGACGGTCTGGGGCGCCATTCTTTTTCACAACTGGAACCACTTGGATTCCATTCGCGGCACCTTTACAGTACAGCAGTACGTCGACGATATTCCATGCAACGCTTTGTTGCTATGCAGGACTTATATTTCAGCAAGACGAGAGTTTATACTGCCTCCCTTCTTGCTTGTCAGATCCTACCATGGCCGTCAAGTTCGTCGGATCTCTCCCCAATTCAGAACGTTCGTAGTGTTATGCGTGTTGTCCTCCGTCCAGTTCGAGATTCTGATGCAGCAAACACTCCTATTGGCAGAATATGCCACGATGCCGGGAGCACATCCAGTAACAGCAGTAATCTGTGCCACGTCGAAAAACTGCTGGTATAAAGCCCGGAGGAGGAACAGCGCACTGTTGACTCCCTCAATTTGTGAAGCCCTTTCTCTTACATAAATAATTCAGTTTAACTGAAACTGTAGTAATTTGTTAGTCTATATATGTACATCACTTGGTTATTTAGAGTGTACTCACGTCCTTCAATTACTAGACACTAAACTGAATCCAAGGTCTAACGCGATGGTATCACTAGAGATTATAAGCTTCCACTGCAAAATTGTCTCGGGTTCGGTATGGTTACATGGCACCCTGCAACGACTTGAGTCGTGCCAGCTGTAGACCATAGTTCTTGCGAGTCACAAGTGACAGTATGTCACTGCTGGCTGGAGTCACATCCTTCCGTCTACACGGCAGGTTCGAGGTAGTGGTGTAAGATAAGCAGTTAACTTTTATTCCGCGACAAAGACGTTATTTACGTAGCGTGATTTCTGATTGGGAAATGACCAATACTCAAATCGATTGACTCACTTTCAACACATCTATGAAGATCAATGTCTTACGTAATTTATGGAAATGTGAAAAAACTAAATCTGGATAGTCGGTGAACATTTAAAAGGGCACGTACTGATTTCCAGTACTGTGTCTTAGCCAACTCACAACTTCTACACATTGTAGTTTTCTTTGGAATATGGTCTCTATCTGGTTTGTTTCTTCCGGAGATGTAAGACTTCGCCGAAGTCGACTCCTTCAGAGATGAACTGTTCTATTAGTTTCTAGTGATCTCAGGTACCTCTTGCTTCAACGAGATTGCATCCTTAGCTACTTGCTGGAAAGAACAGAGGAAATTACCAACCTGCTGGACAGTAATGTAAACATTGACCGCAGTAGCATCGGTTCATCTGCTCGATTACGCACCAAACAGAAATATTAAAGCGAAGACGTATCATTATCAAAAGAAAAGATTGCGATGTACTCACATGTCTAAGCGACGTAAGAAAACCTATTACCTGAACTGGGCGCCATAGTAGGGTGTGTTAGTGTAATAGGATATGAAACCGGGAGGCAGAATGAGATGTCGCCTGAATACCACAGATGACCGTGTTATGAAGTAGAATAAAGCAGTCAAAAACAATTACATCACTACAGTGACTGATACCCATGAGAATTTGACGTCCCATGTAACGCAGATTTTAGAAACCGACGGAATTATGACATTAACGCAGTAAGCTTGGTAACGAGGTCTTTCGTTTCATCCAAAGTTACATCTAAGGACATGTCCGGAGCAGATGTAAGATTCATTGAAATATTTATGACGAACAATGATACTGAGCCTTTCTACTGTGACAGAGTGATAATTCACTGAATGTTACACCAAAGAATGCGGCTAACCTAACACACAAAATAACGGTGAACGTTTTATCATCTGATATGACAATAAGAATTAACAACGACGAGTTTAAAGGAGAATGGTATGATGAAGTGTGTTGAATGTTAGGAGATTAATAAAGCTACTGCATGTGAAGGTAGTCCGCCCCAGTAGCTGAGTGGTCAGCGTGACGGATTGCCGTCCTCTGGGCCCGGGTTCGATTCCCGGCTGGGTCGGAGATTTTCTCCGCTCAGGGACTGGGTGTTGTGTTGTGTTCATCATCATTTCATCCCCATCCGGCGTGCAGGTCGCCCAATGTGGCGCCGACTGTAATAAGACCTGCGATATGGCGGCCGGACCTGCCCCGCGAGGGGCCTCCCGGCCAATGACGCCAAACGCTCATCATCATCATCATGTGAAGGTACAAGGACAACTACTATGTTACATAAGTTCAGTCGCCACTGCTACCAGAATATACCATGACGGAATATTTTTCGTGTAAGGATCCGTCTGTTTAGCCTCATCCACTATTTTGCTGTGAATAGCATCAGTACAGCTATAACCCTTGGTACGCACGGAACAGGCAACTATTAGAATATCAACCCGAGGCACAACCGTTGCTCTTGTTGTCTCCTGTATGAGGAATGGTATTATGCAGCTCGCCACAGTAGTCCATCGAGTGAGAGCCTCTTGGTTTCTTTATAACTATGGCAAGCGTCATTCATGTGAGTCCACTTTACATGTTCAAGTCTCCATCTATCAGCACAATTTTACAAACATCCGACGTTCCACGTCCACACACACTCCCTCAGTCCTTTTTCACCAACCTGATAACCCCTTGAGGCTTTATGATACATCCTATCAACAGATTCCATCTTTTATTCACTTTCTGTCATAAAAATATTTTTCTCCCCATCTCGATTGAGTTGCCCCATGTAAGCCACGCCATAGGTCCACTTCGTCTTCAGAACTCTCCTGGAACACTTCCCTTCAAAACCATTTGCTCTTTTCTGCCCTGAACCGCTTACAGTTCACTTTTCATTCATGTACAAGGTTAGAATACAGACAAATACCTTCAGAAAAGACCATGTAACATTGAAATTTGCCTTCTATGTTAAAAAATTTTGCTATAGGCGTCCTCAGTTTTACATCTTTTGCACTTCAGCATTCTTCTGATATTTTTCCACAAAAGTAGCAAAACTCTTTTGATACTTTCAATGTCATTTCCTAATCCATTTCCCTCCGTAGCTCACAATTTCGATTTTATTCTATTGCATTTTACTACCTTACTTTCACTTTTTTAGCATTCAGCTAACAACATATTTTCCATAGGTTACCCATTTCGTCCAGCTGAATATTCAAGTAAAATACCGTCTCTGATATAATTGCATTGTCATCGAGTAAACTAAAGTTTTATTTTTTTCTTCCAGAACTAAAATATTCATTCCAAGTTTCGGTTTCCTTTCCGTATTGCTTGCTGAATGTCCACACTGAATAACACGTGGAATAGGCTAAAAGCCTGTCTAATTCGTGACTCGCATTTCATCCTTGTTACCTTCAGAAATGCAGCAGGTATGAACGTCGGTTTGCTTTGCTTCAGTGTATCTCCCAAGTCGTAGAATTGAGTCAGTAATGGTTCGTGCATCTCTACATCCCTCTTGAACCTAAATTCATATTTTGCCAGTCTAATGATAATTTCGTGTCAGTTCTTTTCCAATCAATCCATTGACATTCATACTCCTTTGAAATTTTCTCACTTTCGAAGTGGGATCATTACATGTTTTTGAAGACTGAGAGAATGTATCCAACCTTGCACGTGGTACATGTCTGGTGACCTCTTTTTTTCTTGCTTCTCACAATGATCCCAATAACAGTAAAGAAGTTTTGTCTACTCGAGGTGTCCTTCTTCGACATATGTCTTTCAGTGGTCTGTGAAATTCGTTTCACAGTATAATGTGTTCCTTCTTACCCTCGTCTAATTCCTCTTTCCTTTCGATAATAATTACTTCAAGCTGGTGCTCTTTGTTGAACCTGCCCGTGCACTGTATCCCAGTTGCAGTTGTTCCTTTCTTGCTTCATACTGTCTTGCAATCTGAGCCCTATGTATTGATTTATGTGATTGAGTTTTTTCCAAAGTTTTCTTAAATTTTCCTGTGTCTATTATTCTCATAGTCAAGTTTAGAGTTTCTTCTCCGTTATTTTTAAAGTTGTGTGTTCACATCTGCTGGCTTAATTTTCTGTATTTAGGTATTTTCTTGTCTCGTGAATAAAATTCATTACTGATGAGTTGTCTTTTCCTCCATTTGATCCTATGCATCTTTCATTATCACATCTCTCGAAACCAACCGTTCGTCATCTTTTGCAATACATCTCCCTTTCTGAATCAGTGGTTGCCTAAAGCTCCCTTTGAAACACTCGATAGTCTTCTGAAGTGTTCTGGTATCTCCAGGTTTCTAAAAGATACATAGCTTCCTTTCACTTTAAAAAAAAAAAACCAAATTAATCTGATTTCTGTGCACATTTTTCCATGCACTTTTCTTTATAATTACTTGCCCATAGCTCATGGCGCTCTGTTATATTTTGTATTTTCCTGCTCTCGAATTCCTGCCTTGCATCACAATTACTTGTTTTCTCCTTTCATGCAATGAATGTGTTTTTCTATTTAAACTTTATTTATTTCCACCTTCTAATTATGTACAAGCTAGCAGCCTATCGTACTAACATCATGTGGGTGTAGGACTGATGTTTATCTGGCTACTCATGTTCACCTGGCTACTAAGTTGTTCGGCCGCATTCCTATTTTCTTGTTCATAAATAAATCATCTCCTGAGAAATTTCCTTTTGCTTTCAGCTGTAGGAAGTACCCAAACAACGCACCCCACCTCACTGACCAAATTATCTCCCTTTAGCAGGAATACGTGTATCAGAGGGAAGTGCCTAATCAGGACGCCAACGAGCACCTTACTTCGTCTCGCTGGCTGGAATGAGGCACGCCTCAGCCACGTAGCAGGCTTCACCAGTGAGGCAGCTGCATACAGTGGCACTTTACACTATACGCCGGCAGGCAGTGAGTTGTCTATTCGCTCGCTATTCCATCATTTCATGGCAACAGATTCCCTCATACCCTGACGCCCAGCACAATATCACATATTTCCGTATTTACTTTAAGTTATGTTGGGTGTCCAGAAACGGCAAAATGCACTGAATAAGCAAATGTGCACTAGGGGAAGGAGAGGAAATGGGTAGTTTTGGAGGACTCGTAACAGCTGAAATCAAACGATGCTTATAACTGACACACAGTTCTTCATCGAATAAAAGTAAACCACCGAGTTGGGTAATTCCCAATTATAAGACTGCTCGCAAGCAGTTGAACTTTCCGTTTTAGATTAACATCAACAAATTCAGAACAGATAATTCGATAGCAGTAACAACGCCCACATCAGACTGAATTACAAGCAAGGAATTACATTGAAAGAACAACTTAATTAATAACCTGCCAGAAATCGTATCAGTGTGTATCTAGTTAAAGTCCCGTTGCTAATAGAGAGATCTTCAGCGGTATCCTATTGTACATTGTGCGATAGACGAAGACCCTTTTTTTGTAAACAATTTACTTCTCTTTCATATTTTTTGACGGTTAGCAGCCGTACTGTATTCTCTGAAGGCTGGACTTCTTAGTATTATTTTAGCGCTTCTCTGACGTTAACAGGACGTTGTGCTCCTGTCCTGGATTTGATTATACTGTGCTGCTACAACTCGAAATCTGCTATCATTGCTCGTGGAACTAGTACATGAGGCCATCTTTGGCGATTGAATGTGCTCGTATATTATAAATGTTGTGAGGCTGGTCTAAGATTTTCAATTTACTCAAGCAGTTTAATGCTGTTTTGTTCAACCAACTAGCCTATCATGAATGACTTCATTAAGTTCATTGTGTATGTATCTGGCTCTAGACTCTCGGAGTTCTTTGAAAATGAGTCTCAAGCATCTCTTTCATATGACTTGAAAAGATTTTATATTTGTCAGGTGTACTGTGCCCCAAAACCAACTTCTGTATGTCATGGCCTTAATCTTGAGTGCCTTATAACGTCTTATTTTTGTATTGACGTTCGCGTTTTTCTCTGTCTAGTAAGGGATGTAGAGCATGAATTACTCTGAGTGCCTTCTCCTTCTTAACTTGTATGTGTAAGTTGAATGCGAATTTACTGTCTGATAATACATCTAGATATCTGACCTGGTTGGTCCCCTGTATCTGTTATTGATTTGCAGTCTGCCCCTCAGTTCTGGTCTTCTTGTGATCAACAGGACTAAGCGTTCCTTACCAGCACTCATACGCACAATGTTATATTTTGTCCGGTGCTCTGTGACAGTTACATGCCTCTAAAGGCGGCCTATGGCTGCATTCACTCTGCCTCAACATCGTTTGGTAAATACCTCAGCTTACCAGTTTATAATTTGTAACACGCCTGAGAGGACATGTAAAAGTGTATTATTTATTAGCTATCAGCTGTTATGAATATCGTTAAAGCTTCTTTTTCTTTTTTCTCTTATTTGCACCATACGCGTAATAACAAGGATGGTATTCCGTATTAACTCTTTGTCGCCACAGTGTCTGGATATACTTTCCTACTATTATTTTATTATATCAGTCCTAGGTGAAGACTGTTTTTGTCACAACTATAGCTATGCTGTTTGCCTAGGTGGACGCTGCTGATAATGGAAAACCTCGTAAAGAAATGGAGGAGGGGGCAGCCGAGGATCTCAGCAGCCATGCGTCGGTTGCTGCCTCCAGCAACTGAAGAAAAATTTATTTGTTCCAATAGTTCTTGTTTGCATCGAGTTTTTTGTTCTCTTGGAGTTATTTGTTCAGTTTTGTTCCTTGTTCTTGTGTTCGAGTTTATTATTGTTCAGTTTTGAATTTTCATTACTAACCTTTTTCTCATTTATATACAAAAAATAAATTTTTTGTTTTCCGTCAACTGTTGTCTAGTTCTTTAAGTGTGTTACTGTAAAATGAGAGTTCACGAACATAGTTTCTAAGAAGTTCGTTTTCCTGTATTTAATAGCAATCAATAATATACGCTTTGCATTATGGACACTAATCAAAGATACCAATTTAAAGTAAAACAACACAGCCGGCTGTCAACCGAATGCCAAACAAGTAAGCCCCACGTCCACAGCACCAAATACAATGTCAACTCACAGATGGGCCATTTTATGTAACCTTATAGACATGGGTATAGTACACTTCTCATTTGGTTGACAGCCAGATGCCTTTCTGAGAAATAATATAAAACAACGATTCGATTTGTACTTGAGGCGAATGTGAAGATGGGACTAGTACTCCAAAAATCGATCATGTAAAGGTATATATATATATCCCTGCTGCCACAGGATACAGTATTTGTAATTGATCGCCATATGGAGCTGTATTACCACCAACCACTACGATGTGCGTTCAAGACAGTCTAAGACACTTGAAAACCTCAGTACAGTGCCATAAATAGGGTAAACATGTACCTCCGACAGTGGAGCATATTTTAGCTTAGTTTACAATACCACATTCACTTCACAATAACACACTTTATATGATGCTGAGAAGCTCAATTTACTTCACAAAAGTATCTCTGTCGCTGAAATAAAAATAGAAAATAAAATTTAGAGAAGGACTGCAATGAACGTTCTTTGAACTATTGGTTTGTTGGTAGGCTAATAAAACGCCTCACTTTTGCTACTCGAAATACACGGCATGCATACAGTGAATGTAAAAACTATTTCGGTACCAACAAATTCCTGATGCGAAACTAATCCAGCATACAAACTCCTAAGCTAGCAAGAACATAGACTACATAGCTATGTGCTGTAAGAATTATTTTCCACGTCGAATGGAAACCAGAAATAAATACGCTAGATAAGATAAAATTGTAGGGAGTCGTCCGTTTCGTCGGTCCGCAAGTGTTTGAAGGCACAAGAAAAAGTACGGTAATTATATGCTTTTGTAAGTCATTCATCGATTCAAGTTCAATGCCATTCTTGAGTAACTCAACGAATAAGAAGCGCTTCTAACACTTCGCAATGTATAGCCGACCGCAGTAACAAAATAAAAGAACAAATATCACAAGAAATCAGTCTCTATCCCACAGTAAATATTAATGCCCTACTTCAGAAAAAAAGCCAATACATGCAATTATGTCATGAGACTGACTATTTGTCTTACAGTGAAATGTGTTTCAGCAACCAACTAAAGATAAAATGCCTGCAATTAGCCATAATATTGGAACCGAAACAAAGCCTTCTGTTATGAATCATAATAAAACTGAGATAAACATTTTATGTTCAGACGACCACGCAAAGGGAATGACACAATTTTACAAACATTAGAAGCAAATCCTGGTTGTTGTATGCGCGAAATTTTAATGAAACGTAATATATCAAAAAATCAGTAGATTCAAATACTTGGTGAAACTTTCACTTGAAACACTGGCAGTGAATGTGAGTATAGTAAGTTACCAAACAGTTATCATGGCAGACATCCCTTACAGAAATCATCGAATAGATTCTTCTTGTGTAAAAGACATTCAAGAAGCAAGGCAGTGCGTAAAGAAATATTTTCCAGTCAATTGGGGATGTATTTTTTTCTGCTTGCCTTATGTCTCCTCTGTTAACTACAAATGCCAACTCATTGCTTCTTACCTTATGCCGCGGTGATACTGAAATGGACATTTTCTCTGGCAAATAACGAAGTGCATTTTCAGTGATTCATTAAATGTCTGATGATAATGTGATATAAGTTGTACCACAAGATTTTTTGGTTATTTTGTATTTGAGTGTAAATGAAAGATGAAGTATTTTTGATATTCTAATGTTACAAGCACTTTGTCTATATGCAGTTTACACGTATAGAGACCCCTTTTGTCCAGCAGGAAAACTTTTATTCGTGTAAAATTTTGTTAAGGAAGAATTGAGAAATGATAGGAGTCCGTCGATGATGGGGATCAGTAATTTAATGACGAACAGACAGGACAAGACATTTAACCCACAAGATTTTATGTAAGCTTGGAATTATCGTAACGAGGAGAAGAATGCTGTTTGACCATACAGAGACAAGGAGAGTTTTAAGAATAGACACGAATCTTAATATTATCAATGAAGAAGAGGAGATGCAAGAAAAGAATATTTCAAGCAAAAAGCTAGCAAGAAAAAATATCAAAAAAGGCGATTCAAGACTATAAAATCTGACAATGAATCGATGCAGGAGAAAAGAAAAATCAAGCCATCAGAAGTATGAGAAGAGCTAGCAGTCACCACAGAACGCTAGCGTACAGTGAATTTGCTGAGGCTGACTACACTGAATAGTTATCGGCTTCATTTTGATTGAGGAAAGACTATGAACGTCAACAGTAACGTGGATGGTGTTGTGAAAAGTGACTGTTTAGCGGCCTACCATGGTTATAGAATTTGGTCTGAGAATTGACTGTCTATTACAAAATTACCTGTAATGAGGACCAAGGCACACATTATCTGAAGAGTGTTTCTCAACACACATTATGTGCAGACGTTAATTATAATTAGAGACATTTGAAATATTTTGAATGTTAGAGAATGTTATCCAGAAGATCAATCGTTGGGCTGATAAATTTTTATATTCACTGAAACAAAGATTTGTCTTGCAATTAAATGTTGTTCTCATGCTATTAGAGAGTGTATGATTTTTGTATAGTCGATATTTTTCTTGTACTTGAATGTGCAACAGTTGGTGCTGGCTATGTCCTGCATAATGTTTGCCCTCCCTGCGAAAATGACTCTACTCTCAGTGACGATTCTCAGAGTCTGACACTAAAAAAGTGCAATGGGCTTTATATTTGATGTTTGAAATGGTCCGTTTGTCAGAAGCGCTTCAGGACAGGGTTTTTTAAAATAATAGAAAACTGCGCTTACCAAGTCATGATCCTAGCTCGGAACTAAGTAGTCGCCTTGGCTACCTACACACAGTTGCCAACGTTGCTGGAGGTCTTAGAAGCAAGCAGGGAGAGTTTCAACTGTGGCGCTTGTAAGTTCATTTCTCACAGCCCATTTGGTGGATGTGGGATGTCAGCAATAGAATGACTGACCAGATACTCGATAACAGATGAAGCATTAAGGGGTCTTGCATTGTCGTGCAGTAAGAAGCAGTCTTGTGAATGCGGCATATTAGGGGGGCGGTGTCAAATTGATGTCGCAAACCTTTCAAGACCTCGATGTAAGCAGTTTGGTTCACTGTTTGACCTGGAGGACATAGTCGTGGCGAACTAATCGTTTAGTATCAATGAATCCGTTCAACATTGTCTTTGTTCTCGAAGATTGTCGTTTGCTGCCGGTAGCACCAGCCTTAATCACTAACAATAATTTTTGACTGAAATGTGGAATGACTCTATCCAGTACTTCATCAGAATCTCTTCGTCTTCCCTCTTTCTGTTCTTCTGTTAGTGTGTGAGGGACGAGTGTTGCAGTAATTTTCCGTTTAGCTAAATCTTCGCATAAAATCTCAAGACACATCAAGATTCAAATTGAGTTCTCCTGATATCACACGCACAGTTGCAAGTTGCTTGCAATAAAAACCTCACACGCTCCTCGTTTGCCTCGGTATGTGCTGTAGACGGGCGAACAGGTCGTGTTCGTCTTGATCGGAATCTCTGTCTTCACGAAACTCTTTGTGTTCTTGAAAGTACCTCGCCTATATTTACTGTCGAATTTTCACTAGAGGTTTTCCCGAGCTTAATGCAGAACTTTACATTCACTCTTTGCTCACGGTCAGCAACCATTGTGTCAGCGTAAATAATGTGACAAAACCCAAACAGTGTGTTGTTAAGCACACCACTGTCACATCGTTAGTTTGCACGAAACATGGCCTAGGTCATTTCAAAAATGCACACATACCAGGTAACATAAAAACAATATTTTTTTCCTTTTTAGTTTTGCAAACTCAGAAACAAAATAATTCTCCTAGAACTTTTCTGATAAAGGGGGCAATTTAAAATATTTACCGCTAGTTAACTTTCCTTTTTCTGAAATCAGATTGAATCTCCCTAGGATCTAGCTTTCGTCTGATTACCAAGATACGGGTTGTAGTTGTGCATTAATAACTAATATGATTATCTCTCTCTGGTGAGCTTGTAATACCTCAAAACGTGTAATCAGACTGATGCAGATGCCCTCTCGAAATAAGTATCTTAATAACACCAAAAGTATCATATTTCTGAATATTCATTATTGGCAACTAGTTCTGAATGAAATGTAAATTGAATTGGCCACAGGAGTATTTAACTTACTACTTCTCATCAAGGCTTCGAGAAAGGCTTGTTTAGTAATTAACAGATGTTGCCTGACAACAAATGTGACCCATTTAACTGAATCTATCATTGGTATTGATTTGTATTGAGCTCTCTAAGATTTATTACTTGGGCTATTATTGTGCCTCATATATACATAATCCCCATAACGACATCAACTAAAGTAACACGAATCACATGTTGAACTTAACTTACCCCTACAAAAATCGGATTTTCAGCGGATATTAAAAGATCATGTCAGGTACAGATAATTCGATGAATGAAATACCGACTTGCTATAGCCGACCGCAAGGTAAAACCATTTCATAAATAGAACGGTCCTATTTCAAAGAATCATGTTCATAAGAGTCACTGCCAGGATTTCGTAGTGCATAACGGTTAGATTCGCCCAGATTCGTGGCACGAGGGTGCTCTGCTCTTAATAAAGAGTCTGAAACTTACAAACTGTTGTTGATTCACACTGATATATAATTTCACGCTATAAGACGGAACATCTTATCCGTACCATAGTAATGGACTGATGAATAAGAAGCTTTCATTATTGTTCTGCTTTTATATGACCAACGACCGTGGAGCTGATTACCTCGTTGGTTGGGGCACTCTTGCGCTTATTAACCTTATCATGTACACCATCACACCAGACCACATAACGAAAGTCAATCAGTGGTTTCAAAGGTGAGAGAAAACGTGCCTTGCAGATAACTGAGATGAAACAAACCCAATCTACAGAATTTGGCAAAAACCCAAATATAATAAACAACTTTCATCAGTCTCTATTAAAACTGGAGAGCAGGCTTCAAACATTTTTATGAGGTAAACAGAAGAACACACTCCACGTTGATCGCTTTTCACAACCTCTACTGCTAGTGTAGTGTCACCGCCAGACACCACACTTGCTAGGTGGTAGCCTTTAAATCGGCCGCGGTCCATTAGTATACGCCGGACCCGCGTGTTGCCACTATCAGAGATTGCAGACCGAGCGCCGCCACACGGCAGGTCTAGTCTAGAGAGACGTCCTAGCACTTGCCCCAGTTGTAAAGCCGACTTTGCTAGCAATGGTTCACTGACAAATTACGCTCTCAATTGGCGAGACGATAGTTAGCATAGCCTTCAGCTACGTCATTTGCTACGACCTAGCAAGGCGCCATTACCAGTCAATATTGATTCTGTAAAACATGTACCGTCAAGAGCGATGTTCACCAATTATGAATTAAAGTTAAGTATTCCAGAAGCTACGTACCTTTTTTGCTAGTCTCAATACCTTGTCCTGTTCCAGACCTCACGCCAGCCTGCGTGAGCTTAAACGCATGCCTTTCGGCTTCCTGTCATAGTGGATTGGCTGTCTTGCCAGTACACAACAGCTTGGAAATCGTACCTATTCGCAAGTACAATCAGAATTAAAATATTTCATTATTCACTAAACAGTAGAAAATTTCTTTAATAAATAGTCTTGACAAATTTCAACATATGCCACCTGAAATTATCATCAATGTCTGTGAGAGTAAATTTATATTCCATGCTCTTGAGTAATAACGACAGTAATAGATTTATACATGTAACACTGATCTAGTAAAATGTGAGAAGGTTCTAGGAATGATACTTGAAGGATGTCACCAATATCGAAGATATGGTTGTAATATGTCTTATATTATTTACAATTGATAATAGAAGTTGTGCAAAATACTTAGATTGAGAAAGTTCTTGCATAAGAGGCAAATATAAATCCTCACATAAATTAAAATCTACGTCACTGAGTCAAAGCTATGTCCTCACTGTGATCGTGATGTAAGTGAACATCAACAGCCAATATGTGAAAGTAATACAAAATACAAAAATATGATGTTAAATAGTGTAAAATGTTAACTCAATATATGGCCTCGCTGTGGATGTGATGTAATTGAAACGTTCATAACTATCATATCAATAGAATTATTCTAAAAAGCTGAAACTTAAGGTTACTCTCAATAACTAACATACAGGTATGTATTTGATGTGTACTGCCTTGACTATTTTATAAATCTCAGCACAGTTCTCATTCATGCTCTTCTCTTGCGTAGAATTGTACATACCAAAAAAAGAAGATTATTGTGTTTGCAACTTCTCTATGGTCGCATGAAGGACACATTAAATGTGTAAAGTCACTAAGTCGACGGAGATCATCTAGATACAAAAGATCAAACAAATCGTAATATTCGAGACTCGATTATTTATCACACCAACGATATTATGCAAAGGATTATGAAGTGGCTTCCAGTATAGCCTAGTGATACGCAAAAGATTGCCTCAGGTGGCATGTGCAGTTACTTAGCTAATGGCGTAAGAAAATATTGTTCATTTAGAGAATGATAAGATTAATTGCAAAGTCTCTGTACGTGAGAGCATTAATAAATTAAGATTGTCCACAATGACAAAGAATTGGTCATTGTCCTGTTCAATTACAGTAAATGAAGTTACAAGTGTCATGCAACACATAACAGTTCGTCAGAATTCTGTGACATATGGAAGGACAAAAGTGAGCTTGTATTTATAAACTTAAAGTAGCAGACACACACACTATTCGCTGGTGTAACAGGGAATGGCTGATCTTTTACTGGTACCAGAATTACGCTCCACCAAACGCCGTTTGGTGGTTTTAGGATCATGATGTAGATGTATGATGCGTGCTCAAAGACAGGAAGCTAATCGTTATCTTGGGCGCATCAAGTATACGACAAGTATATACTACAATGACAATATTTTGCTTCAATACTTGGCGCTAAGTCTCAGGGTTGTTCACTTCTGTTAAACTACAACATTGGTGCTTAATTTAATTTATGAAAGGCGCGAATCAGAAATAACGATTTGAGATTTCCGTTGACCTTTATAATTATTGTTGTATCTCAGAAAGACAAATGTTTTACGTTGAATGGGCGCAGTATCTTTGTTACCTTCTGCAGACTGTCTCTTTTCTGCTTGCGTTTTCTTAGATTTTTTTATCTTGCCAGGGCAAAGTTCACACTGGGAACGGATATGGTTTTTATTCTCATTCCTATTAGGTCGATATTCAACATATTACGTACCTTTATCCACTTTTTCCTAAATGTAGATGAGTGCTTGATTGTCTGAATGTCTGTGTAAATACGAACGCACCCACATCGATAAATTTATATTGTCCTCTTCGGTTCCGTCTGTGGTCGTTGGAATGGCCGTTGGGTCTTTTCTCAGAGGCTACGTTGTGGTGGCAGTTTAGCGGGTGCGAGCAGATGGGGGGAGGTCAATCTGCTTGTCCGTTCTTTGAGACTGGCTTCGCGATTGACGCTTAGGAAACACTGAAAAGGGAAACCAGGTGCTGTGTCTGCTATCTCCTGATTGGAGGAGACGCTCGGCACCACTGCAAAGTCGCTTTGTCGACTGGTCAGTTCGCCATCTCTCAGTTTTTATCTGTCTCTATCCTCGGAGTTGCTGCAGGCTGAAACTTGTTCAGTCAGTAGACGCCGTTCGTAGTCTGTCGAGTGCTACCGCACTTTAAATTCCGTGTTAGGAAGTATCTACGATTGTTAATTCATTTGTTGGAAGCATTTTTGGGCACTTCACGAGTGATAAATATGTGGTCGCCTAATTAGATTCAATTAGGGAAGGCCTTGTTCCTCATCCAGTCATGATTTAATTCTTGAATGGCGATCCTCTTTAAGTTTTTTGATGTGTTTCCATTGTCGGCTGCAAGCTTGTTTTCACAGCTCATCTATTCTAGAGCTGGTGAAGTTTGTCTTCTGCTCTCTTTAAAGTCTGGATTTTTGTATCATTTGAGTCTCCATTTTGAACTTTTCAATTCACCTAATCCTTACAGAATACTGTTAACTAAAACTGTTAAAGCAGACACTCCTCAAAGATCCATAGTGAAAGGACTTTGTACATTATAAGTGTTTACAGGAGTTGAGTTTTCATTCCATTTCGTGAGCAAATGATAGTTGGAATTGACTACTAAGCCAAACTTCTCCCTAACGTGCATTCCAGCACACCATCCAATATTCCTGTGCTCATTAACCCCAACTGCCCTGAAATCAAAATGAATGAGAAGACACATATTTAAATTTTATCCCCACATCGGCCGTTCTGATGTTTGATTTAGAATACCTATTGCACCGTTTAGTAAAAAAAAAAAATTTGGACCAAATTCAATTAAGAAATCGTATGACTTCAGTCAGTTTGGAGCAGTGGGTGTTAGAGAATGATAGACATTTGTGGGGTTCTGCCCACTCGTCTCATATATATCGTGCCTGAAGGATTATGCGTTCTCAGAATGCTATACAGCAATTCAAGCAAATTTACAATAATAGTTTGCACTACAAATAAGAAGAATGACGAAACTTTACTTGTATATACAACAAGTGGTCGCAAGCGATGGGCGACATGCGTATAAGTGTCCCTTGCTATACACAGTGTTAATGCAAGCAGTTGATATGGATCACACGTCACTGGTACCGTAGCACTCTCTGCTGGGCCGTGCTGATGTTGTCCGAATACTGAGCGGCCAAGGCTGGCAGGAGCGGCGCTTATATTCTCCTCTTGTAGAGGCCGCTGCTGTCGTGGTGCAGTCCTAATCAGCGCACCATTCGCCGACGTCGATTCACCGCCTTCTCTTCTCTTGCGTTCTTCAGCTCCGTTCCAGCGCTTGTGGTTACGCCAGAACAACATTGTGCAAAAGGAAACATAAAACTTCGACGATGTCTACGTTATATACCGAAAACTCCTCCTACAGTATACTCAGTTTTAAAAATTTAGACGATATCAGTGTTTTTTAAGCATGTTTTAACCTAGACGAATCTAATTAAGGTTAGTTGAAACAATTCCTGGTCTCAGCACAGCGTAGAAAAACCAATTATTTCACAAAAGTTTGAAAGTAATAGACGATGCAGAACGTATGTGGTGAATGAAATACCGACTTGCTTATCCTGATGGCCAATTAAACGCAGTTTATAAACGGAAACTGCGAAACTGAACTGTAACTGAACTGGAATGGAAACAAGTAGACTTTAACAAGTAAATGAAACAACATATCACGAATCCGTTAACTTCTAATAAACTGTGATTTCTGGCGAAGACCTGGCGCAGCACCCCCAGAACGCTCTTCCGAACCGTCCGCTGCCATCCGCCTCAACGGACACAGGAAGGCGCGCCGAGCTCACGTCTCGCGGCGTCGCAGTTCGCCCCGGCCAGCCCGTTGTCGCGGTTTGACTCGTGTTGCTCTCGTGTCGACCGCGAACCCACTACCCGTTTCTATACGGCGCGGCCCACTGGACTCACATGGGCACCTCATATGCACCGATGCTGAAGGCGGACCAGTCATCTTGTGTCTCAGTGCGCGACCGACCAACCGACCGATCCAACCGCCAGTGACCGTTGCCCGAGCAACTCGAGCAGACTGGCGGCCTAACGCGCAGACTCAGATGCAGGAACTCAGCCCCGACCGGGCGACCACTAGCTGAGTTCTGTTACTGGCGGACTGGCAAGACTCTCATTTTCTGGCTTAAAGTTTGATCCCAACGACAGACATACTAGCACTCCGACGACAGATAGACACTCACTGCCGCACAAATGCGAACGAGAGGCAGACCAGAAACTGGTGACGCGAGACTGACCCAGCCTCTCTCGGACTGACCAACTGGCGAGCTCATAGCACCCTTTCAATGCACGTGAACAGGCAACCTTTCCCCTTTCCCACCAGCGGGAGACACCAAAGTTGCGGTTGCCACAGCGTTGCCACCGCCAGAAACGGAGGGCGACTGCTTCACAGAACGCGCTGCGGCGCGCACTTCGAACCAGCAATTTTTACCATTGCTCAACATCTATTTCTGCTTCACAAATGCCCGTTCTTTTAGCCAGTTATTTTGCTCTCTATCCTCACTAATTATTCCTATTGCTCTCATTTGCAGCGTTAAGGTGTGTTTCCTGTACGTATTTAAGGAAAGTTTTAACTGTACTTTGGAACGTGTCTTTCATTTGACTGTCTAAACTGCTTCTATTATCAGCCTGATTTCACTATCAACAGCTCGATATCCTTCAATTTAGGATTTTATGCGCACGAAAGTGGCGAATGAACATGACTGAAGACTGTGAAGTTAACAGAAAGTCAAGCAGCCTTCTTAGATCACTGGTTCCTTGCAGCTTTTGCACCTCCTCTCACTTTTTGTCTTTGTCTCTGGTTTTCCTAAGGGAAGCAGGCGACCCTCGTGCCGCGCCAGGCTAGAGTTCGGGTCTGCTGCCTGCAGAGCTCTGGACTGCAGTGACTGCTGCCGCGGGCTGCTCACGGCTCTTGTGAAGCCCGGTGGGGTCCGCTATGCGGCTTTGGCGGCTGCTCCTCACGCCCCTCTGCTGTGGGCTCCTCTGACAACTAGCCACCTGCTCCACGAGCGGCGTTACACTCCGACGTCACGGAGAGAACTGCCGCGAAGCTCAGCGCAAGCAAGGTCTATGTGGGGAGGCTGGAATAGACGACACAGTCGCTAGGGAAAAGAGCGCTTTGTTTCTGAAATTATTATCGTTCTTAAAAAATTATGCCTGTCCTTGTGTCGGAAATTATATGTTTAAGTTTAAAAACAAAATGCTGGTTAAGTGTAACACCAATATTGCTCTTTTCGTTTGAGTAAAACGATGTGCTTTCATGCATGTTTGTACCTGCTCAGTGTAAACACTTGACAAGGAAATCTGATGCAGCATTATCAGAAGCAAGCAGTGACTCTGACGTCTGCTATAGAAGTCGCTGGACGAATAGTTACATCTGTTGTGCGTCATTACTGGTGCTATCTTTATACAGAGAAAGTTGTGTTGGCATGTAAATATGAAAACAACGCCATTTTCAAACGATTAGTTTTGAGGATACTAAAAATATAGAGTTTAATTTAGCGTATGTGACATTTATATCTGTACTGTATTCTAAGTGAACAAACGAGTCAGAGAAACTGTGCAATGTATCACGGGAGAATCACTAGTAACTCGTTACCTGCAAAGTTGACCCGTTTCATGTGCCTATAAATAAAGAAACTGATTAAAAACAATGCTATCAGAACAAATCTGGCCAGAAAAGCTCACTAGGCATTCAATTCTACCGACAACACCCCTCACTCCTTCATTAATAATAATATTGTCCTTCAGTGACTGGAACGCAAAGAACAATTACAGACTACTTAAAGCATAACACATAGCTTTATGTTACCCAGATGTCTTTGCGGAAAGCAGAATTTTGTTAAATGGAAGGTCATCTTCCTTCCAATGTAATACAATTTACTAATTGTATCTTTAGCTAGAGTCATACATACCAGTAATGTAGTGAGAATGAATATGGTCTCATTCTGTATAACCGGCATTCCTCATAAAAAATTTTGGTTTCACTGCTTCAAACCAAATCAATCTTCCAACTGACCGAGGAATCACGATTATAGAAAAGGTTACAATGAAGAAAATTCTAATAATTTACAAATATTTATTTTGATATACGAGGATAATATGTGTGATGCACTTGCTAAAACTGGAAGATTTTTTTTTGTAAAGTCACATTTCAACAGAAGGTTTATTTACACACAATCCCAAATAACAGTGCGCCATCAGATTTACATTTCTGGAAATCAGTAATGTAACTGTTGCTGTGTGACAGTTTTAGTTTTAAATGTTGATCAGATAAAATTCCATTAGCTATGGCAAACTAATATGTCGTCTAACAGTGCACATCATTCGCAGATCACAATAACATAAGGCTTTAGACTGCTAGTTACCTGAGCAGTATTTTCAACACTCAATAGCTTACCAAGTTCACACAATACATGAGAAATACAGTTATCTCTTGAAAATGATTTTTACATCACTATGAACACAGTTCACTTTTACAACAAGTAAGACACAATTTCAGTGGAAGGATAAAGTAAAGGCAGCTAACGTCTAGGATAGAAGTATCTTGTGCCTGAACAATGACAAAAATGGAGCTTGAAAAACAGGCTCAGTGGATTTTCTTTGACAGGCAATACCTAATCCAGCAGTAGACATCAGATTTGTAGACACAAGTGTTAGAGGTATTGCAAAAATCGTTAGGTCACTGAAAAGCAGTAACTTTTCTGCTATGTTTCATCCATTGCAAGAGTAGTACAAACATGATAACTTGATAGCAGTTTCCTTCAACTTTATGTACCAACCAGCTATGTTTCAAATCTGGTAATAGCTGAGCCTCAGCGTATACTGTATACTGTATCAATTACAGAAAAATTATATTTATGGCCAAAAGAGTCCACCACAAGCAGAAGAAACAGACAAAACAAATCAACTTTCGGAAGGAAAATGCTACAAAGAAAATGTGTACAATTGTAAAATAAAAATGAACATAAGAGATTTGTTGATGGTTTACTTAGCACAAAAAAGGAAATGATCAGGTAAAACGTAACGTTCTACTTACAGTAGCAAAACATTATTTCTGAATATCAGCTCTCGTTCGCATAACGAACTTTAATGGGTATAGACTTTTGATTTACTCGTGAAAGTCATGTTTAAGTCTGGCAAAAGTGTGCGATCTTACAGAGAAAAATGTCTTTAAAAGCAATTCCACTACATTATGCTTAGGAAACAAAGAACCACTGACGCATTCAGTACAACTGAGACACATTGCAACCAAATGGTGAGGAACATTCTCATACTTCAACAGTTCGTAAATACATTTTTGGAAGACATCTTCACCATGGCTTATAACATTAAGTGTAGCCTGTGTTGGATGCATCAATGCCCCTTGATTCACAGTCATTTTCCACACATAGGGAAGGTTCTCTGAAGGTTGTGGAGAATGTATTGATTTAATACGTGACACATGTAACTAACTTTGAAGTTCTGATAAGTTTACGCACCACCGACCCAGAAAAGTCATACAGTCCTGCTAGCTGAACAGTGTTAATACTTAAGGGTCTGAGGCTTGAGGCTCTAATTCAGTCTCAGCTTCTGGCTGTTTGATTTGGAAAAATGTCGACGTAGTACTCACCATGGCCGTGGTACACGTGAATACCATGTAGTGCTAATCTTCTGATTACAAGTTTTAGTTTTACTGGTGTAGGATGAATACCACCAGTTTCACGGACTTGGAATATGAAATATCCTACGTAGTCTGTGGACAGCCTATTAGTTAGTAGATAGTCAATTGTCCGCTTGGAAGATAGTTCCTCAAACAGTTACAGAGCAGTTGCAGTAGACAGCTGAAGTCCAGCTTGTATTGGTTTCCACTGCTTCTTGCTGCTGAAACGCGATGTTCCAAACCACTGCAGCATCTGTCTCAGATGCATCATCCTATCGGCATTGTTCTTACAGATTGATTCTCCTTTTTTTCTATTTACCATTATTTCATACCACTCATTAAGATTAATAATAAACCAGCTTGTTGTTAGAGTCTCTTTTGAAAGAAACCCTGCTAACGCAGGAAACTGTAAAGCAGAAGCTACATTATGATTCAACTAGTTTCTAGCCACTGGAACTCTTATCTTTCAAATGTACTCGGATTAACCTCGGTAGCTGACAGACTTGGAACAAATATAGATCCACCCTCCCCTTGAAGTTTAAGTAAAGATTCTACATGCTTCAGTGGAACTTTGTTGTGACTCAGGGTATTTTCTTTTACTGTGGCCACAGACAATGTTATGTTTTGTGCAGCAAACAATTTCTAATGTTCTCTAAAATGTGGGGCTAATCTGCAGCAAAATAGAAGCTCTAGTCAGACAAGCAGGTGTGCGTAATTCTACGTTTCACCTGGCTACAGAGGAGGAGGAGGAGGAAATCAGCATTTAACGTCCCGTCTACAACGAGGTCATTAGAGACGGAGCACAAGCCCGGATTAGGTAAGGATGAGGAAGGAAATCGGCCGTGCCCTCTCACAGGAACCATCCACGCATTTTCCTGAATCGATTTTGGGAAATCGCGGGAAACCTAAATCAGGATGGCCGGACGCGGGTTCGAACTGTCGTCCTCCCGAATGCGAGTCCAGTGTGCTAACCACTGCGCCACCTCGCTCGATTCAACTGGCTACGAATTGAGTGAATTCCTAGAATTCCCCACATGCCAACATTGCTAGCACCCAGGACACTTGAAATACACTTCACTATTGCACCATGAGCATACAAACATTCAATTGCCTTCTTGAGGCTGTCCCAAAGTTTGTTTTGGTTTGTAGAGTTCCCAGTTAAAAAATATGCCACAATCTGCTTCCAGTGAATTGTTAAACCTGGCACCACAAAAACTAAGGCATGGCTGGAAAGCTGCAGCTCTGATGAACTGCTTAACTCTTCTCTAACAAATCCTATATATACTTTTAAACCTTTGTCACCTTCAACAAATGGCTTTATGGACATTTCATCCAATGAAAGTACACAGAGTTTTCCTTACACATCTTCAGACTCGAGCTTCACATCTGACTACTGAGTAATATCATGCAGAATGCCGAGTGCAAATTTGCAGGCTTCGGTCCTCCTCCTCACGGTCGTTGCTGATGGCAATGGGTAGTTGGTGCACCTCAGATTTTCGTAACTCTCTGTACCAACATCACATTTCACTTTTAGAGAAAATGTTATATTTTGTTTGACCATTTGTAAGGGTTTGACTCAGAAACTCTTTCCAAGTACTTTATCTGGTCTGGATGTAAGAGTGTGCTAACCTTGCTCTCCACTGCAACTATCTTCTCTTTCATTTTCTTCATCTTCGAAGAGAGAAGAATATTTAATGTGGGCCTACCATCAAAACTTATCTAAATGATAATTATTATAGCTCTTTTCTAACTAGTGAATTTTTGTTAATGATGCAAGAGACATCACTATATGTGTTTCATCCTCAAACGCTTCAGTGGCTGGAAATATAATTACGAAACTCTATTATTTCACAGCTAGAAACATTAAAATAAAGACAAATGTTGTAACAGCGTTTTCAGTAACCATGTTACCAGCACTGCTCCTTTAAACGAACACTGGCATGCATTCAGCTATGAAACCAAGTCCTCTAATCTCAACATTGTGTTTGCAGCTACAGTACCGACATAGCACAATTAGTGTGTCGGGTGCGACAATAGCTATATTCCTATTTAAGATTTATTCTTAATATAAAATATTTCACTAAGCACATTACACAGCAACAAACTGTACAAACCCATGCTGTCGGCAGAATGCATGCCAGTACAGTGCTGAGAATCGACAGAAACTGCAGTAGGGCCAAAGGAGAATTTTAGACATAAATGCTTCATATAAATTCATGTGCTACTACAGTTTAATTCCAGGCACAATTTGCCCGCCACTAATTTGATCCCCTCATAAGCTACAATCATTTCAGGTGACACGAGTGATGGTAACTGATCATAGATTGAAAGGTTACATTCATAAATCTAAAATAAACGATTGCGTTCTGTCGGAAACATGGTTACAAATGAAAACTGAAAAACGTTGATGAATATCTCACCTTCAGTTATGATGAATATCTCACCTTTAGTTACTGACCCTGCTTTTGGATGTTTCCGTTTAGTTTGGGTGCATTTGGGACGTCGAATTTTGTTGGAATGCCATTACATTATAGCAGTCTTCTTCCATCAGCTCTACGTAACTCGAACTGTGACTCCTCAAAGTGCAGCTTTAAAAAATCGTAAATATATAAATTATATAGAAAACATACGGTATTTCAGCTCTGATTCTTGTAACCGGTAATTTACTTACTTCACACAACTTGGGATGTGTTGTTGGCTTCCATTTGTCTATCCTAGAGTTCTTAACCATATAACTCTCTCACCTTTGTCTGCAGGAAATGTGTATAATCTCACCCCTTTAGAAGAATTGCTGCTGCAATTCGGTGCTGCACAGCAACCCGTTTTTAAATGCTCTGATTTAAAATAGCGACAAACACTATATCCAGTACAAAAACAATCTGCTACTGTCGTGTAATAGGCTAGAACCAAAATAGCTGCTATCGCAAAGGATCATGGATCGTGACCAGACCTGTCTTCTATAGACGTTGGGCACGAGCATATGCTCGAAACTCACCTTCAGTCACTATCATGGAGCGCAGTTACTCCAATCACAGTTATCACTTTCGCTGTCACTATCTTCGCCAACTAAGGGTATTATTATTTTAACAGTTTCATCGTCAAAAAAGACATCTTACTGCTAGTATGCTCGTTCAATTTTTTTAGCGTGTTCGCACAACAGAATAAAGTCTTCTTTGGCTACTGAATTAAATTGCTCCTCTCATAAATGTTCCACAGCTGTTAAGTTGCAGAGGATGTTGCTAGAAGCTACCCAACCTTTCAGAAATGGCCAAATATTTTCTGTTAGATTTAAGTCGGGGTGGTAAGCAGGAAGGAGCAAAACAACGCGAGCCGAATTGTGCAGAAACTTACCGACGGAATATTCGACAGTCCTTTGCTTGGTTCATTAAACAATCTCGTGTTGAAAAAGTTTGAGCATGTCATCCGAGAACGTGGTACGTTCCTTTGTTGGCCACTTTAGTAGAATTAGACGTTGGAGATATATTTCTTTTATGGTTGTAATAAAGAGTTACGATTTTTATTGGGAATCACCTTTTCCGTCACCCATTTTTCACAATTTTGTTCGTTCATGTGGTTGTGGTAATCTCATATTGCTTGATTTGACTTCCACATGACAAGCGCATTAGGATTAAACCCACTTTCACCGGCTGTACGGACAACTATTAGGGGTTGTCCCTCGATTCCGGTTTGAGAAGACCATGAGTTGTGTTATTAGTTTATGGTTGGCTCTCAGCACTATTGGACTTAACATCTGAGGTCATCAGACCCCTATTAGTTCATGATTTCCCGATTATGTTTGATGATAAAATGAAACTTTCATTAACGTACACAATGTCTTCCTTTTCCTCCCCAAATCCTACACTGAAGCGCCAAAGCGCCAAACGCGCATTCAAATACACAAGTATGTAAGCGGGCAGAATACGGCGCTCCGGTCACCAACGCCTACATAAGACAGATGTCTGGCGCAGTTGTTAGTTCGGTTAGTGCTGCTACAGTAGTAGGTTATAAAGATTTGAGTGAGTTTGAACGTGGTATTACAGTCGGCACACAAGCGATTGGACACAGCATCTCCGAGGTAACGATGAAGTGGGGATTTTCCCGTAGAATCATTTCACGAGTGTACCGTGAATATCAGGAATCCGGTAAAACATCAAACTTCCGACATCGCTATAGCCGGAAAAATACCCTGCAAGAACGGGACCAACGACGGCTGAAGAGAAGTATTCAACGTGGTAGAAGTGGAACCCTTCCGCAAATTGTTGCAGATATCAATGCTGGGCCATCAGCAAGTGACACAATGTGAAGCATCCAGCGAAACATCATCGATATGGGCTTTCGTGTACCTTTGATGACCGTACCAGACAAACCTTTACGCCTCGCCTGGCCCATTTAACACCGACATTAGACTGTTGATGAGTGGAAATATGCTGCCTGGTCGGACGAGTTTAGTTTCAAATTGTATCGAGCATATGGACGTGCACTGGTATGGAGACAACCTCATGAATCCATGTACCGTGCATGTCAGCAGGGGACTGCTTAAGCTGGTGGAGGATCTGTAATTGGACGTGAGTAGGTGAGGTGATGTGGGACCCCTGATACGTCTAGATACGATTCTGACAGGTGACACGTAAGCATCCTGTCTGATTACTTGTATCCATTCGTGTCCATTGTGCATTCCGACGGACCTTGGCAACTCCAGCAGGACAATGCGACACCCCACACGTCCACAATTGCTACACAGTGCCTCCGTGAGCACTCATCTGAGTTTAAACACGTCGTCTGTCCACCAAACTTCCCATACATGAACATTATCGAGCATGTCTGGGATGTCTTGCAACGTGCTGTTCAGGAGAGATATCCGTCCCCTCGAACTCTTACGAATTTATGGACAGCCCTGGAGGATTCATGGTGCTTGATCCCTCCAGCACTACTTTAGACAATATACGAGTCCGTGCCACGTCGAGTTGCGGCACTTCTGCGAGCTCACGGGGGCCCTGCACGATATTAGGCAGGTAAAGCAATTTCTTTTGCTCTTCAGTCTATTTATCGTTTCAAATACGCAATTCTTTTTTCTGTGATGTTTTCTCTCTCTAGCAGTATGAGTATACCTTATTTTTGCTTTAATAACCACCTTACACTAGTATTACTACCTTGAAAGTCTACAGCTTTTCTCAACTTCTGTTTGATTCCTTCCACTGTAGCCACCCGAGTGTCGGTCAGATAAAACTTGTAAACAATTCTCCTAACAACGTCCTCGTCAAAACTTTCACTGCTTATAACTGTTTTGCGTTTACGTTACTTATTTGCAAATGTCACACGAGGTTGCAATGATCGCAGTTCCTCACATAAGGGATTTTTCGAGTATGCTGTAGTGGGTCATTGAAGATTAATGCATTTAAAATACCTTCATCAAACCTTGAAGATCTTCTTGAACGTGGAGAATCCCTAATGTCAGAACCATACTCCTTAAAACTAGAAAACGATTTCCTTGCCAATCTCTGTCCGATTGTATTCCTTTATAGACGGTCCAAATGTTTCTGGCTGCGTCCTCTGCTGTCACCCCTCTGCTGAACTCAAACAGAAGAATAGACTGAGGTGACAGAAGGCACGAGATTGCAGTGTGCACACATTCAGAGGGCGGTAGTGTGGCGTACAAGAGGTGTAAATGGGCAGTGAGTGCACTGGCGGAGATGCGGAAAGGTGTGCGACGTGGTTACTGCCGCACGACAGGAGTAAACGGCCTCTGATCGCAAATCGTAGTTGCAGCTAGGCGGGTGAGAAATTCCATGTCACAAATTGTTAGGGGATTCAACATTCTGAGATCAACAGTGTTAAGTGTGTGCCGAGAAAACCAAATTACAGGCATTACCTCTCACCATGGACAATGCAGTGGCCGACCGAATTTATCTAATGACCGACAGCAGCGCTGTTTACGTAGAGATGTCAACGCTAAAGCTGAGCAACACTGCATGAAATAACAGCAGAAATCAATGTGGGACGTAAGACGAACGTATGCGCTTGGACAGTGCGGCGGAATTTGGCGTTATGGGCTGTGGCAGCAGACGATCGACACGAGTGCCTTCGCCAGCAGCACGACATCGCCTGCAGCGCCTCTCCTAGGCACGTGACCACATAAAAAAAATTGTTCAAATGGCTCTGAGCCCTACGGGACTTAGCTTCTGAGGTCATCCGTCCCCTAGAACTTAGAACTACTTAAACCTAAGGACATCACACACATCCATGCCCGAGGCAGGATTCGAACCTGCGACACTAGCGGTCGCGCAGCTCCAGACTGTAGCGCCTAGAACCGGTCGTCCACTCCAGCCGGCCGTGAGCACATCGGCAAGACTCTAGAAGACTGGGAAACGGTGACCTCATTAGATGAGACAGATTTCAGTTTGTAACAGCTGGCCAAGAGAAGTCTACTAATATCAAATACCGGCCTTAATTTGAGGAAGAAATTTCTGAGGATGTACGTCTGGAGTACAGCATTGTATGGTATTGAAACATGGACTGTGGGAAAACCGGAAGAGAAGAGAATCGAAGCATTTGAGATGTGGTGCTATAGACGAACGTTGAAAATTAGGTGGACTGATAAGGTAAGGAATGAGGAGGTTCTACGCAGAATCGGAGAGGAAAGCAATATGTGGAAAACACTGATAAGGAGAAGGGACAGGATGATAGGATATCTGCTAAGACAAGAGGGAATGACTTCCATGGTACTAGAGGGAGCTGTAGAGGGCAAAAACTGTAGAGGAAGACAGAGATTGGAATACGTCAAGCAAATAATTGAGGACGTAGGTTGCAAGTGCTACTCTGAGATGAAGAGGTTAGCACAGGAAAGGAATTCGAGGCGGGCCACATCAAACCAGTCAGTAGACTGATGACAAAAAAAAAAAAAAGAAAAACAGCTGATGACAGGATTCGAGTGTGCCGCAGACCTCACGGAGCCATGGATCCAAGTTGTCGACAAGGCACTCTGCAAACTGGTGGAGACTCCATAATGGTACGCTCTGTGTTCACATGGAGTGGACTGTCCGCTATGGATGTTCGACTACTTGGAGACCATTTTCAGTCATTCATGGACTAACGATTGCGAATAGCGATGCAATGTTTTTGGATGAGAGTGCTCTACGCCACTGGGCTTCAGTTCTTCTCTGTTGGCTGTGGCCACCCAGATCTGCAGACATGAATCCCATCCAACATTTATAAGAGTTAATTGACAGTCAGTTGGTCCACAAGTTCCTGCACCGACAACACTGGCACAATTGTGGGCGGCTATAGATGCTGTATAGCTCAGTATTTCTGGAGGGGACTTCCAACGCCTTGTTGAGTCCATGCCACGCCAATTGCTGCACTACACCAGGCAAAAGGACGTCCGGCACGATATTAGGAAGAATCCCATGACTTCTGCCACCTCAGTGTAATTGTGACGGTATTATATGCTTGTACACCCTGTTTCTGTAAGTGACAACTGATCCCAAATGATGTGCAGCTTATTATTCGACGTTGCTTGAACTGACTGCCTCGAAACCTCTGTTTAGTGTTAAAGTTCGTCAGTCTCGGCATTTCTAGCACAGCAAACCATACACTGAAATAGAACAACTTGGCAGTAACTAAGAAGTACTCGAGTTTCAAATTCCGAAAGGAAGAACTAAACAAATGTATCTAGATCTTTTGTTGCAGCTAAGCCACAGCCTTCTAGGTGCAACTGTACTTATGTTCCGGTAGTAAGAGCCTTGTAGAATACATCTGTGTTTACGATCCGAGTCTGTAAGCCAGAAGAAGGAAAAGAAGGCTACATCACATATTCTAACGGACTTTAAATTGACAGATGAGTGTGTAAAATTAAATTTAAACTATATTTACAAACAAACGGAAAATTAAAAAGATAAATTACAGATTTTTGTAATTTAGCAAGAAGTGCTCTTTTCTACAGAACAAGATTTTTTTTTAATTTTTGGTCATTTTTTACGACTCATGAGTAGGTATCATCACATAATGTGTACAAGGGCTATCCTGCACTGGAAAGCTCAAGACACAGAAGAGTACTGGTGAAGGCTCGTTTCGGAGCATACCTTTCATCACACGCTATTGAACATGGACCTCTGCAGTAGATGACCCTTACGTATTCCCATGTTGATCCAACGACACCATCGGTTGAAGTTGGAATGGACGCAATAGGATTGAGATTGCCCTCACGGTCTAAGGCGCTGCAGTCATGGACTGTGCGGCTGGTCCCGGCCGAGGTTCGAAGCCTCCCACGGGCATGGGTGTGTGTGTTTGTCCTTAGCATAATTTAGGTTAAGTAGTATGTAAGCTTAGGGACTGATGACCTTAGCAGTTAAGTCCCATAAGATTTCACACACATTTGAACATTTGATTGTCCTCACGATCAGTGGAATCGTGTCACTTCATCGGATGAATCACGTTCATTATTTTTATTGTTATACTCGCTCTAAAGTCATGTCTGGATACTCCATCATTCAAGTAAATGGATGCCAAAACCATGCACTGCCCCAGGGACGTAAGCCCCTAGTTTAGTATTATCCTCTGAGGGAACATTCGTCTGAGGACTCATGAGATTTACGGTAGTAATCAAAAGCATCAAAGCAGCTGTGAACTACGTGAATATTATGTCTCTCCGATAGAGTTGCCATCTTTCAGCAGGGTACCTGTCTGTGTCATAACCCCATATTTTTGTTGTCATATTGATGTATTGGCCAACAAATTTTTTTGCTGTGATACGGATGAGAAACATATCGATGTTATCGGCTGTGAACTCCACACATTCAGACATGGAGCATAATGTATGGGAATTCTGTGACCTGAGCATGGACATCTCATACCACATACCCTTGGAGGGCTGTCGAATCGGTGCCGTCAGAGCAGCGGTTGTACTGCGTTCCAGTGTGGGCCAACACACTGTTGAGACAGTGGCCGTAATGTTTTGTTTACAGTGTACACAATTAAGCATAATTTTTATGGACAGTGAATGAGCATTGCGACACGTGTCACTCTTCCAAGTTTCATCTTTCAGCAAGTTGTGGGACTGGATTTTGAAGCCCATTTTCCAACACTTTGTTTGTTCACAACAGATATTCATGAATACCGACACAGAATTTTTTTCACACAGAGATTGCAGGTGTAGTGACTCTCATAGGTTACTTAAGTGGTTGCAGACTACAGATGTATAACTTCGGTTGACGCTATCTGGAGATAAAAATTGATTTCGTTGAAATTCGCTTATCAAATCACGTTACGGAGGTTGTGATGATGGTACTGCATCTATTGAATGACGTGATATTTTGTGTGCTTTGTAACATTGCATGTGTACATTTATTTGTTTTCAGTCGTTGCAATTGTTTTGCACAGACTGTAGCTTCCATAACATTACATTCAAAATCAGCATCATAAGAAAGACTAATTAAATGTGGCATACAAAGAAATATTCTACGATAATCCATCCACATTCTCATACCAAAAACATGACTCAATGTAATGCCACACATAGTTGCCTAAAAAGTAATAGCACAAGAAGATCTCATCTCATGAATCATGGCACACAAAATACTCTTTAAAAGAATATACATTCGTTATTTTGAAACTTCCTGGCAGATTAAAACTGTGTACCCGATCGAGACTCGGGACCTTTGCCTTTCGTGGGCAAGGGCTCCACCATCTCAGCTACCGAAGCACGACTCACGGCCGGTCCTCACAGCTTTACTTCTACCAGTATCTCGTCTCCTACCTTCCAAACTTTACAAAAGCTCTGCTGCGAACCCTCATTCTATTCGTTATTTTGTTGCACAGAAGAGAAAACTGTTAACTAAAACATAAAAATATCATTTACACCACAGTGTAACAGCAAATGATGTTTACAGCTGCCAAATATCCCAGACTTTTGAGTGACTTCTATCACTGTTAAAATTATCCTCCTTATTTCTGTCTGGAAGTTCCTCCACGCAACCACTTCAACCGTCAACGCTATGTCGACCCAAAAGCGAGTTGTTTCATCTGAAAGGATACTTTGCGTTTCATGGTGACCTCAGTTGAAGCGGAGAAAACATTATCATTCCGGCCAGCACTGTCCTCTACACCACGACCATACCTCTTGTAGAAAACCTTGGAACTCTTTAGAGATTACCTTTACGCCGAACACAATGATTTGGTGGAGCTCTGAGGGAAATATCATAATCCAAATACAAGTTCGTTCAGCAGGACTGTAGGAAGTTTGGAAAAACTAATTTCCTGACTCTGCACTGTCAAGGAACCAAACGGGAGTTTTAAAGCCAGACTGAAAATGATTTTCATCATTAGTGTACCATGCATTACTCTGTCTTGTGCTTCCTGAGACCAGTATGTAGAAAATAAACATCGAAATTCGTCGTATTAATCGCAATTGTCCTCTAAGGCATACATCTGCATTGCAGTTACCTCCCAAGGTAACCACACTCAAATTCAATCTTACGATTGCCAGGCCGTGGTGATGGGCGTGGAAAATCAAACTGCGCTAAGCAAGTGTGACGATGAGTGTCATTTACTGAAATTCTAAGTAGATAAATCTTTTTGATGGATACGAAAGCATTCTAATCAACACCAGATAATCCTTCATAACTGTACTAAAAACAACCACCAGCCTTCTTGACTGTTCGCTTCGCTTTTTCCTTAGTTGGTGACAATCTCTGTAGTAATACGGAATGACTCGAAATTTGATGCTGAATTTGAGTTACCATTTCCTCGTCAGACACCCTCTCAAGTTTTTTAAGAAGCCTCTTTTGCTCCTTTCATATTCCACCCTCAAATATTGAAAATCATTTTGTACCTGTATAGTTTTCTCAGTATCTACGTAATGAAATTGACCATTACATTCCAGAGAAGGTGACAAGCTTAGACGATGGAATCTGGGGTGAAGTTATCGTTCTAACTAATACCAGGAGCATTACAACGGTTTCATGTCAGTCCTCTGGGAAACCTAGTCAATTTCTGCAGCGTTTTAGTCCGCAGACGATTGGTTGTAAGATGCTGCTTTATGACAGGTTAGAATGTCACATTATAATGAACAATCATCGTCTCCACAACGACTCTCTACTACATGCACTTCTCAGTACTGTACTATGGGTTACCACCCTTGAGCTTTTAGCGTTATCTTAAGCGTAGTAACGGGACCACACCTAAATATAAAAAGCACCCTCATACCGTACCACTATTTCCTTTGTACTCATTTGACATCCAGTGACTACTTCACTGAATTTCATCTTCAAGACAATGTTAGAAAATTGTAAACTGTAATCTGAATTGATTACGGTGAAAATAACTCTCTCTATAATACCATTTACTGCATTAACGGAACGCAAAATATTCTTCCATTAGAATTTAAACAAAAATGAGAGAGAAGCAAAAGTAAAAATTAAGAGAGGAAATTAAACTTCTTCAGTGATGCACGTTTATTGCATGAGAATATTTTTTCCCTACTATTCTTGTGCTATGACGTGACTCCTGTTACTTCTTGGGAAAGATGCTTTTTCGAGATTCTGTTGAGGCCTTCACGGCTACCGTATCGGTCCCAGGGCACACGAAGTCCCCACCGTACTTCACCCTCAACAGCAATCCCCTACTTTGGCAGTCTGTCTTGTTCTGTCGATTTCATATTATTTAGGTATTAACCGATGCCTTGTTTCTGAAACAAAATTTGCATCATATTTCCGAACTTCTTTTTATGGTCTTTGTTCCGGTATATTTTGAAGTATTCGTCTTTCACACATTCTCGATATTCTTGTAGATTGACATTGACTTTGTTGTTAACAACATAATTGACAAAATTTCCGAATAGCCACAAGATGACATTGTTTTTTTGTGGTGTAAAGGAAATTTCTTCTGGGAAGAGTATATCGTTTAGCGTAATTTCTCTTCCATCGGTCCGTTTAAGAAAAGCGACTTGCAATACAATGTCATTCCAAATATTCTTGTATCCATTACAGATGAAGCGATGCTTTAAGGAGTCCTAAGTGTGACATTTTTGACACACATTGGTTGCTTGTAGTCCTATTGAATACAGTTTTTCATTGGTACTAATAATGTTGTTGACAACTCTGTACCATGACGCTTGCACTTCCGTTGTCAGAGTTTTGTTATTTATATTAGTCCATATTTTTTTCCAGTTTTTGTTGGGATACTTCATCTCCATTTTATTTTGGTTTTCACGTGATTTTAACTTCTCTACTATATATTTTACTTGTCCTCTTATTTTTGTCTGTTAAAATGCATGTCAAGTAGCTTAATTCTACACAAAAATCCTTAATATGCTTTAGGTTGTAATTGATGTTGTGAACATATACTAGCGGCTGCATGCTTCCGGGTTTGAGAAGGTCAAATAGAGCGGCAGTTATGCTGTTCGGCTGTGTCTCTATAAGTTTTAGCGTTCTTTTAATGAAGAGGGTAGTGTTTTTCCTCCGAAGGTCTGTCAGCCCTAGGCCTCCGTTTTCGGGTCTCGATGTAGTCGTTCCTACTGCTACTATAAAAATACGGCCTTTCCATACGTATCGACAGATTGTGCTCATTATAGATTTCACTATGTCTGGAGGTGTTGGTAAAATCTGAGCGACATATGCAGCTTTCGAAAGAACTGCACAGTTTATTAGTTTAATTCTTTGCTTGATATTTAAGTCTCTCGTTTCATGTAGTATTAAGCTGCCTCTGATTTTTCCCAACACCTGTTTCCAATTAGCAGCCGTTGTTCTTAATGGGCAACTGTAAAAGTTATGCCCAAAGCAGTGTGACGCTCCACCCTGTTTGCCCACGGTAGCTGCGCATTGTCAATACCCTGTAAATTTAAAAAGGAACTTTTCGTTTCATTTATCCTCGCACCGGTTGCCCTGCTATAAAGCAATAACTTGTCTGTTAGCTGGGCACAGTCATCATCGCTCCTTACTGGAGCTCCCACATCGTCAGCGTATGCATTTGTAACCGTGTTCAGCCCAGCTATTGTTATGTCTTCTAAGGTTGTGTTCAAAAGCCGTAAAAGGGGTTCCAGAGAAACCACATAAAACAATATGGACAGGGGACTTCCCTGAGGAACTCCACTACATATCAATACTTCATTAGTATATTGTCCATTGATCGAGATTTTGGTTCGTATGCCTCTGATGATGTTCATTAAAACCGATAAGTTGCCATCATTGAAACCTATGTGTTTCAAGGTTCTGGACAGATATCCGTAGTTGACTCTGTCAAACGCCTTAGGAAAATCAATGAAGGCAATGCCTCCATTAGCTGACGATGATAATATAGAAATAATGTCTCGATATTCACATACAGTCTTAAAAATGGTACGTCGAGGGAGACGCGTCTGGTGGTATCCAATGACTTTTTCTAAAATCGGTCCCATTCGTTCTTTAATTACACGTGCAACTACTTTGTAATTTGAGTTCATTAGACTGATCGGCCTCATTTTAGTAATATCTTTCGTGTCCGTACTCCTTCCCTTTGGAAGTTGTACAGTTACACTTTCCTTGAAAGCAGCAGGAATTTCCTCTCCCCTCAAGACGTCATTAACTACTTCCGTGAATTGGGAACCTATTAGGTACCAAAAGGCCCTATAAAACTCCACAGGCAGGCCGTCTGGGCCTGGAGACTTAACGTGAAGGTGAAGATTTGAGTATATCAAAAACCTCGTCATTCGTAATTTCTAACATTAAACCTCTGTTCTCTTCCTCTGTAACAACTGCCTCTATTCCGGAGTTCTGTAAAAACTCTTGTACTGAGTTGTTGTCAGTAGCATTTCCAGAATATAACTGCTGAAAAAATCTATGTGCTTCATTTAAGATATCCCTTTGTTCTGTCAGGACTCTGTTATCTTCCGCCGAGCGGTTAAAGGCACTACAGTCTGGAACCGCACGACCGCTACGGTCGCAGGTTCGACTCCTGCCTCGGGCATGGATGTGTGTGATGTCCTTAGGTTAGTTGGGTTTAAGTAGTTCTAAGTTATAGGGGACTTATGACCACAGCAGTTGCGCCCCATAGTGCTCAGAGCCATTTGAACCATTTGTTATCTTCCGTTCTGAGGCTGGCAATAAAATTTCTTCTTCTGTTTTTTGTGTGTTGTATCAAGTGGAAGATGGAGGTTTTTTCTGCATCCACTGTCGTTCTAGTTTGTGATTTGATTTGTAATCCCTCCAAATGTACCCTCTTGATACTTATCATTTTGGCTTTAACGTTTTTAATATTGATAAAGACGTCTTGAGACATTGGTTGGTCGTAAAGGTCTCTTAAGCAAGAGTAGTAAAACTCTATTGTGTGTCTTGACCACATTGCCCTTTCTTTGGCTTAAAATACCAGCGCTGCTCTTATCTTTTTCTTAGCGGCCATAGTCCACCATTCAATAGTTGTTCTAATTTAGTACACATCCTTAAAATAGACTGCCAAGTTTCTTGCATCTTTAAATCTAGGGCGTTTTCAGAGAGGGTATTGATATTTAATTTCCATAGTGGGCGACCCCAATATGTCTTTTGCCTGGTTAATTTGATGCTGCACCTCACTCTGAGGTGGTCAGAGAAGGCGGCTGGTATCACCTCGATACTACTGACTTTGGTGGCTAAAGTGGGGGTGACCTATATTCTGTCGATTCTACTCTGTGTAGCACCAGTGATATATGTGAAGCGAACCAGCGTCGGATATTTTATTTCCCACGCGTCAAACCACTTCATGTTGGTGACCAACGCCTGCAGTTCTTGGGAGAAGTTAAAATTTGGTCGCTGAACCATTTTATTTAAAACGCAATTAAAATCTCCACCAATGACATTTTCTGCAGGGTTTTCTTGGAGTAGAAATAAAATGTCACTTTTAAAAAAGGCTGCCCTCTCTCGTCTCGCATTGTTGCCTGAAGGTGCGTATAGGTTTATAAAAGTAGTGTTAAAAATTTTGCAGCTAATTCCCCTCCCCGACTCTAAAAGGCACACGTTTGTCATCTCGATTCCTTCTTTAGCAAGGATGGCTGTTCCACACGCGTTTTCTGGAGCCACATTCATCACCTCTTTGTACCCTGAAACAGACAATTCTTTGACATTAACTTCCTGCAGGAAGGCGATATCTGTATCTGACTGATACAGAAAGTCCTTCAGTGCAGCTACCTTTGCTTGACTCTGAATTTTGTTTATGTTTAAGGTGGTCACGTTATATGTATGTTCCACTGTGAGACGCTACAAGACAGTAAACAGAGGACACGGTATTGGAGCCGCTTACAATAACTTCGAGTTAGATATATATAGTGTTATTTTATTTTACTTTTATTCCATTGTCTGTTTTCCTTCTTTTTTCTTTTTTTTCTTCTTTCTTCTTAGAGTTCGGTGTGACAGTTTTTAATAAAAAAATTATTCCTCAAAAGCCCCTTCCGCCCCTATTGCATCGGTCTGATCCTTTTTTTTGTCCGCCCAGTTAAATTGTGGCTCGGTGATGTCGTGTCCATGTCCTTGTCCAAGTCGGGTTTCATTGTCCATATCTGATGTATTGTCATGCAAGGGTTCAAATGTTCCGTGTGGCGTGTCAGCCCGTTCTTGTTTCTTGTTCCGATCCGAAGACTCGCCGACCGCTTCCTTTTGTGTATCTTCGTCCTTCTTTTCGGTCTCCTGTATCTTCCTCAGCCGCTCTCTTAAAGGAGGGGCCAAGTTCTCTGCAGCTTGATGTGCTCTTCGTCTCTTCTTACTTTTTGATGATTTCGGTGAAACCTTTGGTGAACTTCCTGGCGACTCCACCGAAGGTCGAGGAGAAGTCACCTGTCCCGCCTTCGTGGCGGAAGATTTTTGTGCTCCGTTATTTTCGGAGTCGGCCGTTGCTGCTGTTTCTACGACACGTGAGATGGGTGGTGTCATTGGTTCGTCTTCTTGCACCCCCCCCCCCCTTTTCCTTTGATGTTCCCTGAACCTGGCTGTGGTGTCATCTGTGTGGTTGTCAGTTATTTGTTGCATCACTTCCTCTTTATGTCCATCCACTGTAGTCCCCTCTGGGATGTTGGCCGTTTCGTGTGTAACTACCGCTTCGTACTCTACCATGTCTACATCAGGTATTATCGATGAAGCTTGTCGCTCGTTAGAAGAGTTGTCAGACCCAGAGGGCAAGCGCGGTGGGCCCTCAGTGACGTCATTACTGGCCAGATTCTGATTGTCATCGTTAGTCAACTCCGCGGTGCTTCCCGTTTCCGTGCGCGCGTCGGATGGTCCCGCCTGCTCGGCCGTATTCTGTTGACAGGAGTCCCGGCTAGCTGCCGCGGCAGCGTACGTCACTTGCTTGCTAACAACTTGTCCTGGGACAGCCGCCTCGTTAGTCGGTAACTGAGGAACACGCCTTCTACTGCACTCACTTCTGACGTGCCCTGTGGCGTTACATAACGCACAAGTCCGTGGCTGCCCATCATAAATTATGAGAGCGCGATGGCCACAAATATTCAAGTAAGAAGGGATATGTCGTAAGAGCTCAATCTTAATCTGTCTAACTCCATTCAAAACCGGAAACATATACTGCTCCGACCATTTTTCTGCAATATTAGATATAACCCTACCATAGGGCTGAAGAGCAGCAATGATTGCTCCGGCAGGGACCTCGAAAGGCAGTTCGAAAACTCTCACTGTTTGAATGCTTAGCCCAGCATGGGAAACAAGAACGTCACTAACGGTTCCGTCTGCACGATTAAATTTCATTTTGCCACCACACTTGTCAACTATCGAGGAGCACAAATCAGAGGAAATCAATTGCAAAAAGACAGAATTGGAAACAAAAGAAAGATGAACGCCAATAATTTCGTCTCCTGTGATCTTAACTGTTTCTGAAAGCCACCTTTTGATCTCAAAAGCCTTTGGTCTTTTGCAGGTCCAGTCAAAAGTGGATCTAACCGTATATCTTCTTTCACAGTTAATTTCGTTCATTTTGTCATTTTAAATCACTGAAAGATGCAAAGTAAACAAAGCGCTCTACTGACCTTCGTATCAACCACACAGCCGCTGTTTATGCCAGCTTTCCTAGCGCTGCCGCCACACGTCCGTCCGGCTCGGCGGCCGAGCAGCGAATGACCAACTGAGTTACGCAAGCACGATTCACGACCGGTCCTCACAGCTTCATATTGCCAGTACCTCGTCTCCTTCCAAACTTCACAGATCAAGTTGGTGAAAAGACGAGGGTAGAAGAAATCCTTGGGTAAGAGAAGAGATGTTGAACGTAACTGATGAAAGGAGAAAAAGTAAAATTTAATAAATGAAGCAGCCGAAAGGGAATACAAACGTCTACAAAATAAAGAAATCGGAAGTGCAAAACGGCTAAGCATGAACGACTAGAGGACAAGTGTAGGGATGTAGAAGCATATATCACTATGGGTAAGATAGATGCTGCCTACAGGAAAATTAAAAGAGACCTTTTGAGAATATCAATGGTTCAAAAAATGGTTCAAATGGCTCTGAGCGCTATGGGACTAAACTTCTGTGGTCATCAGTCCCCTAGAACTTAGAACTACTTAAACCTAACTAACCTAAGGACATCACACACATCCATGCCCGAGGTAGGATTCGAACCTGCGACCGTAGCAGTCCCGCGGTTCCGGACGGCGCGCCTAGAACCACTAGACCACTGCGGCCGGCCGAGAATATCAATAACACAGATAGAAAACTAGTACTAAGCAAAGAAGGGACAGTAGATAGGTCGGAGGAGTGCATAGAGATTCTATATAAGAAAAATATACTTGTGGGCGATATTATGAAAATTGAAGATGACGTAGATGAAGATGAGAAGGGAGATATGATACTGCTTGAAGAATCTGAGAAAGCACTGAGAGACTTAAGTCGAAATGATGCCCCAGGAGCAGACAATATTCCGCTAAAGCTACTGATAGCATGAGAGAGCCAAGCATGACAAAACTCTTCCATCTGGTGAGCAAGTAGTATGAGACGAGAAATACCCTCAAACTTCAAGAAGAATATAATAATACCAATTCCGAAGAAAGCAGTTGCTGACAGGTGTGAAAATGACCGAACTATCAGTTTACTAAGTCACCGCTGCATAATATTGACACGAATTCTTTACAGAGGAATGGAAAAACTGGTAGACGCCGACCTCGGGGAAGGTGAGTTTGGATTCCGGAGAAATGTAGGAACACGCGAGGCGGTACTGACACTATGACTACTCATAGAAGATAGGTAAAGGAAAGGCAAACATACGTTTATAGCATTTGTAGACTTAATGAAAGCTTAAGACAATGTTGATTGGAATACTCTCTTTCAAATTTTAAAGGTTACAGGGGTAAACTACAGGGAGCAAAATCCTTTTTACAATTTCTACAGAAGCCAGATGGTAGTTGTAAGAGTCGAAGGCACGAAAGGAAACCAATGGTTGAGAAGGGAGTGAGACAGGGTTTTAGCCTATCCCCGATGTTATTCAATCTTTACGTTGAACAAGCAGTAAAGGAAACAAAAGAAGAATTTGGAGTAGGAATTAAAGTCGAGGGAGAATATATAAAAACCTTGAGGTTTGTCGATGACATTGTAATTCTGTCAGAGGTAACAAAGGACTTGGAAGAGCAGTTGAACGGAATGGACAGTGCCTCGAAAGGAGGATATAACATTAACATAAACAAAATCAAAACAAGGATAATGGAATGCAGTAGAATTAAATCAGGTTATGCTGTGGGGATTACATTAGGAAATGAGACACCTAAAATAGTAGAAGACTAATCTGTCAACATCGAGTATAGATTTATGTGACTGGAAGTACTTTCTGAAAGTATTTGTATGCAGTGTAGCCATGTATCGAAGTAAAACATTGTCGATAAACAGTTTAGACAAGAATATAATAGAAGGTTTCGAAATGTGTTACACAAGAATGCTGAGGGTTAGGTGGGTAGAGCACTTAACTAATGAGGAGGTACTGAATAGGACTGCGGAGCAGAGAAATTTGTGGCACCACCTGACTAGAAGAGGGTATCGGTTGGCAGGACACATTTTGACTCATCAAGGGCTGACCATTTCAGCACTGGAGTGAAGCATGGTGGGTAGAAGTTGTAGATGGAGGCCAAGAGATGAATACGTTAAGCAGATTCAGGAGTATGTATTGCAGTTGGTAGTCCGAGGTGAAGAAGACTGTGCAGGATAGAGTAGCATGGAGAGCTGTATCAAACCAGTCTTTGGACCGAAGACAACAACAACAACAACAACATTGTGTTCGAACATTATCAATTACGTCGAAGATAGCAGTCTGTTGACACACAGTCAACGCAGATTTAGAAAACATCTTTCTTGTGAAACGCACGAAGAGTTGAGTGCTATTGCCAAGGGATTTCAAATTGATTCTGCATTTGTAGATATCCAGAAGGCTTTTGACATTGTACCACACAATCGACTTGTAGTGAAATTGCATGCTTATAGAATATCGTCTAAAGTTTGAAACAAGAAGCCAAGTATTGAGTTCACAGTTCGTAGTAACTGACATAAAGTCATCGAGTAAAACAGAAGTGCTTTCTGGCGTTCATCAAGGTAGAGTTATAGGGTCTCTGCTGTTTCTTATCCACACAAACGGCTTAGGAGACAATCTGAACAGCTCTCTTAGGTTCTTTGAAGATGATACTGTAGTTTATCGTCTAGTAAAGTCACCATAGGACCAAAACAAATTACAAAACGACTTAGAAAAGGTATAGCATGGCGCGAAATTTGGCATATGACCTAAACAATGAAAAGTGTGAGGTCATCCACATGAATGCTAAAAGGGAATAGTTCATCTTCGGTTACACGATAAATGAATGAGTCAAATCTAAATGCCGTAAATTGAACTAAATACCTGAACTTACAATTACGACCAACTTAAATTGCAAAGAACACATAGGAAATGTTTGAGGAAGACGAACGAAAGACTGCGTTTTATTGACAGAACACTTAGAAAATGTAACAGATCTACTAAAGAGTCTGCGTACACTACGCTCGTCCGTCCTCTTTTGGGGTACTGCTGCGAGGCCCAGGATCCTTCCCAGATAAGATTATCAGAGTACATCGAGGAAGTTCAAAGAAGAGCAGCACGTTTTATATTATCACGAAATAAGGGGGAGAGCGTCACTGTCAAGAAACAGGATTTTGCGGTGGACATCATTAAAACGAAAGCATTTTTCGCTGTGGAGGAATGATAATGATGAGATCCCATACTCAGAGGAACGTAGGGAACGAATCAGGAGACGCGCACCGCCGGCTAGGCAATGTCGTAGCGGAGCTGGTTTGCCATTGCCGTCCTCCGACCGTAAGGGAGATGAATGATGAAGACAACACAACACCCAGTCATCTCGAGGCAGAGAAATTCCCTGCCCCGCCAGGAATCGAACCCGAGACCCCCTGCGCGGGAAGCGAGAACGCTACCGCAAGAGCACGCGCTTCGGACTGTGAAGGAATCTTCCCACGAAATTTCAACCACCAACTTTCTCCTCTGAATGCGAAAATACTGTTTTGACACCGACCTAGATAGGGAGGAACGATCATATTAATAAAATGAGGAAAACCAGAGCTCTGTCTGTGCGCTGTTCGAGACTGGAACAATAGAAAAGTGTTGTGCACGTGATTTGATAAACCCTCTGCCAGTGTCTTAATTGTGATTTGTGTAGTATCCATGTAGATGTAGATGTAGATGCATGTTCAGACGTAACTGACTGTCATACAGGATACTTCCAATTTTTGTGGGAAATCTTTTTACGTTAAAACCGCTTTCCTCAGGTTGAGTTGCCAAGACTCTACAATGAGATTTCAAATGTACAACAATATTTCGATAGATACAGGGTGTTACAAAAAGGTACAGCCAAACTTTCAGGAAACATTCCTCACACACAAAGAAAGAAAATATGTCATGTGGACATGTGTCCGGAAAAGTTTACCTTCCATGTTAGAGCTCATTTTATTACTTCTCTTCAGATCACATTAATCATGGAATGGAAACACACAGCAACAGAACGTACCAGCGTGACTTCAAACACTTTGTTACAGGAAATGTTCAAAATGTCTTCCGTTAGCGAGGATACATGCATCCACCCTCCGTCGCATGGAATCCCTGATACGCTGATGCAGCCCTAGAGAACGGCGTATTGTATCACAGCCGTCCACAATATGAGCACGAAGAGTCTCTACATTTGGTACCGGGGTTGCGTAGACATTAGCTTTCAAATGCCCCCATAAATGAAAGTCAAGGGGGTTGAGGTCAGGAGAGCGTGGAGGCCATGGTATTGGTCCGCCTCTACCAATCCATCGGTCACCGAATCTGTTGTTGAGAAGCTTACGAACACTTCGACTGAAATGTGCAGGAGCTCCATAGTGCATGAACCACATGTTGTGTCGTACTTGTAAGGGTACATGTTCTAGCAGCACAGGTCGAGTATCCCGTATGAAATCAAGATAACGTGCTCCATTGAGCGTAGGTGGAAGAACATCAGGCCCAATCAAAACATCACCAACAATTCCTGCCCAAACGTTCACAGAAAATCTGTGCTGATGACGTGATTGCACAATTGTGTGCGGATTCTCCTCAGCCCACACATGTTGATTGTGAAAATTTACAATTTGATCATCAGAATCGAGGAAGTACAGTACATACTGACGAAACTAAAATGAGCTCTAACATGGAAAGTAAGCGTTTCCGGACACACGTCCACATAACATCTTTTCTTTATTTGTGTGTGAGGAATGTTTCCTGAAAGTTTGGCCGTACCTTTTTGTAACACCCTGTATATTTGTGTCTAAGACCTTTTTTCGATTATGAAAGTAAATAAGTCACAGTTAAGTGGCAATTTTAGTGCAAAACTCTGCGAAATTGTCTCCGTCTGTCTGTGTAACGACAGTTTGTGCCAGACAAAAATTACATTATGTCTTCAGCGCGCCAATAAGAATTAAATAAAATTAAATATTTGTTTTGTTTTCCGTCTATGTCATTGAGAAATGTGAAATATAAAACCAAGTGGTATCGAATACTGTTGCGCTGCCATTTAAATGCGGCACGTTTGGTTTCCCCTCCTCCCCTTTCTCAGGCTCAGACAGCGTGGTGTGGCGGTGAGGGAAATGTGCACCGGGGGTTAGGACTGTAACCGAAGTAACGGCATTAGCTAAACGCGAGGGGGTCAACATTGTCTGTGCAGACAGGCCTGTGCTCACAGGAATTCTAGCTTCCTGGCCACGTTTCCCCACCTCCCTGCTGAACACGGCGCGGTATGGCTGCCGCCGGCTGCGCGCTGGTATGGTACTTATACTCTGTCTGCGCGGCGTCCTCTGCAGCGGCGCAGCGCGCCACGTCAACGCTGACGTCGCCGCCGTTATCTGACAGGCGCCGATAGTCGATACGGGACGATACAGCGCGGCACGAGCCGGCGGATGCGCAACCCATTAGCACGGCGGCGAACTCTGGGTCGTGGCTGCAGTGCAACAGCACAGCACACTATGGCGTAGAATATGGCATAGCATAGAGTAGTGGGGTGCGAGCAGTGGGCCGCGTGTATACACTGCACACTTTACGATCAACATAACCTGCGCGGCCGTTTCCCTGACTCATATTTAACGCTCAGGGGCAATTCTGCACGCAGCGACAATTACAAATTTTCAGAGTTAATGGGAATCGTTTTTCACGCTGCAAGCGTTTGTTTGCTCGCTCCTACATTCAAAAGCTTGCTGCTACTGTGTAACCGGGCTGGCTATGTTGATGCAAGGCTGTTGCCTAAATGCTCAGTTATTATTCGTGGATATGCTTGGAAGAAGTACAGGGTAAGCCAAAAAGCACTTTACAACTTTGGAATGCTGTAGAAATTTAGTAAGATAACTTGCAGAGCCGGGTCGGTAGATGTGTTATTTTACAGCAAACAACCTCACGTTTCACATAAAGGTGTCAAATGTCATTTCCCTTCGATGTGACTACCATTTGTGGTATGGCAAACATCTCACCGGTAATCCGTTTCTTCCCACAGTCCGCAGCTCGTGGTCTCGCGGTCGCGTTCTCACTACCCGAGCAGGGCGTCCCGGGTTTGATTCCCGGCGGGGTCAGGGATTTTCACCTGCCTCGAGATGACTGGGTGTTTGTGTTGTCCTCATCATTTCATCCTTATTCATGAAAATGGCGAGATTCGGCTGAGCAAAGGTTGGGAATTTGTACGGGCTCTGATAACGCGCAGTTCTGCGCCTCCCAAACCAAACATCATCATCATCCCACAGTTGCGGCATATCGGCCGTAATTTGTGCAACGGCAGCGTAGATTCGATTTTTCAGGTCGGCTACAGGAGGAACATACACACAGTCCTTAATGAAACCCCAGAGAAAGAAATCCAGTAGTCTCAAATCTCGGAAGCGAGGTCACCATACTATTGGCACTTCACTGTCAATCCACCGAGCAATTATCGAGGAAACCTCGAACACCCTCTCGGAAATCAGGTGGCCCACCGTCTTTCTGGTTACAAACCATCCCATAACGGTCATCTTCATCGATCTGTGAAATTAAAAAGTTTTCAAGCATATCCATATACGCAATACCAGTGGCATTTTTCTCCGTGAAGAAGAAAGGGCCGTACACTTTCAGTTTGCTGAAGGCACAAAACACATTAACTTCGGAGCTGTCACGGATGTGTTTCAGGGTTGTACGTCGATTTTCGTTACCGCATATTCTACAGTTGTGAGTTTTCACCGTACCATTGATATGAAACGTTGACTCAACGCTGAAGATTATTGTGTTGAACAACGTCTCGTCGTCCTCTATCATATGCAACATTTCCGCACAGACTTCCAAACGGGCAAACGTACCTGCATAACTAATGTGCAGTGCCATTGTGAACCTGTATGGTTTCAAGTATAAATGTCTACGCTATACTCGCCAAACAGTCATTTGCTGAATGTCAGTTTTGCAAGATGAACGTTACGTTGATTTTTGTGGACTGCGGGCGAAGCTCTCCCTAACCAGTTCGACAATCATCAACACGAGGGCGACCTAGTGATTTATCATGAACAGCCTATCTCAGCAAAGTTCTTGTGCCAAGAGAAAATTGTAGACAAGCTTGGAGGTTCTGTAGCGTATTCGGTTCGAAACTTACACCGAGCACTCGTTACAGAGTTCGTTCCATGAAACCAAAACACATAAGAGCACGCTCTTTTTAGATAAAGTAGCCATTTAAACTGTACACTACGTTGTCGCTTTTGGTGGTGGAGTGGGGTACTGACGCACTACGTGAATCAAACTTGAGGTTGTTTTCTACAAACTGCCGCATCTACCGATCCTGTAAATTACATCAACAAATCCAAAATTGTGAAGTCCTTTTTGATTCACCCCGTATTTAATGGGCACAGTAATTGTGCACAGCAACGCTTACAAATTTTTACAGTTAATGGGAACCGTTTCTCATGCTGAAAGCGTTTCTTTGCTTGTTCTTTAGCTCAGAGGTACGTTGCTACATCTGTAACCGTGCTGGCTAGGTTGGTACGGGACTGTTGCCTAAATGCTTAGTTATTATTCGTGGATATGCTCAGAGGAAATATATGTGCACGATATTCTAAATTTTTAAATCTTTAATTAGAATTCACCCTTGTTAAACAATTTTTTCCTAAAGAATTATCGTTGTTTACTATTACATTACAATCTTTTTTATACTCTCCTTGAATAAGAAAATCACAATTATTAGTCATACGTTTGCACATTTTTTCTTTATTAAAAATGGCTGTAAATCTTAAGTTTCGTCTAAATCTGGTAAATAATAATAGTCCTTTTCAAATTCTTCTAAAGTTTCTGTTAATTCTGTTAAAATTGTATCTAATTTAACATCACCTAATTCTGCTTTGTAAGGACTAGCAATGCGGATCTTATATTTTTGTTTCATAATTTTCTAATAATTTGTCTAACACTTTTTATTGTTTGTGTATTGGAATCTAATAAATAAGAAAGTTTTGCTTTAACTCCATGTTTTGCCAAATTAAATTTAGAAAATCGAGATCTCAAACTGTTAAAACTTTCAAGCTTCTTTTACAAGAAACTGTCTATTTTTCATTCTTCCTTCACAATCTGTAAAATCTGTTTTTTTACAATCGTAATGTTGTTGCAAAATGACCCTGTAATTGGAGTAAATTGTCCTATACTTTTTCTCCTTTTGTATATATAAAATCTCCAATATTTGTAAAATTATTGTTATTATTATTATTTAAATTACCTTTACGCAACAACAAACCAAATCTTTCATTAGTTGGCTCTGTTTTATTTCCAAGAAGATCTGTAATAGAATATTTCTCTTTATTTGTAGTACACATTTTGTTTTCAACTTCCAGTTAGATAGAAAATTTTTTGACCAGATTTGTGTAAAAGTAGTTAGAATTAGAAATGCAAAAGTCGTAGCAAAATTCATTTTTCTTAAGAAGTGGTTGGAACTGGGTATTTGAATGCATAGCACTGTGCTAATTTACCTACATGAAAAAGGGAATTGAGGAAAAACATCCTTCTCATTTTTCTCTCAAAATTTTATGCACATTTTACAGAAAAATTTATATTTTTTAGAATTTTTAAATGAAAAAAGTGAGCCAGAAATACAAATTTGGGAAAGTAGGATAAAATTGTGGGCTCAGGCTAAATTTTTTAAAAGTACAATAACTTTTTTACAGAATAAAAAATCAAAAATTTAAAAAAAGTTGAGCCAAAACCTACAAATTTATCCTGCTGATTTATTTTAAAATAAAGGAAGTATATAAAAACAAAAGAGATTACACAGTAAATGATAGAATCTATTAAGTACACAATAATCTGCAGTCAATACATTCCAGATATTCTCAAAATTTTACTGCAGCTGTTTGGCTTTAAACTTCATTATTATTCTCCTGATTGCAATAGTGTAGTTACTTTTATGTAAAAAATGTAAGTATAGAAATACGAAAAAGTTATGGTACCCACGGAGTACCTGTTGCCTAAAATTTACACGCTGTTAGCCTTGGCATACCTCAATTAATTCCTACTGTTGTCCACTTTTGAAAGAACAGTTGTCCCATATGATACACTTACAGAAGAAAAGGCAATAAGGAAAAAGACAGTTTCTACGAAGACATAGAATCAATATATGTTCGTAGGTTGTGAATGAGTTCCTAGGTGAATCCAGTAAGGAAGTAGGAAAGGAAAGCTTTTGAGACCCTCCATTGGCCCACAGAGTCTAGACGATTCCTCCAACAACAACAGAATGCGACTAGGCAACCTGACTGCTTCAAAACACGGAGGGGTTATGAGTACCTATTTTCGTCGCAAAATTATTTATAAGATAACGTGGAAATCACCAGAAAAAAAACACAGAACCAAACAGACCACATATTAGTGCATGCTAGATACAGAAGTATTATTGAAAATGTAAAATCTCAAAGAGATGCAGAAATAGGATCAGAACACTATCATCTGCTGACAACTGTTCGTGAAAGGATAGCATGCAGAGACTACAGGAGAAGAGATGCTGACTGGAAAATAAAGACATACCTTCTGAAAGAGTTCCACATTTAGGGTAGACATGCAATTGAAATTTGAAACGAGTTTGCTGCTCTAGTAGAAGAGCGAGGTGATGTAGATAAGTTATGGTCCACGTTCTAGATCAAAGTCAAACACGCAGCAGATGAAGTGCTGCAACCGTTTAAGAGGAGGAGGAGGAGCAGAGGATGGTTGAACGGTAAGTGTAGACATGTAGTCAAGAAGAGAAAAGCGGCTAAAATGTTATGGCTGACAAACGGACAATCTGAATGATTAAGGCTGAGATACATGGAGGTAGCTAGAGAAGCAAGAAAAGTCCTCCGAACGGAATAGCGATAGTATATAAACAGCAAGATAACACTGGCAGAAAAGAATCGAACAGCAGGCAATACAAGAGACTTTCACAGGACAGTCAGTTCTTCAAGGAAGGACGTAAAGCTAGGATTTGCGTGATCAAAGACCGAGAAGGACGAATGGTTATAAATGAAATGAAAGCTGTGGAGGAATGGAAAAACTATTTCTAAAACCTCAGTTATGTGGACGACATGATCAGCAGCGTTGTGACAGCAGCATCAGAAGAAGAAGAATTGGACGGAGAAGTCAGAATAACGATACCAACACTGGAGAATGAACTGCCGAGCATGGAAGACGTAGGAGAAGCCATAAAAATTCTGAAGAGAGGAAAGGCACCTAGAGTAGATGGCATGCCTGCAGATACGCTGATCGAGGGAAGAGATAACCTACAAGAGAGAGAATACCATGTAATCAGCTTAATTTTGAGGAGAAAAAGGATCCCAGCAGAATGGAAGCAGTCTGTAATCTGTCCAGTACTAAAGAAAGTAGACACAATGAGATGCAGCAACAATGCGGGAATTACCTTACTATACACAGCTTATCCTGAGCATGTTGTTGCTGAAGCGGCTAACTCCAACAAGCAGGGTTTAGGAAGGGAAGATCAGCCATACACCAACTACATGTAATAAGGCAAATGCTACCAAAGAAACGGGAATTACGCAGAGATGTGCACTGTCTCTTTATGGACTTCTGAAAAGCACACGATAGTGTGAACAGGCAAGCAATATGGAAAAAACTGGAAAGGGCGCAGGTTCCTAGAAAACTTATAAAAATAGCACAAGCATGTCTGCAAGAGAGAACATGCATGGTGAAGGTAAAAAGAAAGATGTGAGACAAGTTCAAGATGAAGACTGGATCGTGACAAGGGACTGCCTCTCCATCCCTCTCCTTCTGGTTCTGGAAAGAGCACTAGCAAAAGTAATAAGGCTGGAGACAGGAATTCGGCTGGATAGAAGAATCAACACACTCTGGCTTATGCAGATGATGTAGTTTTAACAGCACAGAATGAGCAAGACCTGGTTCAGATGGCAAGAGTGTTAATGGAAGAGGCAATGGGAGCAAGCCTGAAGATAGATAAGACCAGTTACCTTGTTGTGAGCAGAGAGCACGATGACAACCCTTGAAATGTAGATGGTAACATCTTTGGAAGGGTAAGAGAGCTGAAATGTCTTGGGACAGTACTCGAAAAGCTGTTGAAGTCCTGGCTATAACAAGATCGAAAGAAAACTAATGACATTTAAGGATGTTGTTCTGAGGCAGATTTTTGGGGCAATGAAATATGGATACGACTGGAGAAAAAGGAAAAACCGCGAACTGCTGAAATTGTGCAAGTCGCTCGACATAGTGGCTACGATTAGAGAATACTGAAGTTGTACGGGGCCGTACTGCGGCGAGAAGGCCAAATCACCAGGTAGATGGTGGAAGAAGATATCAGAGGCAATAGCTCGAGGGGGAGACCACGGCCGAGGTGGACTGACGAAATCAGAGTGGATATGTGTATGATTTGACTAGCTGGGGAGGACTACATGGACCAAGGAAGATGAAGGAGGCTGATCAGTGAGGACAAAAACCGAGTACGGTTTGTGTGAGCAACCTAGTAACTAACTCAGTTTGATCCTCTATAAATCTTGAACAAATAGTGCTATTACTAGCTGTAATTATCTCATTCCATACGCCTCTTCGAGATTTAAATATAAGTATCAAATAACTTTGTGGGTTCTCATGTCCGTGTTGTGTGAGTGGGTCCGCTTGAGGACGGTGACCGGCTGGAGCAGAGCACCCCCACACCTTCAGTCTGGCTCATGCTGTCTGTCTCCCACCACTGTGGCAGAGGTGGCCGCCTCCACTTGCCGGTCAGACGCTCGTGTGCGCCACTACACGGGGGAAATAAACAGCAGGAAACGAAAAGGAGAAATAAAATGATCCTAACGACATATGGCCAGAAATACAGGGGAGGTTCACTCACTTGAAGACAGAGGTAATAGATATATGAAGTCTTCACGGGTTGTCAGCCGAGTAGCATCGTCGTCTCGGAACAACGTTTCGATAGAATGCGTCTCCATCACCTTCAGGCGAAGTGTCGGGATATCGTGCTCTCATCTATTACTTTCCCCTCTTTGGGGAAGTGTGAGGGGGAGTTTGTAGCCTTTCGGCTTTTACTCCCCTGTGTACTTGCGTGTGTGATTATTTCTGTACTTTTTGGTGTCTGTGAGATGTGATGATTGTTCTGTGTGTGTCTGGTACTTGCCTGAGGTTTGGCGAGATAGTTGTGGTAATTTGGGTAGAAGTAGGATTTGGGAATGGATATTGGGATTTTGTCTTCAACTTAGTCGTTGAAGATCGTCATGGGGCGATTGTGTTTATCGCGGGTCACGTCGTACCGACCTAGGATCGGGACATCGTCGGCCGCGGGCTTGTATCTCTGCTGGACCGCTCTCCGCTTCCCGCGGCCGGCCAATCACACGCCCGCGGAATCGCCCGATGGGCATGGATCGGCCGGTGGTGGTGGCGGTGGGAGGGAGGGGGGGGGGGACGCATGCGCGGGGTTCGAGTCCCGGCGTCCGTCTCTTTCTGCTCCGTCCACGGCCCTTGGTGGAAAGGAACGTTGTTCTCTGATTTTCCTGGCTGCAGGCTCCCAGGCTGTGAGCTTTACGGACCTTAATCAGATGGTCATATGGGTAGAGTTTACAGGGTGCACAGGAGACTTAGTGGATGAAGTTCTGATAGGTGGTGGTGAGTGTTTAACGTCCCGTCGACTACGAGGTCATTAGAGACGGTGCGCAAGCTCGGGTTAGGGAAGGATTGGGAAGGAAATCGGCCGTGCCCTTTCAAAGGAACCATCCCGGCATTTGCCTGAACCGATTTAGGGAAATCACGGAAAACCTAAATCAGGATGGCCGGAGACGGGATTGAACCGTCGTCCTCCCGAATGCGAGTCCAGTGTGCTAACCACTGCGCCACCTTGCTCGGTAGTTCTGATAGGTAAAACATCTCTGGAAATGTGATGTAAAATAAATTTGGAGGTCGGATGACATTCAGATTTTCCATGTCACAGCACACAGACACTATAGACAATGAGCTCTTACCAGTGTGCTCTACAGGAGTCCAATGTATGGGCAATGTTTAGAGTACTCGTAGTCAGCTTCTCTTCTACCTAGCAAAGAACATCCTCGTCAAAGTTGAGAGTTTATCGTGTCCGTGGAATACCACAGTCAACCGTCCTAGTTGCGGATATGATCAAAAGTATCCGGGCACCTGGCTGAAAATGACTTACAAGTTCGTGATGCCCTCCATCGGTAATGCTGGAATTCAATATGGTGTTGGCCCACCCTTCGTCTTGATGATAGCTTCCACTCTCGGAGACATACGTTCAGTCAGGTACTGGAAGATTTCTTGGGGAATAGCACCCCATTCTTCACGGAGTGCTGCACTGAGGAGAGGTATCGATGTAGGTCGGTAAGGCCTGCCACGAAGTCGGCCTTTCAAAATAATCCAGAAGCGTTCTATAGGATTCAGGTCAGGACCCTGTGCAGGCCAGTGCATTACTGGGATGTCACTGTCGTGTAACCACTCCGCCACAGGCCGGGCATTATGAACAGGTGCTCGATCGTATTGAAAGAAGCAATCGCCATCCCCGAATTGCTCTTCAACAATGGAAGCAAGAAGGTACTTAAAATATCAATGTAGGTTGTACTGTGATGATAGTGCCACGCAAAACAACAAGGGGTGCAAGCTCCCTCCATGAAAAACACGACCACATCATAACACCACCGCCTCCGAATTTTACTGTTGGCACTACACACGCTGGCAGATGACGTTCAACGGGCATTTGCCATGCCCGGACGGGCATTTGCCATGCCCACAACAAGCGATGCGTCGCGTGATGTGAGGCTTATGAGCGGCCGCTCGACCATGAAATCCAAGTTTTCTCACCTCCCGCCTAACTGTCATAGTACTTGCAGTGGATTCTGATGCAATTTGGAGTTCCTGTGTGATGAAAAATGAAATGATCGTATGGCATTTATCGGCCGGGATATCGCCCTCGGTGTTAGGCCGCCGTATCACAAATTTTTCTAGTTGACGTCACTTCTGCGACTTGCGTGTCAGTAATGATGGACACACAACACACAGCTCCCTGCAGAGAATCGAACCCAGGCCCCCTTGCGTGGTAGACGGTAACGCTATCGCTGCGCTACGGAGGCGGACTCCCTGTGATACGGTCTGGATAGATGTCTATTACACATTACGATCCTCTTCAACTGTCAGCGGTCTCTGTCAGTCAACAGACGAGGTCGGTCTGTACGCTTTTGTGCTGTACGTGTCCCTTCACGTTTCCACTTCACTATCACATCGGAAACAGTGGACCTAGGGATGTTTATGAGTGTGGAAATCTCGGTACGGACGTATGACACAAGTGGCACCCAATCACCAGACCCCGTTCAAAGTCCATGAGTTCCCTGGAGCGCCCCATTCCGCTCTCTCACGATGTCTAATGACTACCGAGGTCGTTGATGGGGAGTACCTGGCAGTAGGTGGCAACACAATGCACCTAATATGAAAAACGTATGTTTTTTGGGGTCCGGGTACTTTTGATCACATAGTGTACTAGTTTCTCCCATCCGTTGTAGTAGTCGGATGAACGTGGTATGTGATGTAATAATTACAATAGGAACTGACTACGGAACTCTGTTCTCAGTTTATGTACATACCGTGATGTGGAAGATTTGATTGTGATATGATTTTCAAAACTAATTTTATACGCAACTGGTACATTTCTGGACATGTGCACCATATGAAAATTTTATCTACTCTCTGTAAACCCCAGAATCATGTGATAGTAGTGTTCAAATACATTGTGTTTTATTTCAAGCAATTGCGTTTCGATAACCAACATTTTTGGGCTTCTCAGATTGAGGCAAAGGTGTGAGATGGAAAAGAAATTTGGAAGCTGATGGAAGTGAAACCCAGATGTCACTGTGTGCTTTTTTCTGATGTGATATCACTGTCACATCTTTTCAGAGACTTTTTTGGGCAGTTTTATGTATGTTTGTAGAAATGGAGTAGAGGTGGATAGGAAGGATGATCAGGACGAGAGACGGATGTAGTAAGAACGTTAAACAGATAGTATAACGAGCGACAAAGGCTTCAGGAGGCGAAGCTGGGGATGACGAACCAAACACAGAGACTTTGGCGGCCTTGAGGTCAGACACATATGAAGGTTGATGAAGCACTCAGCAACACAGATAAGTGACGTCACAGACGACAGGCGCTGGTGGAGTTGGTCGCATAGAAGACAGGCAATGGTGGTGATCGATATCTATGGCAAAGGTGCAAATGATGACGATTACATTGATTAAAGATGGATGATGTAGTTTCAGTCAAACATGAGAATGATCCTAAGATGTTTATTCACTCCAAGAGCGAAGGAGGGACTTCATCCTGGGATGTACAGCAGTGCTTTGCACATAAGCTGAGCAGTACCGCAGGTCCCATTCAATAAGGACAGTGGTGGCGCTGTCGTCACCGTCTATCGCTGAGTCGGCCTAAGTCGATCCCTGACAGTTGCAGTGGGCTGGGTGCAGCAGCTTCGAGCGCTTCTCTCGGTCAATAACGTAACGCGATTTTGTGAACCTCTCTAAGGCACTGCCCCAGTGTTGTCTCAGCTCTGCAGACGACTGTTATTTTCGCCTGCAGCCATTTGCGATTCACAGTTGAAAGCTGGCAACGTCACTGCGAGCTGTCGGCGATCTTCTCATGCTGTCCCGGCTACAGGTTAGTTTATGTCTGCAAAGGCTCCAGGAGTGCGACGCTGGAATCATCAGAATCCCATTGGGGCACTAGACCGTAACTTCTATGTTGCCACTAGCTAGATTCTGGACACACATCGACTGCAGGGGAAGGGTCTCTCTTGGGAAGTTTTGATATTAAATATTTTCGATGGTACAGGGTAGACAAAGTTTCTTTCAAGATAGACACTCCAACTTACAAAGGAGACAGATGACCCTGTAGTTTGGTCTCTTTATACCCCAAACCAACCAACCAATCAAATTGCATGCTGGGTTGCCTATCTTGAGGGGCCAGAAATATTTTCGGAACCACTTTGAACCTGCGCGTCCTGGACAAGAGAACATTGCAGCTGACGTGTGCCTCGTCGTGTTGCAGACTGCTGGTGACGTCATCGCAGAGCTCGGTGCCGCCGCGCATCACGGACTCTCGCAGCCACGCGCAGGCCCGCTACAGGGAGCCCGTGGAGCTGCCGTGCGCCGCCCAGGGCTTCCCTCTGCCCTCCTACACGTGAGTACCACGTGTGCCACTTCTCCTACCATCACAAAGTGGACATCAAGAGACGCAATAACATATGCCAACTGCACTACAAAAAAGGTAGGACATGCTATTAAATCCACTCTGCTCAACGCACTGCTATGTACATTGGTTACTCTGAAACCAGTCCATATGTTAGTGGCCTAGGTCCTACAGTCAACGTGTATAGAGACCATCCAAAAAAATGTGTAGCTAATGCCAGAGGCCTCAATCCCTACAGGAAGACCGATGACCACAGACGGATACTAGCGAAGCAAATAGGGGCAAATGATCTCAGAATACACAGCGAAATACAAAACTGCCTGATTTTCACACAATTATAGCACGATGACGCTCTGATAGGACGTCGCCCGAGTGATCGGCACAGTGGGTTGGGCGTCCCACCCTGTATGTTTACTACTTGTTCTAGTTTCACTTACAGATGTGCGATCCTAGCCTGCCACGTAGGTGGTGGGTTGTAGATTAGTCGCAGGAATTGTGCACTCGAGGTTCTAACATCGTGTCATGCAATAGGCTCTTAAATTCTTCTGCACATCAATATGACGCACACGTTTGCAAACACAATACTACTAACCGTTTCGGGGCGTTATTGCACCCGTTTCTTTTTTTTTTTTTTTTTGTTCTTTGTTTTTGTCATCCAAATAATATGGCACCGTGGGAACACTATGGCAGGTGTCCTGGGAAAACGCAGACGTTGAGTGTATGTACAGGGTGCTAGGGGTATAAGTGTTAATGTTTTTGTTAGTGACTGAGGAAAGTGTACTGGACAACATTACATTAATATTTACTTTATTTGTAGGCCAGTAATTAATAACCTTTCCACATTTCTCGTACAGAAAATGAATGTAAATCTGAGATGCAGTGCTACCACACGTAGCATCCTGACCTCCACCAACAGCAGGCAGTGTAGCATTACATTATCTGTTGGCTGAAAATAATACCATGCTAGTAGCTTATGGCACTTTGTTTTCTCTTTTTCCACCCTTGTCTCGTGGCGCGTCACGCTGATCATCAAACTCAGTTCACTTCTGCCACTATTTGCCTATCTCATTTGTACGAGGTGGTGGCATCCTACATGCCGTGTATTTACGCGAAACATGAATAGAGGAAATGATGTAGCTGGAAATGACTGTTCTAGACGTGTAGCTGAAACGAGTATATTGACCTTCAGTAAAATGAAACCACAAGATTACAGTTTCATTGGGAGAATCGAGCTCGTATTCAACTTTACATCATCCAAAGCACAATCCTACGTCTCATACAAAGTCAAACTTCTCTTGCTCGTATAACTTAGCACAGAAGAATTGAAAACAAAATAAATGATATAAAGTTCAAAAATGCTGCGGCAACCAGTTTCTCGATATTTGATAACTTACAGCCTCTTACCGTACATCATTTCTGTGGTGTCACCGCCAGACACCACACTTGCTAGGTGGTAGCATTTTAAATCGGCCGCGGTCTGGTAGTATACGTCGGACCCGCGTGTCGCCACTGTCAGTGATACCAGAACGAGCGCCACCACACGGCAGGTCTAGAGAGACGTACTGGCACTCGCCCCAGTTGTACAGCTGACTTTGCTAGCGAAGCTACACTGACCGATACGCACTCATTTGTCGAGACGATAGTTAGCATAGCCTTCAGCTAAGTCATTGGCTACGACCTAGCAAGGCGCAATAGCTTTGATAATTAATATTGTGAAGCATGTATCATCAAGAGCGATGTTCAACAAATGTGGATTAAAGTTAAGTAGTACAGCAACTGCGTCCATTTTCTAAATTCTCATTTCCTTTTAACTGTTCCAGACCTCACGCCAATCTGCGCGAGCTTAACGCGTGCCTTTCGGCTTCCTCTCATTGTGTCTAGGCTGTCTTGTCTAGACACAACAATTTCATATAAATACGCGCTAGTGAGATCTGATGCGCGGAAGGATACAAAGCCGCCAGAATTCGGCGCAATAAATTTGGTTGGAACTCCCTTTCCGGTAATCTGATGCATCGTGCAGTTATTAAACATCATGGCTCTACATCAAGGAAAGCAATTTCATCACAGCATTCGGTTCCTTCAAACCCGTCTCCAGTACAAAGCACATATCATCACTCCAAGTTGTGAATAACTAGTAGCGGTACAGGGCACGCTCTGCCACGTACCGTACCGTGGTTTGGGGAGTGTCTACATAGATGTAGATGTAGATGTAGATGTAGGTATAGAAGAGGACTCTTCACCGAAAGCACTGCCACTATAATGGCTGACCGCCAAAGACTGTGACTGATTGAGAGCCAACCGCTCTCAAACGGTGCATTGGGTATGTAAAGAGTTTACAAACGTAGCAGGCTCGATAAATAATGAAGCTGCCTAACTTATCACAGGGTTTGGAGCAAATTATGGAAACTCCGCGATAAATTCGTGATTGTACATAAACGTGGATGTTAATCAAGCCTGCAAGTTCCAACATTGTATTAGACCACGAACGCCACCTGTGCAGTGTCATCAGTATGTTTCAAGTCTCGGTTGTGATCAGAATAGTATTCTGTTTAGCGGTAACTAAAGTACATCGGAGCTAAGTGAAACACAATGTGGGCAAACTGTTTGTTCTCACGTGGTGGATGCCTCCATAACCAAGGCAGCCGAAGTGTTCGGTGTTTCAGGAGGCGCCATATCGAGGATTTATACCGCACACAGAGAAACCGGAATAACATCCGCTAAATCGTAACACTGACGAAAGTGTGTGTTGAGTGATCGTCGCAGACGGTCTAAAAGAGGGTTGTGGCAAGAAATAAGAGGACGGCAGCTGCAGAACTGAATGTCGCAACCGCGAACACTGCCAGCACCAGAACAACACCAAGGGAGCTCCGTAAGCAGGCAGTCTCAGGGCAAGCTGGAACTCCAAATCCGATGATCAGCGATGCAGATGCCTGTTGCAGGAAAACCCGTTGCCGATACCATACAGCCTGAGCTACAGAGCTATGGAAGAACCTAATTTAGTCAGGTGAGTCCTGTTTCACACTGTTTCCAACTTGTGGCTGAGTTTACCTCCCAAGAGTGATACACGCCACGGGTTTGGTGTTCATGTGGGCAGTCATATCGTGGTATTGCATGGGTCCAGGGCTACTCTGCAAAGTAACATTCCTGCCAAACATTATGTGACCATTGTGGCTCATCAGTAGAATGTTTATTCCCGAATGGTGACACAGTGTCCCAAGACGGCAAGGTATCTGCTCACACAGCTGGTGGCGCCCAGAGCTGGTTTTGTGAGCACAAGGACGATTTGTCGCGTGTCCCTTGGCAATCACAGTCACCAGATCTCAATGTTACTGAGCCTATGATGTCTACTTTAGACGTAAGGGAACGTCATGGCTGTCCACTAACATCATCGTATTCTGAAACTGTAGCACGTCATCTTAGTGGTGTAGCAATTTTAATGGCCAGTAGTGTAAATTAGAACGTCAGGCATTGTGCTGCAGAATGTCAGCCATATCAGTATTTGACTTCATATCTTGTGAACTATCTGTCGCACATTAATATAATTTTTCTTGTGTTTTCAGTAGTATATGAGAATGCCGTCTGCAAAATGTCCATCCATCACAGTTAGTTGTAGTGATGTAATAAATTAAAACGTCATGCTACATGTGGTAGGTTTACGGCTTCAACAGCGAAGATGTAACGGAACAAACCTATAGGAGAACTTGGATCAGAAGTCGGAGCCCAGAACTTGGTCGAGGCCACAGTCAGACATCAGACGCTGGTGACTGACCTGCGCGACCGGCTCCCGAGTCTTCGGACCACGAGCGCTGAAATGAGCCCACAACCTACGGACATAGGCTACAGCCGGCCATCGCCCCTGCTTGATGAGCGTCCCTCAGCAGCAGCAAGACTAACGTGACACCGTCCCGTGTGTCAGTGCCATGGGGTCAGCCTTCGAGAAGCCACTCGGGCTCGATTAACTTCCGCGTCATCGACCAAGACCCCGTCAATGTCATATTCCAGATGGTTCGCCGTGGCCCACAAACGCAGCGCCAGCACCCATCATTTAAGGTGTGGCTCTGCCGAGTACGCTATGTTCGGGCACAGCAGGGCCACTCCCGGTGCCTGCCGTGCGTCAGCCGGGAATCCTCGCTGTGAACTCTGCCGCCACCCGGGCGCCAACGAGGGACCTCTGCCTGCCTGCCTGCCTGCCTGCCTGCCTGCCCCGGCGGGCAACACTGCGCCGTCTGCCCGCCCCTGCTCCTCACCGTCTGTCCGGACCTCGATTCCGGGCGACGGCATCGCCGTGGCGCTAGAGCGACAGGATCTTCCACATTACAGAAGACCTGGTGTGGTGACTTAGTAGATAGTGTCGGAAGTTCCATGCGGCTTTTCGCGGATGATGCTGTAGTATACAGAGAAGTTGCTGCATTAGAAAATTGTAGCGAAATACAGGAAGATCCGCAGCGGATAGGCACTTGGTGCAGGGAGTGGCAACTGACCCTTAACATAGACAAATGTAATGTATTGCGAATACATAGAAAGAAGGATCCTTTATTGTATGATTATATGATAGCGGAACAAACACTGGTAGCAGTTACTTCTGTAAAATATCTGGGAGTATGCGTACGGAACGATTTGAAGTGGAATGATCATATAAAATTAATTGTTGGTAAGGCGGGTACCAGGTTGAGATTCATTGGGAGAGTGCTTAGAAAATGTAGTCCATCAACAAAGGAGGTGGCTTACAAAACACTCGTTCGACCTATACTTGAGTATTGCTCATCAGTGTGGGATCCGTACCAGGTCGGGTTGACGGAGGAGATAGAAAAGATCCAAAGAAGAGCGGCGCGTTTCGTCACCGGGTTATTTGGTAACCGTGATAGCGTTACGGAGATGTTTAATAAACTCAAGTGGCAGACTCTGCAAGAGAGGCGCTCTGCATCGCGGTGTAGCTTGCTGTCCAGGTTTCGAGAGGGTGCGTTTCTGGATGAGGTATCGAATATATATCTTCCCCCTACTTATACCTCCCGAGGAGATCACGAATGTAAAATTAGAGAGATTAGAGCGCGCACGGAGGCATTCAGACAGTCGTTCTTCCCGCGAACCATACGCGACTGGAACAGGAAAGGGAGGTAATGACAGTGGGACGTAAAGTGCCCTCCGCCACACACCGTTGGGTGGCTTGCGGAGTATCAATGTAGATGTAGATGTAGATGTAGATGGTGGACCGCAGTGACCGCAGCGCGGCCGCATCCTGCCGTCACAGCTCCCCACGCATACCGGAGACGCCAGAGCAGCGCTCTGTCTCCAGAACAGCGTGTGCACTCCGCCCGCCGTAGTCAACGTCTGAGCTACGCAGGCGGAATATTACAAGGGAACTACAGATACCACCAAAGAAGGGAGCGCAATACGAGGAATATCTGAACTGTATGAATTAGTGAAGAACTAATTAAGAGTGGTTGTATCTTCAGCAGGACCCGCCTCCGCTGCTACCTACATCCCCGTCTTCGACAGAGAACCCAGTCCACAACCATACAGCCTACCTCTCTCACCTTTACATTAAGCAATATTGTTTCTCCCTTTCATCGTTTTGAGGCGGTCGTCAGCGAGAAACAGTTTCATAAAGGTTTGAAAATATGTGTAAAAATTTTTCAAGTCTCATTTTTAGTGCTCTCATTCGCAAATATTGGGTAACTGAAGTATGAGTATTCGTGTGTCGTGAGTTACACTGCTCCACCATCCCACTGCTACCCCCACTACTTTGATAGATATGGGTTCTTACCCCAACAACGATTCTTCCCAAGACAGTAAATGCTACGTGTACCAAGTGTGGTTGAAATAGGTCCAGTGGTTTGGGAGGAGATATGGAACATACATACAAATATACTTGCCCCCATTTTTATAATATTTATGGATAGGGAAGAGTAAGAAAGATTAGGGTTTGCGATTCAGCCGACGGCGAGGTCATCAGAGGCGAAACACAAGCCGTATATCGTTAATCGATTTATCGAAAA